>NC_060124.1:387430252-387742752 GCF_021461395.2 Schistocerca americana
TAGGTAATTTACTTTTTAGAAGCGAGTTTGTTTCCTGGGTGATGTTTGCCCCGGCGTATGAGAATACGCCCTTCTCTGCCACAGACATGGTGACGATGGGAAGGTACACCTTTGCAAGTTTTGGGAGAAGTGACTTCGCGTCCTCCCAGGTTTCAGTATGGCCTTTTTATTGGTGTAAAAGGGTAAAAGGAGACAAGTGCAACTAATACTCCCAGCAGAATGTCATCATTTATTTGTCACGGTTTTTGTGTACCAATTGCTTATGGTTTTTCCAGAGGTTAGACTCTTGTATATTCGATTCGTCAGATGTTCTTGATTGAATGTATGTTAAATTCCCATATACATTCATTTGAGAAATTAATTACCTTCGATTAAGCGACAGATCTATTGATGTCCATGAACTTGAATCTTGGGTCAAGAATTGTTGAAATTGCCAGAATGGCGAATGTACTACGTTGTCAACCTGCTTGTCAATTATTTATTTATTTCGTTTCTAAATTTCATATATGGGTATCACATTTTCGACTGCGACTCGAACACAACTGGCTCACGGGATCACTTTGCTTACTGTTAATTAAGTGTCTCCTGAAATTTCTTTTGTTTTTCAAATGGTCGCAGCAGTTCCGCTATTTCTTTAACACAGTCTAATTCGCTGTTAGAAACCGTTGGGGGAGCCTCAGGTCTAGTTAAAAGTATCGCTCCCATAACGGTCACTAATTCCAGGAATCTTTCTAACATATGCCAGCACGAATTCCTTCGTGTGCGAAGTTGAACTATATTTTCTTTTTAATTTGGCCTTCCTTCATCCCCTTCTCTATCTGTCTTTTCCGTAACCCATCACTTGCATTGACGCCCCCTTTAATATATTTGACAATATATCGGACCTTACCTATCAATTCAGAGCAGTTTTTTTGCGTTATCTGTTAGTTGAGACCAAGGTAATCCTGAGGGCAAAGTAAGGGATAACCTTTTTTTGACCAAACATGTCCCAAATGGCCTTCATAACAGTGATATCACTCCCTGTGACGGTAGCTGAAAGTTTTTCAGTTGATATATTCCATTCGGAGAAAATGTCAGCTTTTCAATGATGTACAGCGATGTGTGGTGTTCTGTCAGATCAAAAACACCTAACGTTCCTCTGAGAAATTTAGTCACGTATGGAGAGTAAATAGTAATGGGAAGAATGATTCATTCTTCATTTTTTATAACCAAATATCTCAAGAAATGAAAATTTTAGCATTCTTTAGGTATGATTTGAAAATATGATTCATTGCCTCATCGTCAGTCCTGATTTTTATTGTTTCTTGACTTGACACCTTGTAAAGTCTACACTGGGACAATGATAATCACTTATATTATACCCAATATCGCAGCGCATAATTCAACGAAGACTATTTGGAGTAAATGGTAATCTTGTAAACTGAATATTACTTAGTTACTAGTTGAAAAGTACAAAAACCATGAGGACAGAAATAAATGTAGCACGGCACGAGTTACGAGACACGACGCATTGAAAACTGAGCATCCACAGACAGAATGAATGCCACATTGTAGGACGATGTCGACGTTTTTGGACTTCTGTCATCGATGGCATCGGCGACATATAGCTATTCGAAATTACGATGCTAACCTTGATACTTATGCACGAAACTTCGATGTTTTCAAAACATTTTTGTACAGTTTACATCCCTATAAATGACATTATATGGTGGGTAACAATTTATATGTGTATCACATGTACTGTGTTCTATCCTTTCTTTTACTGCTCCAGCTGTTTGCTGTCCAATTTATCACTTATATCTTAGAACTCGGTGCATGTCATTAACGGTAGCACTACGATCGCATTTTTCATAACTCGCATTAACGAGGGGAGGGGGGCGGGGAATCTATGCTCACCCTAAAAATCTGTAAAAAAAAGCCAAATTCGTTAATTGTGTTGGCTTACATTAACAAGATACTTCTTGAAGAGTTATTGGCCTGTAAGCGGGGTGCAGAAACTGAAAAATCGCTTACCTCACGCTCAGCAGTATCAAGGGACTTTCAGTGATGTGTAATACCAACTGTAGGATGAACGCCACAAATATTTTAAAAAACGCAGATTTCGTTAGTTGTTACTGATTTTAACTCATAACATACTGTTCAAAGAAATATTGATATGAAAATAACTTCCTGAACCTGAAAATATTGAATATGACTCGTTGTGAACTGTGATTTCTACTACTAAGACCAACATATTTATATTAAGTTTAACTGAAAAATGTGAAACATTTCCGGAATCTTGTTGAGAATTTAATTAAAACAGTGAACATAAATAAATAATAATAAATTAGCAATAATAAATATAAATAAATAAAAACAATAAATATTTTTTTCAAAAGATTAAAATATGAAAAACTTATTAGAGATTTTTAACAGATTAACACTACTTTTAAACATGTCTACTTTCTGAAAGGTATTATTTTTTATTGTTGACTCAATTACTTTTCATCAGCGGATGAACGCTTGTTCATCAGATGGCGCTCACATGGTCTGAAAATGGCTTCTGAAGGCTGAAATCGGTATAATAAAAAGTGAGTCAACAATAAAAAAAATAATATCTTCCAATATGACAATCACCGTCTCCACAAATTAAATGTCGTTTTTTCCAATGTCTGCTTTGTACACTTATTGTCATTCTGATCTGTATGGTCGTTTAGTTCGCTTGTTATGATAAAAAAATTGACATGAAACATTTTTTAACGTCTGACGCTAATGGTCCCTTTGTATTTCAGATTTTCTGTTATTGTCTTTACCGAATGGTTCTGATTTTATTGCTTCAGTACATACGCAGACTTCACACATATTTAATATGTTTAGTATGATTACGCAAACAAGCTTGTTTAGTGCAATTTATTCACTTCATAAGCTTCAGAGCCTGCAATTCCTAGTTGCCTGTACAATTTGTAAATAATGCATTGTTGAGTCAGATATTCAAATCTTAACACTTTTTGTGTTTATTATGGCATCCATGAAACTGATAGCGTTTCTCTTGCGCTCTGTGACCAGCTAATTAATTCGCCAATAACTGAAGCTACGAGGTCGGCAGCATGAAGTCATCTTTTGTATTCACATTTGATTCACCACCCCAGTTTCCTAGACCCCGCTTTTCCACAAATGAGAAATTACTCTGTTAACAAACGTGTGGTGTTCAAATCTGTAATGGCCTCTTCTCTCCTTGTGCTTCTCGCACTTTTGTTCAAAGCATGTGTGACACTCATGTTTCTTTATATGATCCTTAACAGTCCTTTTTATTCCACCTACGTGTAATCTGTCACAACCAAATTTCAGCTTACATCCTTTCGTAGTCGAGAATAGATAGGAAAAAATCTTTGATTCTCCTGTAGCTTTTATACCGTTCCTCCGAAGTACATTTTCCACATCCATTGTATTACCATCCTGATATATGAGAAGCGTACTGAATAGGATATGGATTCATCTTTATTACTTGTGTACAAATTTGAAGTTGATTTGTAAGTTTTTCCCTTCGAATCCATTGGGCGTCAGAAAGAGAACAGGTTTTTCGGATATGCTTGGCATTGTCAAGCAAGGGGGTAATCTAGATTCATGCAGAAACAGAAGTACAACTTCGAACGATCATACACGATATAAGATGCGTTTTATCAAGATTCAATGAAGTGCACTGCAGAAGATCTACTGATGGCAACGTAATTTGCTGAAACCAGTCATCAAAATGAATATTGCACAAAACCGATCTTGGCTGTGGCCCTGACCATTGTCTTCTACAGAGCAAAACATCTAGTGTAATCATGGCTATACAAGCGGATATCTGCACAATTCTTCTCCCCGTGTTGCCCTGAAACAAATGTGCGGTCAACATAGCGGAAACAAGACAATTATTCGGTACTGCGTAAAGCCTGTTGTTTGAACTGTTCCATAAAAATATTGGTTGAACATACAGCGGGTGCCCCACGTATGCCATAACTATGCCACACACACCAGAAGTACGTCGTAATTATGCCCAATCACGCCACAATTAAACCACGCAAGCGCCACAAATACACCACGTTTGTTCCCTACATACGCCGTATACACGGTACACCGCACATACACCGTATGTGGTACATACACTGCTGTTAGATACTTCGATAGTATAAAATAGTGATGTCATAGCGTAGTCCATAAAATTTTTTATCGAATGGCGCTAAATCTGGAGATCGTTGAATTGACAATTTGGTAGGACGCCAAATCTGGAAAGTGGTAAAATTAGCTGTACTACTGGTAAATTTTGTGATTTCTACGTAACTGATGTCTTCACCCTGACAGCAAACATAACAACACAATTTATTTCTATGGTTTTCAAGAAATTACTTATTGTAGAAACTGAACACTGTTATTTCTCTGGCTATCTAGAAGATGTACTGTTGAAACTGCATCAGCACTAATATCTGATGACTGCATCTTATAAAATGTAGCCGGTATATTAACAACACACAGAAAATGTTGTTATACTAATGTTACTACCTGGCACTATTCAAACTCAGTGTATGCCTTTCAGGTTTTTGTTAAATAACTACTAAATACTTTTGGCCTTAAAACGTGAAGATTAATAGTATAAATTTTAATTACTTAGTGATAAACATCACACTGAACCGTCTCAGGTCTTGTGGTAGTGTGAATTTGATCGTTAGTTTCTTTACGTGAGACCCTGTTTGTTATGCAAAGAAGAAATACCAAGATCTGTCTTAGGAAAGCACAGTGATTTAAGGACATCATATGTGATGATGTTTTGGAATGGGGAGCAAATTGTTTAGATTAATCCCTAAACACTGTTTTACCACAGCGTCTGTGAAATGAACAAAAAGACTACCAGCCACTGACTACTTTTGAATCACTTCACCCTGACGAATACTTTCTTGTAAATCATTCTAGCTCCACAGGCACTAAATCGGATTACTCTCTCGCACTTCGCATGTGAAATCAAAACAATCTGCATAGCGTGCGGGACTTCCTCGGACCCTTAGCTCATGAATATTTGAAATGTTGGAGTGCCAAGAACTGAGAAATAAATCAAACAGCATGAAGTCTTAGCTCACGAATATCTCTGGAGCGAAACTGGGTAAATAAATCAGCAGGATTATAAGAACAGTGGGTAGGCAAACATTGAATTACGTCTTCTAGATTTCCCTCTCGTCGTGGGACTCGTAAATAACGCTTGACATTCCGTGTGTAGTAATTACTACTGCTTGCTAATTTATTTCTTCTAGCTATTGGTGTTCTGAACCAAGTTTCTAATCCATGTGGCATGACTGCCTTTCAAAGTCGTAAAGTGAAAACCATTCAATGAATGTAGAGATTAGTTTTTTTAAATGAGACTTCAGGCACATGTTTACGTATAGGTTAACAGATAAAAACCGAATGATTTTGAAGTAGTTAACGTGCCTGACAAAGAAAGTGAGACAGCCAAAAGAAACTGTAGCACTTCATTTCTGAAACGGGTGCGAAGGAGCAGTGTAACATCTCTACATCAGTGTCTTATGAAGTTGATTTTGGATAAAGCTTTTGTCTCAGAAGAAGTTTTGATTGGTTAGTGGAGAGTAGTGCACAACAAATCGTCCTAGAGAACAAACTATTCTACTACAGAACTTTGTACTTACGTGGGTTTTGTATAATATTTAAAATCCGTAAGATACGAAACAAAAAAGGGTACCAAATGACTCAAAGAGTCCTTAAGAAAACTAATTAAAATAACGCAGAAATGGATTAATAAAATCGCCAACCCAGTTACCGGTAGGCACTGCCTGTCCACTATCTGATCAATAAAATGAGGACAGCAATGAATACGTCACCGTTCGGTTGCGCGTGTGGCAACAGAAAATTGCCGTACTTTTCTAACAACAAAGTACGTTACGAAACAATGATGAATAAAGAAAGCGATTGTCCTATATCGTTAATAACTTAACTGTGTTAATTTGGGAAAAACATTTATACCCGTTACTGAAAAGTAAACGGTTTGCTGGATGTAGCTCTCTTGCTACGAGAATAATTTACGTAAACTCAGATTATCGTTTTCTTACATGCTCTAGTTTCCTGGATATGCGAAGCTATGTACTTTGAACAGATTGTAATTACTATGAAAATTCTGCTGGATCATATAAGTAACTGTTGGTTTTCAATAGTTTGACACAGTTGGCTTTCAATAGTTTGATAACGCCGAAATGCAAACCAAGCCAGTAGACAATAGCGTTATTCCAATAGACACAGACATGAGATACATAAATGTATTTTATTCTTTGCTTTGAAATTAAATTTCCAGAATTACTTTAATTCTAAGTTACTTTACTTTGTCTTCACTCAGTTATCAAGAGAGACTGTGCCTCCAAAAATTATTGAACAACACTGCTAATTGATTGAGGCTTCATTATTAATTACTTTCAATTATCTTTATAGCAAAAAAGGAAACTGGAAATAAGTCTTTTATTACTCTTCTTTTAGCTACTAAAACAACAACACCCGGTGTTCAATAAATGGGACCACAAATAGGTGACAATCACTGACGATAGTTAGTTACCTATAGTTTTTACGTCCTACGCTTATTACTGAAATAAAATTCATCGAGAATCTCACTGGGTAATGCGTCACACAGTTTCTAAAGCGAACGAAAGTAAAACAACCTTACAATTCGTTGTAGATGTCAAGCCGTCTTCTTCCTTGTCGTCTACAGTGCCCCAATTGCTCCATGTAGTACTGTGAGCACACCTTGATTAGCAACGATCAGTTATGAGTCAGGGCTCTTAGTACCGTTTCTCTCGTTTTTTTTTTCTATCCTGCCTGTTTCCGACCGAGTCGGTCGTTTTCCTATTCCTGCAGTTCCTAATACTTAGCAAAAACGTTCCGTTTCTTGTCTGTCTGCTACTCCGCACGTTTTGTGTTGACTACGTAGTTTTGCGTTACTCCAATTTGTTACTCTCAGCGGAGCAAGTCTTTAGCGACACAAACCAAAGAATACGTTTTGTCAATCATTATGTTTTCTTTACCGCGTATAATTCGGCAATATCCGTAATACTCCGATTTCTTATTTTCAAATACATTTTGCATGTGAATAGACGACATGAGTGACTTCTATGTCTCTAATATAGCTTACTTCATTCTCTGTACGTTCTTCATGAAGTTTTCACTTCGATTATAGAACTAAATTCTGATAAAAGGTTGTTGGAGAGATTACTTCTATTTTCAAAGAATGTTGTACTATATTTTTAAGTTCATATTGTCGCAATTCAGTACATTTTCTCATCGTGTGGTGTGACCACCGTAGAGCTGTAAAGAACAAAACTCTGGTCTTTTTTTGGAGGAGCCAGGAAACAAAGAAAGTACGACATGTGGAAGATCATATTCACTCCATGAGGGTCGATATTAATTTTGGAAAGAGGAGCTTTTCGTGTTTTCCGGAGTGCGGGAACATGAGCTATGGTCTTGTTATTACCAAACGCATCGGAACAAGAACAACTTGGAGTTGCTCTTTTCTAGGCCGCCAAAGGACAAACACCGGTAGATATCCATAGAGAATGAAGAATTTGTATGGGACAGAATGTCTGTCGAAAACCGCCGCTGTGGAATGGGTGCGGTTGGTAAATTGCTTACATTATAAAGGAGTGGTTTGATATATCTATTCACAATACCTTTATAGTCATGTAACAGCCACAAATATGGAAGCCCGTAAATGAAAATTTATCCAAACTTTACTTTCTTTGACATACAGTGTTTTTAGTTTGCTAGGGCGACTCATGACTGCTGTGGCTCTATTTGAAGTTATTTTATATTACTGCCGAGTTTTCAGATTTTAATCGCAATGTATCTTTATACCTTTTGACACCCATTAATGAAATATGTTGTATTAAATTTCTGTAAATGGATTTCAATCAGTTAGTCTTGTTATAAATTCAACACAGTTTTGTCGCAATATAATCCCACAGGGGACGGCTCCTGTCATTTCTGACTTTATCTACATTTAAATTACTTCTTTCGCTTTTTATGCTTTATATATATCCCCTACGAAATCTGCTTGTTCCAGGTATTTAATGTTTATGGTCTTTAGTGATTTTCAGTAAAACTGAGCCATAGCTTCTTGGATGTGTTCACTTTAGGCCCTCGATCCACTGGTTGAAAGCAACAGCTTCAGTTTTTTTAAAGGAACGCACCACGATTTGACAGTTTTATTGTTTATTTTAGTAATATATACGTTTCGACATTTTATGACATCATTTTCAAGAACACTTAACGTGTTGTCTAGCTCAAAGTTGGCCAAAAATTAAGAAAAATATTGGCTCCCCACGAAATGCCATATGAAAAATCACCATCGGGCATTTCGTGGGGAGCCAATATTTTTGTTAATTTATGGCCAAATTTGAGCTTGAGAACATATTAAGTGTCCTGCAATATATGCTAAAGACATAAAATCAAATACTTTCAAATGCATAAAAGGCCGAAGCCAATAAAACAGTCAAGTGCTTGTGTGTTCCTTCAATAAATATTGTATGACTGTTGCTCAGCAACATCAAAAACTATTTATTGGCTTCAGTTTTCTTTGTGAGACAGGGATGTTAAGGTATGATCTTAAAAAATGTTTCACAATAAAAAGATGATCTCTCACTAAGCTTTCGGAGCATTAACTTTTTTCTGTCTAAGATATATCAGCTGAGTGTGGTCGAGAGACCGAGACTGCATTTGATGTCTGCTGCACTTCATCGTAACATCATTCCATAATGGAATTCGTATTTCAGAACAAGAACTGCGTCACAGAAAAAAGTATTGCATTCGTCGGTGTGCTCAAATTTCGCAGGACTAGTAATGCAGTGGAACAAAAATTCCAGTATCAAGTTTATGAAAAAATTTGGATGTCGGCGGTTAGTATTTGGGAATGCAAGGAAAGGAACGAAACTTCGCAGAAGATTAAACTGTATTCCCAGCGGGATACTTTCGCGGCGACTGCTCTTACCGCATTTTCTTTCTTTTATACTATTTTTACGCTTTGTTCTGTTCTTAATCACGGAGCACGGTGAACCCATGACGGATTTTTTACACTGGGGAACTAAACTTTACTGTTCTGAGGTAGCACTGCCACTTGTCTTAATTATGGCTTCTTTTTCCTAACGTCTGCCTTCGAACTTTGTTTTGTGTGTTATGGTGTTTAATTGTTTGTGCATCGTATTTTGTGACGTGGAGGAGGACTAGTGAAGGATATGCACAGCAAACCATCTACAAATCACATTCAGAATGACCAGTGAGCGAGGCCAGAGGTCTTCCGTCAATCGCGGAGATTCAATACGGGTCTGGCAGAACTTCCTGTCTTGCAAGCTAGCGCCCTGCACGTTCAGCTTAATTTTTTTAACTAAAATATTTTACTATAGTGAAATACAATGAATTATAAGGTTGATTATTTCTTTAATTGGTCTTTTATTTAGTCTCATATCGCAATGACAAGGAAAATAAACAACTCAGAAATACTCATAGACACAGATTGTTTATGAAAGCGCACTGATTCGTAGAGTAGTGTGACCTGTTTACATCGCAAACTGATCTCCCTCTTCCCAATAAAATCTTAATTACTGGATGTACAGGCAGTCTTAGGCTGTATATGAAGAAGTTCCAGGTTATGTTTAAGAGATTACTTGTATGTAAATAATTTTATATGGTCCTACTAAATACAGAATAACGTCGAAGTATTTAGATAATCTAATGTGTACAGCGATGTAATATGGGCTGACAATTTACGCAAATGTGGTAAACCCTATAAGTACATACAGCGTATAAAATATTCATAGATATTTATCTTCTAATATTTGGCATTAACTATACTGGTTTCTAACTGTCATGAATCACTAGGTTACTACAACTTAGAAATCCACTGTACCAATATTTACGTTGTCCAAAAGATCCCATCTACTATTTAATTGCTGTACACTTCGTATCCAAAACTTAATTAAATAGGTACACTAGCATGTGTGCTCCGCTATGAGCCCAGACTATATCCTTGACTTGTAATGGACAAAAAGGAAATTTATACATTGTTTGTAGCTTATGAAGCCGACAAATTACGTCACTTATACATAACGAAAACATTAATTACATCTCTTAGGATGACTCGTCTTTACTATTTACTTTTTCAATCTTTCCACATTAAGCACTTTGTAAGTTCCTTAAAATGAGATTATTATCATAGGCAGAAGGCTGATACAGTAATTCACTCATAACTTACTCTCTTCATCAGCGTTCATTAAAACCTGTTAGTCTCTATCTTTTTTCCTACGATTTTGCTATCAAGAAAGCCAAGATCTACTTGCAGCCAGTTATGTAATCTCCCTATTCCGTTAGTGATATTAAGTACCATAAGTATATTTTCCTTTATTTTCCCTTAATTCTTTCACTTTCTTATACGTTTCCAATTATTTCCTTTACTGGGAAAAGGCACAAAGTAATCATTATTTTTCTTTCTCTAAGATTCTTTTGAAACACAACTATCTCGGTATTACTCTAACTTGAAGATAAAGTTAAATTCGTTTTTTGATACAGTATGTGTTGTAGCAACTCTCTGTGTACATTACTAATATCTTTTCCCTCTAAACACTTTACGTAATAGATGAACTGATAAAGTTAATATTTTCCTTTTTTGTACATTTTTTTTCCTTTGATGCTAATATGATCCTTTCTCTCATACTCGTCTAAATCATTGTTACAAAATAATCATATAGAATGAAGTATTGGGAGCGTGATTTTGTCTTTAACATAGCGAGGCTTTATTCATGTAAGTTTTACTTACAAAAATATTGTTGCTGATGTGAACGAGTGTAAATACGCAAGAAAATACCTTCCTCTTCAGGAGTCAGTGGCTAAATATCGTTCTTTTCCATTACATGTTATGTGATGGTCACTCGCCACAGTTTTTCATTCAAGTGTAGCCACGGAACGTGGCTCAAATTAATGGTTCTAACAGGCAAGACACACTCTCTTTTAATTTGTTGCAGGTACTATCAATTATAGGCCTAAGTAAACTGTACAACAAATCTCACGTTCCGTAACTGATCAACTTCTGATCTTTCACAAATTACACTGCATTGAAGACTATTTTATGTGCGCAGTAGAATTCCGCAACCAATTACACACACGACCAGAAACCACTTTTCATCGCGAGAAGGTTCTGCGAAGGTCTACTACTTCAACAGACCAGAACAAAATCGGACCGAATATCGATTCCAAATAATTATCAAACCAAATATCTACAGACACCAATTGATTTGTTAACGTACACCAATCAAAATATGACCCCTTCCGGGTTCGATAACTCATTTAACCTCGCTATGTGCTCTCGTACAGACAAAGATTACAAACTCTGTTCAGCTCCAACTCACTGCTGAACCAAACTTAAAATACCCTTAGGAAACTGATGTTGCGGAAAACTGCGACTCAGGTAAAGATCCTGTATATATTCCCGAACGCAAATGCGCTTCCAAAGTTGTTGTTAATTAGGTAAATATGGATATTTCTTGAAGCAGGTAAGCAACTGTAAGTTGTGTCTCTTGCCATATTTTACGTGAATTTGACAAGATGATGGAAGAAATGTTAAGGGTCATTCTTAAGATTGTTTATGTGGTGGATTATGGGGCATGTTAAGATTAACTATACGTTGTGCTAATTACAGACAAATTTTTGAGGTTGTTATAGTTCATTACTGAAAATTTTTTAAATGTAAACCTTAACAGAATAGCTGAGATGATACAGACCTTTAAAAAATATATGAAAGGTTTAGCGGCACTAAGGAGAACAGCGCGACATGCGTTCAGTGCATTCGATACTGATGTGACTAAAATTTCTATGGGTATTGTGAAGGATTAGTAAACGGGTCAGAGTCATCTAAGTAGTCACTGTTCTCTTTTATATTTGACTGAACGTTTGCTGGTAACAATGCAGCTATACAATTGTTTATTATGATTGATGAAGACAATTAATTATTAGGTATACTGTTATTTTATCATCATCTTCATGTGTAGGTAACGTGCTACTGAGTTTTTACTTTCTAGATTGTACTCACTCATTACTGTTGTAATATTTGGTGGTACGAAAACGCGTATATTTGTAAGTTTTACCAACAGTTTATTTTATTTTATATTCAGAACATCCCAAATAATGTGGCCCAGATCTCCGTCGTGTTTCAGATGTTCGCTGTATGAGGGAGAGCCTATCACTCCGATCCTAATGAGGTGACAGGCGCCGACACATAGGATGACACAGAGAAGGCAGCAATACGAAGAATTCAGTCAACCGAGATTGTTGATTGAGGAATATCATACTAAAGTCACTACTGCACAAAACCGACAATGACATATATTCACATGAAGTGTACACGGAATAGGAAATGGTCACGAACATTAAATGTCTATGGAATCTGCAAAATCCACCCCCAAGGAATTTCTAGGAGAAGCTCTTACAAGAAAGTGTTTGACCCCAACGTTGTTCAGGAGGATTCACCGTTTAATTTCACACACAACGTATATTTATTATAAACATTTAAAAAATACCCAATTTGGTTAAGCATTAATTTATTAGAGAAGAGTACTTTAAGCCATCAGTTAATCCTTTATCACACTCAAAGTGATGTAATGTGACTAGTTAATAACAAGAAAATCGAGATTCACAGGTTGATTAATTCTTAGAACAAAACTGTACAGTAAAATTTCTTACATTAAAAAAATCATATTCATTTGCCCCAGGAAACCGGCCCCTGACGCAAAACTATGCAAATAAAAAGTTGCAGCCTTTAAAAAAATTTCAGAGGATAAAATTCACAAAAATAAGTAACATTTCACAAACAATAATGCCGTAGAGAAATGTGAGCCAGAACAACATCTTCTCAAGGAAGGACTAGGTGCACAAAACTATTAACATAGCAACAGACCGGATAAAAGAACGTGAAACAGTACAGCAAGCAACTTTATGCAAGATGAAACCTAAAGTTCTAGTTATTGCTTGAAATATTAAAGACCCCGGACAGTTTTAAACTACAGTGAAGAAAAACTTAATTTTGCCCGTTAGTTGCGTAGACTAGTTGCAATAGGCACAATAAACAGACGGAGCTCCTGGAATGATCATACACAGAAGGTCTGTAGGCCGATGTCTACGTGTCCCTTGGGGATCGCAGGCGTGCGGACTGCATAGTGCGACGATTAACGCAAGCAAAGTAGATCCACACAAGCGTAGAGAAATGTGAGCCAGAACAACATCTTATCAAGGAAGGACTAGGAGCACAAAACTATGAACGTAGCAACAGATCGGATACAAGAATACAATTAGGACGCGAGACAGACCTAGGATGCAAAAACGTACTAGTCGAGATAAAAGAGGAAAAACGCGAATTAACTGCACAGAGGACTAGGCCAAATTTGAACGACAGTATAAATATTAAATTTTCATTTGCAAAACTTTGCACCAGGTCACCATGCTTGGGACTGGCACAAATTTGAGCAATCGTCCGAAATACCTGGGGTTAGTCATGAAATCTCAGTAACGTGAATGAACTCACAAACGACAAAATGCAATTAATCTATTGACTAGACAGCAAAACAAATTTACGGAAGTCTTAAATACATAATTAGCATTAAAATGTTAACTACATTACAGATTTACGTCACAAGAACCTGGAAATGCTGCCCAGCATGCTACACGTAAAATTCCAAAACTTAAAATGAGGCGAATTAAGCTTCAATATCTTACAGTTACCCTAGTTCTAGTAGTGATCCTATGAGTAGATAATAAATACACACAGCCAACATAATAACCGACCAGTGACGTAACCATGGTTCAAACTAAGCGATCCACTCGGGAAATACTAGAACACACTAAGATTTCCGTGAATTTCAATACAAATAAATACATGTATTTAAAACAGATCGCCCACATGCAAGCTTAACCACGAGGCAAGTTGCCGCCCTCGTCATCTATTGAGCACTGGTTAATGCTAAACAGCTAAAGTTGGTCATACAGTTAACTGGTTCAAAGAATGTGGGATCAGACCTATGGTCAGCTTGGATTTAACAGACATGATTTTGCTACAACGGGAAACACAGCTAGTACTCTTGTTAACGACCATATGAAAAACTCCCATGCAGGTTGCAGCACCTAACCGTCAACTTGCAGAAACTTCTAATGAATCATTTGTTAACGTGAGGCAGAGCAAAACGAAAGTATGTTAGTGTAGACTAGGTGTAGCTTGAATTCAAAGAAAAGGCCATTTAGAAATTTATGTAGAGTAAGTTAATGATACCCCATGGTACAAAAAACAGGTCAGAACACTGTTGCAGAAGCAACGAAAAAAGCATGCCGGATGTAAGGCCCTGTGCTGTTCCTAATCTATACTGACAGGAAAAATCGAAACACCAACAAATAAAGTAAAGTAGTTGAATATCAGGAATACATTTGTCTAGGTGACATATTAAAATGACTAATATTGCAAGATCACATTTTAATATTGGTGTGAGATATGGTGTGGTGTCACCGCCAGACACCACACTTGCTAGGTGGTAGCTTAAATCGGCCGCGGTCCATTTAGTACATGTCGGACCCGCGCGTCGCCACTGTGTGATCGCAGACCGAGCGCCACCACAAGGCAGGTCTGGGGATACGGACTAGCTAGCACTCGCCCCAGTTGTACGGCGACTTTGCTAGCGACTACACTGCCGAAGCCTTTCTCTCATTTGCCGAGAGACAGTTAGAATAGCCTTCAGCTAAGTCCATGGCTACGACCTAGCAAGGCGCCATTAGCCTTACATAGTTTGATAGTTATCGTATGAAATGTCTCATCAAGAACGTTGTAAACCAACAAGAAATAAAAGTTAAGTATTCGAGGATCTGCATACTTTTCTTATTAGAATTCACTACTTATCCTGTCCCAGAAATCACGCCAGTCGACGTGTGTGTACGCGTGCCTTTCTTTCGGCTACCCGTCACTGTGGGCTGGCTGCCTTGTCAGTCCACTACATATGGCATTTCAAATATGAAGTGCTAGTACAGTATTAGCCGGTGTAATCGCCAGAATGTTGAATGTAGGCATGAAAATGTCAATCCCTTGTGTTGTACAGGTGCCGGATGTAAGTTTCTGGGACGGATTCTATGACTGTTGCACTTAGTCGATCAATACAAGGATTGTTAATGCTGTTTGTGGATGACGCTGGAGTACTCGTCGTCCGATGATGCCCCGTATGTACTCGACTTGGGGCAGATCTGGTGATCGAGCAGGCCAAGGGACACTCTGTACAGCATCTTGGGTTACAACAGAAGGGTAAGCGTTAACCAGGAAAAATTACAGGTTAGTTGCAGGCGGTCAACTGAGTTCATTCTCATCAACACACGGCCATCACTGGCAACGAGGCGGAACCACTTTTCGTCAGAAAGCACAGCAGATCTCCACTTTGCCCTCCAATGAGCTCTCGCTTGATACCACTGAAGTCGCAAATGGCGGTGGTTTGGGGTCTGTGGAATGCAGGTTGCAGGGTGTATGGCTCGGAGCTGTCGTTGAAGTAACTGTCTGTACATCTACCTACATCTACATTGATACTCCGCAAGCCACCCAACGGTGTGTGGCGGAGGGCACTTTACGTGCCACTGTCATTACCTCCCTTTCCTGTTCCAGTCGCGTATGGTTCGCGGGAAGAACGACTGTCTGAAAGCCTCCGTGCGCGCTCTAATCTCTCTAATTTTACATTCGTGATCTCCTCGGGAAGTATAAGTAGGGGGAAGCAATATATTCGATACCTCATCCAGAAACGCACCCTCTCGAAACCTGGCGAGCAAGCTACACCGCGATGCAGAGCGCCTCTCTTGCAGAGTCTGCCACTTGAGTTTATTAAACATCTCCGTAACGCTATCACGGTTACCAAATAACCCAGTGACGAAACGCGCCGCTCTTCTTTGGATCTTCTCTATCTCCTCCGTCAACCCGACCTGGTACGGATCCCACACTGATGAGCAATACTCAAGTATAGGTCGAACGAGTGTTTTGTAAGCCACCTCCTTTGTTGATGGACTACATTTTCTAAGCACTCTCCCAATGAATCTCAACCTGGTACCCGCCTTACCAACAATTAGTTTTATATGATCATTCCACTTCAAATCGTTCCGTACGCATACTCCCAGATATTTTACAGAAGTAACTGCTACCAGTGTTTGTTCCGCTATCATATAATCATACAATAAAGGATCCTTCTTTCTATGTATTCGCAATACATTACATTTGTCTATGTTAAGGGTCAGTTGCCACTCCCTGCACCAAGTGCCTATCCGCTGCAGATCTTCCTGTATTTCGCTACAATTTTCTAATGCAGCAACTTCTCTGTATACTACAGCATCATCCGCGAAAAGCCGCATGGAACTTCCGACACTATCTACTAAGTCATTCATATATATTGTGAAAAGCAACAGTTCGTTGTGTTACTGTGGTGCCAAATGCCGCTCAAATTGTTGCTACAGATGCGGTAAGATGCGCCAGAGCCATACGCCGAACACGATGGTCTTCCCTCTCGGTATGTCGCGTGGCCATTCAGAGCCCGGCCTTCTTGCGACCGCCGTCCGGGGTAGCCGAGCGGTTCTAGTGCTACAGTCTGGAAACGCACGACCGCTACGGTCGCAGGTTCGAATCCTGCCTCGGGCATGGGTGCGTGTGATGTCCTTAGGTTAGTTAGGTTTACGTAGTTCTAAGTTCTAGGGGACTGATGACATCAGAAGTTAAGTCCCATAGTGCTCACAGCCATTTGAACCATTTTTTCTTCTTGCGACAGTACATTCTCGTGACCGCCATTACGTTCAGTCATGTACAGTTGCTACTGTCCTGCCAAGTCTCTCTGCAGTACCGCAGAAGGAATATCCAGCTTCTCGTAATCTCATTACGCGACCTGGTTCAAACTCAGTGAGGTGCTGATTAATGCGTCTTTGTTACCTTAGATGCATTCTCAACTGACATCAACTCACCACGTCCAGTCTCAAAGGTAACTAACGTTCACTAACACTGCAGCGTGTATTTCACGTAAAACTGATTTTCATTCTTATGGTGGCGCTACTAGCGCGTCTTAGGCGAGTGGCGCGAAGTTTGGGTAGTCACCATCTTTCCGATGTAGAAATCGCACGCCAAGAAGGAGTTGGTAGATGTATTTCTACACATACCAGCTCCTTCTAGGAGTCAGATTTTTTCCCGTCAGTGTATATAGAGGATTTAGCAACTTGAGCAGGCCTCTTAGATAGTCTGGAGATGATGTTGTCATTTACCATCTACTAAAATCATCGTAAGATCAAAACCTATTGCAAAATACGTACACTCGATATCTCTATGAGGCGAAAAGTGGCACTTGTTCCTGTATAAAGAAAAATATTTCATCTCCAAAGGCACGAAAAGAAATTCGTTAAATTTCGGTTACGCGATAAATCACAAAATTTGAAGGCTGTCAATTCAACTAAATATCTAGGACTTAAAATTACGAACAACTTGTATTGGAATAACCACATACGTAATGTTATGGGAAAGGCAAACCAAAGCCTACATTTTATTGGTAGAACGTTAAAAGGGGCACCAGCTCTACTTCCTATACTAAGCTTGTTCGTCCTCTGCTGGAGTATTGCTGTGCGGTACAATTTGTGCAGTCCGCCATGAATTCCTCTTCATCTCAGAGTATCATCTGCAACCTATGTCCTCAATTATTTGCAGGAGGTATTCCAATCTCTGACTTCCTTTACAGTTTTTACTCTCTACAGCTCCCTCTAGTACCGTGGAAGTTATTCCTCAGTCGTCCTATCATCCTGTTCCTTCTCCTTGTCAATGTTTTAATATATTTATTTCCTCGCCGATTCTGCGGAGTACCTTCTCATTCCCTACCTTATCAGTCCACCTAATTTTAAACATTCTTCTGCAGGAGCACGTCTCCAAAACTTAGATTTTCCTCTGTTCCGGCTTTCCCACAATCCATGTTTTACTTCCTTAAAATGCTGTGGTCCAAACGTACGTTCTTAGAACTTTCCTCCCCAGTTAAGGTCTGTTTGATAGCAGCAGGTTTCTCTTTACCAGAAATGCCCTTTTTGACGGAGCTAGTCTGCTTTCTACGTCCTCCTTCCTCCATCCGCCATGGGTTATCCTGACGCCTGGGCAGCAGAATTCCTTAACTTCATCTACTTCATGATCATCAATTTTTAAGTTACGTTTCTGGCTGTACTCATTTCTGCTACTTCTCATTATTTTCGTCTTCCTTCGATTTTTCTCAGTCCACATTCTGTACCTATTTGACTGACCATTCCACTCAACAGATCCTGTAATTCTTCTTCACTTTCACTCAGGATAGCAATGTCATCTGCGAATCTTAAATTGTTATACTTCATCTTGAATATTAATCCCACTCTTGAACTCTTCTTTTATTTCCGTCATTTCTTCTTCGACATGTAGATTGAACAGCAACGATGAAAGACTACATCCCTGTCTTACATGCTTTTTAATCCGTCACATCTTTGCCTATTCCTATTTTTCTCAGGACTTCGAACATCTTGCACCATTTTACACTGTCGAACGCCTTTTTCAGGTCGGCATCTCCTATGAACGTGTCTTCATTTTCATCAGTCTTGCTTCTATTATCAGCTGCAAAGTCAGAACAGCCTCTCTGGTGCCTTTACATTTCCAGCTAATAGTCATCTAATACTTCCTTAGTTTTCTTTGCCTTTGTTCTGTATATTATTCTTGTCAGCAACTTGGATGCTGACTATGCTACTATGCTACTATGCTACTATGTAGGAATCAACATGGATTCCGGAAACAGCGATCGTGTGAGACCCAAATCGCCTTATTTGTTCATGAGACCCAGAAAATATTAGATACAGGCTCCCAGGTAGATGCTATTTTTCTTGACTTCCGGAAGGCGTTCGATACAGTTCCGCACTGTCGCCTGATAAACAAAGTAAGAGCCTACGGAATATCAGACCAGCTGTGTGGCTGGATTGAAGAGTTTTTAGCAAACAGAACACAGCATGTTGTTATCAATGGAGAGACGTCTACAGACGTTAAAGTAACTTCTGGCGTGCCGCAGGGGAGTGTTATGGGACCATTGCTTTTCACAATATATATAAATGACTTAGTAGATAGTGTCGGAAGTTCCATGCGGCTTTTCGCGGATGATGCTGTAGTATACAGAGAAGTTGCTGCATTAGAAAATTGTAGCGAAATACAGGAAGATCTGCAGCGGATAGGCACTTGGTGCAGGGAGTGGCAACTGACCCTTAACATAGACAAATGTAATGTATTGCGAATACATAGAAAGAAGGATCCTTTATTGTATGATTATATGATAGCAGAACAAACACTGGTAGCAGTTACTTCTGTAAAATATCTGGGAGTATGCGTACGGAACGATTTGAAGTGGAATGATCATATAAAACTAATTGTTGGTAAGGCGGGTACCAGGTTGAGATTCATTGGGAGAGTGCTTAGAAAATGTAGTCCATCAACAAAGGAGGTGGCTTACAAAACACTCGTTCGACCTATACTTGAGTATTGCTCATCAGTGTGGGATCCGTACCAGGTCGGGTTGACGGAGGAGATAGAGAAGATCCAAAGAAGAGCGGCGCGTTTCGTCACTGGGTTATTTGGTAACCGTGATAGCGTTACGGAGATGTTTAATAAACTCAAGTGGCAGACTCTGCAAGAGAGGCGCTCTGCATCGCGGTGTACCTTGCTCGCCAGGTTTCGAGAGGGTGCGTTTCTGGATGAGGTATCGAATATATTGCTTCCCCCTACTTATACTTCCCGAGGAGATCACGAATGTAAAATTAGAGAGATTAGAGCGCGCACGGAGGCTTTCAGACAGTCGTTCTTCCCGCGAACCATACGCGACTGGAACAGGAAAGGGAGGTAATGACAGTGGCACGTAAAGTGCCCTCCGCCACACACCGTTGGGTGGCTTGCGGAGTATCAATGTAGATGTAGATGTAGATGTAGATGCATGATTGTGTGATAGTTCTCGCACATGTCGGCCCTTGCAGTCTTGGAAATTGTGTTGATGATGTACTTCCGATAGTTTGATGGTATTCGTCGGTCTTACACATTCTACATATCAACGTGAATAATCTTTTAGTTGCCACTTCCTCAAATGGCTTCAGAAATTCCGGTGGAATGTGATCTATAAATTCTGCCTTATTTCATTTTAAGTCTTCCAAAACTCTTGTGAATTCGAATTGTAATGCTGGATCTCCTGTCTCTTCCCTTCCTATCACATCAGGCAAATCTTATCCTTCATAGAGGTCCTCACTATACCCTTTCCGCCTCTCCGCTCTCCTCAGCATTTAGCATTGGAAGACCGATTGCAATCAATGTTACCACCCTTGCTTTTATTTTTACAGAAGGTTGTTTTCACTTTTCTCTATGCTGGGTCAGTTCTTTCGACAGTCATATATTTTTTGAGTTCTTCACGTTGTTCATGCAGTCATTTTGCCTTAGCTTCCTTTCATTTCTTATTTATTTCATTCCTAAGTGACTCATATTTCTGTATTTCCATGAACATTTTTGTACATCCCTCTCTCGTCGAAGTGTTTCTTCTGGTGCCCATGATTTCTTCAGTTATCTTTCTTGTACCTACGGTTCTCTCTCCACCTTCTGTGATTCCCCTTTTCAGAGAGTCCATTCCTCTTCACCTGGACTACTTGCTGAGTTATTCATTATCACAGTATCGATAACGTCAGAGAACTTGACACGCATCTCTTCATTCCTTAGTACTTTCGAGTCCCACTTCCTTGCGCATTAATTCTTCTTGACTAGTCTCTTAAACTTCAGCTTACTCTTCATCATCACCAAACTGTGATTTGTCTATATGTACCCCTGGATACCTCTTACAGTCCAGTATCTGACTGTGGAATCTCTTCCCCACCATGACGTAATCTAACTGAAATCTTCCTGTATCTCGCAGCCTTTTCCAAGTATACCAGCTTCTCTTGTGATTCTTGAACAGAGTATTTGCTCTTACCATTTGAAATTTATTGCAGGACTCAATTAGTCTTTCTCTTCTCTCATTTCTACAACCAAACACTTTGCACACGTAACTCTCTCTTTTGCTCCTTCTACAACCGCATTCCATTCCCCAATGACTATTAGATTTTCATCTACCTTTGCATACTGAACTATCCGTTCAATATCCTCATATTTTTTCTATCTCTTCATCTTCCGCTTGCAACTTCGGCATGTATACCTGAACTGCTACTGCCGGTGTGTCACGAAAACAACCCTATTACTGAATTGTTCACAGTAACTCACTCTCTACCCTACCTACCTATTTGTAACAAATCCTACTCTGGTTATAGCATTTTCTGCTGCTGTTGATACTAGCCTATACGCTTCTGACCAGAAATCCTTGCTCCTTTCCATTTCACTTATGTAATCCCCAGCATATCTAGATTGAGCCTTAACATTTCCCTTTTCGAATATCCTAGCTTCTCTACCACGTTAAAACTTCTGATATTCCGTGCACCGACTCGTAGACCGTTATCCTTTCGTTGGTTATTGAAACTTTCTCTCATGGTCTCCTCCCCCTGGGCTGTCCCCTCCCGGAGATCCGAATGGGGGACCAGTTCGGAATCTTTTGTCAATGGAGAGATCAACCAGACGATATTTTTCAGTTACAGGCTACGTGTACTGTGGATACATGTCATGTGTCTTTAAAGCAGTGGTTTGCATTGCCTTCTACATCTCATGCCTGCTGATTCCTTCCCTTTTTAGGGCAGGTCCCCATCCCAGGAGCAAGACAGTGTCGTGAACCTCTGTCCGCTCCTCCTCCCGGATGCCTTCGACCGCGAATGCTGATGACTTTTATTCACAATTTAAGTAATGGCGGAGCTCGACCCCGGGCCTAGGTTGTTTTGATACTTACCAAAGACGCTACATTGAAAAAAAAAACACGTACAAATTCTACCCCAAGAAGAATGAAACAAAACTGGAGTTAAACCTAATTGGCTTCCGCCACTGAAAAAATAAAAAGGATATTTCATTTCCGGTCGTTGCCTGAAGCAATATATTGTTTATTTTCTTATTAATGAGAAAAAGAACCTAACGAACAGGGTCACAAAAGTGGAATAAACTGTAATAATATACCGGCAAACGGACCCTTACGAGAATACATACGATGGCCGGTTAACTCAGCAGATACCTTGAGGACGAAATACAAGATTCAACATATTGGCGAATAAGTCGCGACACCGTGGCAGGCGCAAACACTTCCACTATGTCATGGCCATATATTGGTGGAAGGTGAGAGGGCCCTATCGAGTTAGAAAAGCTAATTGTTTCTTAGGCCAGAGTCAGTTCGCTTCCTGACCACGATAGGTGAATTTTAGTTGTAGCGTGTCTATGGACGGACAGCGACTGCACTTATCCGTGACACTAAGCCCAATAGAACGCAGCTGCCACTGGTAGAACAGGAAGGCTAAGGTGAAACCACTCCTTCTTCCAAGAAGTTTGCGGTATGCCCGTTCAACCGACGCCGTACAGTTAGTCCCTCTCCTTCGCGTTAACAAAAATATGGTTGTGAGATGCTGCCTCTGAAGAATGTCAATCTCTAAACAGCTAACACCAATATAAACTTCACGGCCGTCTTTTAACTGGAAATTTGCTCGACCATCGTCGACAGGGGGATTAAGACTGCCCAGCTGCGGACAGTGAAATAACCGATACGTGAGTGTGTGGATTGCCTGAGAGAGAGAATCAGCATGGTGCGCCGAACAAATAACACAGACGCTTTCCTATGAGTATTCGAAAGTCCCGAACACCCGAGAGGACGTGTATGCGCAGCTAACTCGTATCGTAATCGAAAAATGTGATGCTTCCATGAAAAACAACTAGGCAGCTATTTTAGTTTCTTAACCATCAACGCGGGAAGGGGAAACATCTGAAGGATGTAATATGCTTCACACACAACTTATGTATCCAGAATCGGAACTTTCTGAAGCAGGTTAGAGGAACGACGTACATATTCGAGGATTGCTCCTTGTAACGTCTCCGTAACCGACTTCCAATTAAGTTCAGCTAATAAGAGTGGTGAGCACTCATTTATGACTCCCAAAGATTTATGTCTGTCGACCACTATCGGCTACGAAATGGCAGCATTATCAAAGCCCCGCAATCTCATCAGTCGACATTGGCCTTCGTTGATGCGGTCACCGGATACAAGGGAAAAGACATCCAATGTAGCCTTAAGCAATGTGATCTCAGCGGGAGCACAGAGTAACACCATCACATCATACGCGTATGTGTACACCGAGATTGCCTCGTCTAAGAGCATCCATCCTCCTAACGGAGCGACGATTCTTCGAAGAAAGGGCTCAAGTAATAGAACAAATAACGAAACTGAAAACTTACTTTCGTGAAGAAAACCCCTATTGACGGTAATCTGTCATTGACAGTCATCGAGGCTTGGATACCCGTAAACGAATTATACAAGCGTTGGTTTTTAACAAAACGGCTTGCAATACCTGCAACAAGAAGCCATCGCTCACCCGGTTGAACGCTTTACCAAAAACAAAAAGTGCCAGAAGACCAGAAACAGACGTAACAGCGGCGACTGATATGACACCAAGGCATTGAGCTACCAGCGTCAGAATAGTACGACCAGGAATACAACTTACATGGTCAGCAACTATTTCCCCAGCAACGCAACATGTCGCTATTCAACTCCCTCGCCACAGTCTGTAATCAAAATTTAATAAGGTAAACGGACGAAATTTATCACTTGCTGCCTGACCATAATTTTTGGGAATTAACACAATTTTGCCAACTTTAAGCGAGAAGGATCCTCTCAAAAACAGTGTGAAAGTAGTATCGATCAAAGGTCAAAAATGTACCCCTAAAACTCCTTAGGCAGACCACCCAACCCATGCGACTTACGAGAAGGCGATCTGATAATAAGGTCATAGACATCGTCTCATTGAAAAGCTTGTAAAAACGCAGCATTATGAGCGGGTGTAAGTCAACGATCCAGTGTCTGAACAAATAAATCTGATGACGTATCGACAGTAGCGGGTACCTCATACAGCCCAACACAGGACTGATGTAGAGGATGCAATGTCCTTTTGTGCCGTCACAACATTGCCGTCTGTCCTGAGCGACGTGGTACACGCACGCCGACGACAAGTCTGATGTCGAATCAGGTGATATGAGGAAGTCAATTCATCCGCTACCACGGAACGTAGTTTGAATCGCAACCTTAACCTTTTCATTTGACGCTGCTTCAACCTAAGCAATAGCACCTCTACACGCCTGAAGTCTGCAGTTCGTAGCGGAGCTTGATGAGAATTTTCGTATACGTCACGTAAGAGAGCATAATAAAATTCTTGCGTTCTCCAAAATTCTCGCACTCTTTCAGCGCAGAATCGTATCAACCTTTGTCTGAACATCCCCTTTGCTAGGTGAACCACAATTCCAAAATAGAGGCGTATCAGCCAGTTGAACGGAGACTGCAGTCCTATAATACCCGGATCACCTCATCTAGAGAGTGAGTCTCCAAGTGCGCCCCATTCAGCATCCAAGGCTATCGAAACAATTTCACTGACTGTAGGGAATGATTTAAAGTAACAGTCACTTCACAAGGGTAAGTGAAGCTGGCGGGGATGACATCGATAGCCAAAATCCTATCACACATCCTATGTGCTAAACAAAATCTGTCCAGCCTCCTGCTAGAAGTAGCAGTAAAACAGGTATACTTTTGCAAGAGTCAGATATTTACAGACCCAAACATCTTGAAGTTACAAGGAGCGAACTAAAACTTGCAGATCCCGACAGAAATTAAAATTAGCAGAATGATCTACAGTCCGCAGCTCGTGGTCGTTCGGTAGCGTTCTCGCTTCCCGCGCCCGGGTTCCCGGGTTCGATTCTCGGCGGGGTCAGGGATTTTCCCTGCCTCATGATGACTGGGTGTTGTGTGCTGTCCTTAGGTTAGTTAGGTTTAAGTAGTTCTAAGTTCTAGGGGACTGATGACCATAGATGTTAAGTCCCATAGTTCTCAGAGCCATTTGAATGATCTACACAGTTAAAAATATTCTGCAAATTTTTCCGTAACAAACGACGTCTTTCTTATTAAATCGGAAGCGGTCCAAAGTGCGTCCGCTACCGGACGGTGCATAAAAGGAGAATCAAGGTCAGATTATTCTATTGCTATTCCTCTATCATAATCAAGAACTTGAACCTGTTCAATGGGCATGGCCTCCCTAAAGAACAAGGCAGTCCCCGTGGAACATTCTGGAGACATATTAACCACAGTGTAAAAATCAGTCAGAGAAAAGAGAATAAATTGAACTTCTTGTTGGAATACGACATTCACACAGCAACTATAGATAAACTGACGCAACAAAACAAACCGTATGTCCGGTTCCACCCTATTAATATTCAATGAAAGAAACCTTAACAACAAGAAATGAAATTCGAGCTGATGACCTGATAACCAACTGAATTACGTAATCAGTGTGTGCCAAGATCCATTTCTGAGATCACTGATGAGTCAGGGGGTGGAGGGCTCCCACCCAGGCCTCTGGAATCTTTATGCTTCTTGTTTTTACAACCCACCGCCCGCTCAGTTTGGACGTGTTGTTTACAACGACTACGTGGCTCGAAATGGTTCAAATGGCTCTAACTACTATGGACTTCACTTCTGAGGTCATCAGTCCCCTAGACTTAGAAATACTTAACTCTAAGTAATCAATGCACGAGGCAGGATTCGAACCTGCGACCGTAGCAGCAGCGCGGTTCCGGAATGAAGCCCCTAGAACCGCTCGGCCACATCCGCCGGCGACTACGTGGCAACACAGCACCCGCAGTCAGGGACGTAGACGGTTCAAGAACTTTAACCAAATTAGGTGGCAATGAGGAGCCGGAGAGGTCCATTCTGTAGAATGGGATCCTCCCAATCCAGATCGACTTACTGGAGAGAGATCAGGCCTCACAACATCTGGGTAGATTGCTGGATTTCATGGACACCAATTACTTCCCCTGGAATAAGAGCAGTTGGTCGTTCCGACGAGAACTGAATGGGTGACGTCAAACGAAACGGTAATTTTAGGCATGTCTCAATTTGCTGCTGTTGAATCACTGGAACATCAGAAGGCTGAACGACTTCCACGCCCTTAACTGATCCTGGAGGAGTTACCTCAACAGCGGGAGGAATATTAAGAGAAATAGCAGACACCTCAGCAGCTGTTTCCTCACTGTCAACCCCATCAGGGATGTAGGACTACGCACTACAACATACATGAAGCGACAAACTTACTTCAGGGAGAGTGGTGACGAGTAAACGTATGTGACTCCTCACCATCCTGCGAACAACGTCTCTTATGTTGCACTGCGGACCCTGCTGGCTTGGCAATAACAATTTCATGACCGTTCTGAGAGGCTAAAGGCAGAAAGTCAGATGGAGTAAGCAGCGCACTCCTCTGTTGCTCTACTGCACGCGGGAAAGACGTGGCACCAATCTTGTGAGTAGCAGAAATGAGACCAGTTAACGTCAACTTGCGACGCTGTTCAGATGAGAAGTTCAGCACAAATACCCACCAAGGGCAGTGTCAGTATGTCACAATTTTCTCACTATACGTTATATGAATGCGGTAACCACAAACCTGTAGACGGGAAGGAATGTTCCATTTGGCTACCAACAACGCTGAACGGATTCCGCTATAACATTGCAACCGACGCTGAGTGCATTCGTGTCATATATCCCTCACATCACAATAAGGGAGCAACACGTCCTTAAGTAAACTGTCGTCTGTTTCTGGTTTGAGATTGAACACTCGAGTATTGATATAATCTAGTTCCTCGTTAGCAAGAAGCACCATACTAACTAACTAAACATCACAGTGCATAAAGGGAACTTGAGGACCATGACGCAAAGGCCACGTGCCTACCTGTAGTGGATCCAAAAACTTAAAAAAAGAGACACAGTTATCAGAATCAAAATATGCATCAGATGTTACAAAGCGTGAAGACTGAAGCTGACTGTACCTTTTCTTCGAACACACTTGGAACCCATGGTGGACATTACGGGTGGTCTACACCGCTGCCAAAGGACACACACAACAACTAACGCCACAGAACAAACAACTACGTGACACACACACGAAGACGCAAACGACACTGAGGAAAAGTTGTCCAGGCGCGCTTGATGCTGCGGTGAGGAGATAATATAAACAACTTCTCCGCTCGGCGCTCTATTCGGAACTACCAACCTAGACCACAGGAATTTTGATTGACGGACGACATCTAAAAAGATCAAAGAAGGGCAACTCTTTTTGCATTATCGCGAAATAGGGGCGAGTGTCAGGGATATGGTAAGTGAACTGAGGTGGCAATATCAGGTGTTATTGTTGCAGCGAGATCTCTACGCCAAACTTCAGTCACAGACTTTCTCCTCTGAATGTGAAAACATTTTGCTATCGCCGACCTACATAAGGAGAAATAATCATCACAATAAAATAAATAAAAAAAACAGAGCTCGTACATAGACATTTAATTGTTCATTTTTCTCACACGGTGTTAGAGAGGAAAGGTAGAGGAAGAGTCTGAAAGTGATGATCGAAGAATAGTCTGCCAGGAACTTAAGTGTGAATTACACAGTATTATGTAGATGTAGACGAATAAACAGCTCCTTCAACAAATGGTGCTCCAATAGCGTCGAAGCAGTGCTCTAGTTTTTTTTGTTTTCACGCCATTGCTTAAGGAAGAAAGACCATGTGCGGAAAGAGTAACGTCGCAGTTCGCATAGTGCAAGTGATTTATACAGTCATCTATGAATCAGATGACTGATAAGCACACAAAGTGCGTCAAAAACGTTTAAAGCAACAAACTACAGATCTCCAAAGAAAGTACAATTCAGTGTCCTGCAGGTGGTGAGATCTAGTTGACCCTCCATCTAAACACTCCACACTGAGCTGCAAGTGTCACACATGGCGATGTGAGGTCTGCTAGAACTTGTATTAATTTCCATACAATAATCCTTTAATTATATACAAATAAGAAATGTATAGGAATCTTTCGCTAACTTTTATCAGTATTGTCATCTCATTCCGCGGTAAAAGCCATAGTTCCCCAGTACTGGGGCAAGACGTCGTTTTTAAATAGTTAGAAAATTTGTCAAGAAAGGATGAATATATTAAAATAAAAAATTATAAAACTATGTTGAGTAGAATAAAACTCCGTTATATTAATACAAGAAAAGAAATTGCAACTATCTCAAGAAATAAATCACTTGAAAATGGTTAACAGTTAACATGGTAAACTTGCCAAGATTTCCCCTAAATATGGTATCTACAACTGAGTTGACAGAAATTATAGGCAGACTGTAATGGATGACGGCAACGTTTTCCCTCAAAGAGCAATTCCAAAATCTAATGATGTGACTAAAATGTAAGTATGAAATCTGTGAACAAGTGTGATACTATTAACAAGTGCTAATTCGTTTCACTTCTACAGCTCGCGACATTAACGCAGCGACTACTCGCTCTGCCAATGTACGTTCATGTTTTGCAGTTGCAGGTAATTACAAAGCAATCCTATGGATTTACGTTGCTGCAGGAGATCCTAATTTACGGCACAGTCTCGTTAACACAACGAATGACGGATAGGCAACATCGAGTTGTTACCTCTATAGCTCTATCACTAAATCAAATAGGGTCACAATAATGCAGTTATATCCCACCGAAATACCGTTTTGAATAAGACGTGGCTGTAATTTGTATGCGCTAATCAAGGATTTGATGCTCACGAACATAGGAGAAATGGGCTTTCAGAAATTCAGTATTGGATAGTAACGGATACTGGGATCGTGCCAATATGTCAGTCTATACAGATCAATGTATGTGTCACTCTGGAGGGTACTTGAGCATGTACTGCAACGTAAACGGACGGGACGGCGATAGTTATTTCTACATAGGGGTACCCTAAGAGTAGTCAGTCCGATACTAAAATGTGTGTGTCGTTGCCAATTGAATAACAGTGAATACGACAACAACACCTGAAATCATCTGGTGCGAACGCGTTTGCCATAAACTATTAGGGGTACCGCAAAATAATGTCATTTCCGCACATGTCGATATTCGTTTGTCATTTTTCAGCTCAGTGTCTACTTTAAAGTCTTGCCAAAGATATTTCAAGCTGAAAGCGACTTGTTTACACGTTAATAATTAAATTGTTATTTTTTTTCAATTTTTGGTGAAGTGACCAGCCAAATACTAGAAGAGGTGCATATCCGGCATAGTTTGCCTTTTGAATTTCGCAAGGGTAGTAAGGCAACAGTTGCTCCCAATTATTAATTTGCGACGTTTATCTGTGTGAATTAGACGTTTGTAAATGTTAAAAATGATTTTTTAAGTTAATATCCGGCAATTAGGATCTTTCCGACTCAGAAAGAACAGCAACTTTGGACAAAGACATGTTAAGGGCGGAAGTGGGAGTTAAACCGTTCCAGACAACCGAGGAACTGTCAGACACTTTTAACCAACCTTGGTCGAACATCCAAGAACGTTGGAGCAGATTGATAAAGACAATCAAAGGTAACCGATCCACAACATGCATCGTATTGCCTCAGCTGCACAACACAGAAGCGGTTTTTGGTTGCTTGATCATTGGAGATGAAAGATGGGTCGTCTATTATAATCCAAAACGCAAAAGGCATTGGCTCTGTTTAAATGAATCGCCACCAAGTACAGCCAAGCCACGTTTACACTCCAAAGAGACGATTTTTTGTGTTTGGTGTAGTATTCGCGGGGTCGTTCATTTTGAACAAACTGTGAACGAAGGCCTTTGCTGTGAACATCTGGATCGAGTAAATCAGTCTACAATTGAAGTGTGCCTAGCGATTGTCAACAGGAAATGCATTATTCTGCAACACGATAATGGAAGACCGCACTGCACAAAACGAACCCAACATATTCTCATAATATTGCGCCGTCGGATTTCCATTAAATCCTGTGGCTGCAACAGCTTTTAAGAGGCAAAAAATAAAAATATGAGTAGTGTGTATGATGCCATCTCCAGACATTGTGCTCAAAAATCAGTTTTTATCGACCCAGGGTTGAAAATTTGCACTGTAATTCGAAAACGATTGTTGCTAACGAGGGTAATTACATCGTTGATTGAAAATGAAAACTTGTTATTAATTTATTTCCTTAAATTTAAAGTAAAAAATGACATTACTGTCAGGTCCCACTAATATCCGAATCTCGATGACGTAAACATCCAGAAAATCCAAAACCCACATATAACCCGCAATATGCAATTACACTATCATCATACACGTGATAAAATGCTGTTAAGAAAATGAGTATGATCAATGGAAACCTGATGTTTGAGTTGGCAAAATGAATGTCCAAAGTTTTGCGGACATGGATGTCAGAGTGAAGAGATACGTACCATTTGCACTATGAACTAAAGGAATAATACAAATAAACAACTAAACTTCGCGCCTATGCAGTTGGTACTAAGAAAGGCGTATGGATATATTTGACGAGCTATTTTTTCATGTTTTTTTCTCCTCTCCAAGGAGCGGAGATGGCTGTTTTAAATCCAGTCCATTACACAGCCGTTCTTCATCTGTTCCGAATGTTGTTGACTTAGCATCAAAGGCATTAAAAGAATAAAGCATTTCCAGGGACAAACAAAACTTCTGGTAAGACACGTAATTAATGACATTGGGCTTTTCGCAAAATGCTATCAAAAGCTGACGCTGGTCCTAATCTGTGGAGGATCACATTAATTAAAAAACTGATGTTTTACGTAGTTTTTATTGTATAGTACTGTCAGCCTAATATACTTTGTTGATTCTTTATCCCGTTTAATCCACACATGTCATAAAAATGTAAGTATGTATGTTCCACATCTTTTCCTAAACCACACTATAGTTTTCTACGAAACTCTATACGCAGATCACTTACTGTCTGTAAAGAAGCGCTGTGCGGTAAGAACCACCTTCCTATCGAAGGGCAGGGGTAAAAAAGCAGTGTAGTCTACGACGCATAAATACAGATATTCATTCAGTATCTGAGAATGAGAGCACTTAGTGACTTGTAACCATCTTTACACGTAATTTAAAACCTTTACGACACTTTTCCTAGTCGACAATCTCCAAAAAGTTATGAAAGGAGAATAGTTCATCTCTGACAACATTTTTGACGTCATAAACATTGAGCTGCCTGGAAATGAAATTTCAGGACGAAATTCAACAGATATACAGGTGAAATATGCGTATAGCAACATGTAAAATATATTAAACGTATGTGAAATATACTTGGAAAATGACTACATGGGCATAGCTGTGAGTGAAAAGCTCATCCTGAAAAGATTTCAATCAAACTTTGTTCACATATTAGATATGCTCTGGAAACAAATACTGGTGTGGGAAGAACCACCAGCCCCCTGTAGAGGGTGGGGGTGATATCTTGAAGAGTGAAGGGAGGAGGAGGAGGAGAAGGAGACAGGGAGAGAGCAGAATATGGACAGAGAGAGGGGGAGAGAATAATAGGCAGAGAGAGGGGAGTGGAGGAGATGCACAGAGTGAGGAGCAGAATGACATGGACAGAGAGCGGGAGTGGTGGAGGTTGACATAGCCTGGGGGTAGAGGAGATAGACAGAGAGAGGGAAAGGAGGAGCTAGAGAGGGGGAAAGAGGAGATGGACCGAATACATGGAATGCATACATACCTGGGCATCACTGGGTAATCAGTTATGTTTTATATTTCGTAATGTTGATGGACCAATTTCCAGTTTGTATAATTGTGTACAATAATTATATCTAATGAATGGAGTCCACCTAAAACCAAATAAAATGAAAAATAAAAAAGTGAAATAAAAACTGATGAGAAAAAAAGGAAAAAGATGCACTATGTCAATGGAGCTTCGTTACGATAATGTAGAGTGTTACAGAAAACAGTACATGTTTTTCTATAGGAGTTAAATCTTTGAAATTTGTGGTAATGATCTATGGGACCAAACTACTGAGGTCATCGATCCCTAGGCTTAAAAACAAGTTAAACTAACTTAAACTAACTTATGCTAAGGACAACACACACACACACACACACACACACACACACACACACACACACACACACACATGCCCGAGGGAGGACTCGAACCTCCGACAGGGGGAGCCGCGCGAACCGTGGCAAGACGCCTGAGACCGAGCTGCTACCCCGCGCGGTGATAAATCTTGTCAAGATATTTTTTCCTATTTATCTGTTTTGGGCATTGAACCTGTGGCTCCGGTTTGTATTATTACAATGACCAGTCTTTTCTTTTTTTTTGGGGGGGGGGGGAGGGGGGGGGGAAATTGTGTTATCAGTCTCTTGACTAGTTCGATGCAGCCCACCGTGAATTCCTCTCTTGTATCAACCTCTTCAACTCAGAGTGTCACTTGCACATAATGTCGTCAATTGGAATGAGATTTTCACTCTGCAGCGGAGTGTGCGCCGATATGAAACTTCCTGGCAGATTAAAACTGTGTGCCGGACCGAGACTCGAACTCGGGACCTTTGCCTAACGCGGGCAAGTGCTCTACCAGCTGAGCTACCCAAGCACGACTCACGCCCCGTCCTCACAGCTTTACTTCTGCCAGTACCTCGTCTCCTACCTTCCGCCAGTACCTCGTCTCCTACCTTCCAAACTTTACAGAAGCTCTCCTGCGAACCTTGCAGAACTAGCACTCCTGAAAGAAAGGACATTGCGGAGACATGGCTTAGCCACAGCCTAGGGGATGTTTCCAGAATGAGATTTTCACTCTGCAGCGGAGTGTGCGCTGATATGAAACTTCCTGGCAGATTAAAACTGCGTGCCGGACCGAGACTCGAACTCGGGACCAGAAGTGTCAATGTCGTCAATTATTTGTTGAATGTATTTCAATCTCTGCCACTATAATTTGTACCCTCAACAGCTCCCTCCATACCATGAACACTATTCCTTGATGTCTTAATACATGCCCTAACATCCTGCACCCTTCTTCTTGTCAGTCTCCTTCATCTACTATTGTAGAGAACCTCTCCATTTCTAATCAGGCCGCTTGATTTTGAACATGTTTCCACAGCACCACATATCAGGTGATTCGATTCCGTTCCTTTCCGGTTTTTCCATAAGCCATGTCTGTCTTCCATACAATACTGTGCTCCAAACATACGTTCAGAAATTTCTTTCTTAATTTAATGTGATTACATGATGAAGTCGTTTGGTCACGAATACAGTTTTCGCCTACGTTACTCTGCTTTTTATGTCCCCCTTGTTTCTTTCGTCGTGTGTCAATTTACTTGTATGGTAGCACTTCGTAAAGTTCGTAGTCCCCAGTTTTTATGTTTAGTTTATCACTAACCTCATTTCTGCTACTCCTCGTTATTGGATTTTCCTTAAGTAGTCTCTCCATCCATAGTGTGTACTCATCAGGCTGCTCATTCAACAGGTCCTACAATTATTTCTCACTTTCCGAGGAAATAGCAATGTCATCAGTGAATCTAATAATTGCTAGTCTTTCAGCCTGAATTTTAATCCCACTCTGGAACCTTTCTTTTAATTTCGTTATTGCTTCTTAGATACACAGATTGAACAGTACCGGCGAATACTACATCCTTATCTTACACCCTTTCTCATCCGAGCACTCCGTTCTTCTTCTGCCATTCGTGTTTCTCGCTCTTGGTAAGTATTTTGTTTTAAATATTTACAACTTGTGTCAACAAAAATGATAACTTCAAATGTTATATTATCCATATCCACCCTGATATCGCAGAAATATTTTGTGCTTTATTGAAACATCTTGTATCCGAAAGAGAAAGTCTCATGGCGAGTTATTAGCTCAGTAACTCACCAAACTACCCTTAAAGGGACGTGCCGTCTGACACCTGCTTCTATTTGCAAAGCGTTTTTGTTCTGCATCGTACGGCTGTGGCTTACAAATTGAAGTTATATAGTTGAAAAGTAATCCCGAAAATCTCTATTTCAAAAGCAACAGAGAATCTAAATGAATCGGCAGCGAATCGCGATTCGTAATCACAGCATCGGTGCATGCAGAAACTGGTGGCGCCACGTGCAGAGAGTTTACCACTACTACACGCACTGCGTCGCAGTAATACGTGCACACACAAGCGGTTAGCCACAGCCAAACAAAACTGGCGGGCCAGCTTTTGCCTGGGTAGCATAACGAGCAGGCGCCACCTGGCCACTCTGCATGTTGTGTTGTGTTCGGTGTTCCGGGGCTGCGGCAGCGATGCCGGAACGAGTGCGTGCCAGCAAAACAGATGCGCATATATCGGTACTACCTCCAGTGTGGTTACGGGTAAAGAAACAGTCTGGAAAATTGTGATGAATATGGTACAATCCTAATGAAAGTAGGGGTGGAATTGATTTCTCCGCCACACTGTTTCACATTAAATTACGTATTGCTTAATGACACTGAAGAAACTGCAAAAAGATGGAAATTTAAGGAGATGGGACCGGGATAAACTGAAAGAGCCAGAGGCTGTGTAGAGTTTCAGGGAGAGCATAAGGGAACAATTGACAGGAATGGGGGAAAGAAATACAGTAGAAGAAGAATGGGTAGCTTTGAGGAATGAAACAGTCAAGGCAGCAGAGGATCAAGTAGGTAAAAAGACGAGGGCTAGTAGAAATCCTTGGGTAACAGAAGAGATACTGAATTTAATCGATGAAAGGAGAAAATACAAAAATGCAGCAAGTGAAACAGGCAAAAAGGAATACAAACGTCTCAAAAATGAGATCAACAGGAAGTGCAAAATGGCTAAGCAGGGATGGCTAGAGGGCAAATGTAAGGATGTAGAGGCTTATCTCACGAGGGGTAAGATAGATACTGCCTACAGGAAAATTAAAGAGACCTTTGGAGAAAATAGAACCACTTGCATGAATATCAAGAGCTCAGATCAAAACCCAGTTCTAAGCAAAGAAGGGAAAGCAGAAAGGTGGAATGAGTATATAGAGGGTCTATGCAAGGGCGATGTTCTTGAGGACAGTATCATGGAAATGGAAGAGGAGGTAGATGAAGATGAAATGGGAGATATGATACTGCGTGAAGAGTTTGACAGAGCACTGAAAGACCTAAGTCGAAACAAAGCCCCAGGAGTAGACAACATTCCATTAGAACTACTGACAGCCTTGGGAGAGCCAGTCATCACAAGACACTACCATCTGGTGAGTAAGATGTATGAGACAGGCGAAATTCCTTCACACTTCAAGAAGAATATAATAATTCCAATCCCAAAGAAAGCAGGTGTTGCCAGATATGAAAATTACAGAACTATCAGTTTAATAAGTCACAGCTGCAAAATACTAACGCGAATTCTTTACAGACGAATGGAAAATCTGGTAGAAGCCGACCTCGGGGAAGATCAGTTTGGATTCCATAGAAATGTTGGAACACGTGAGGCAATACTGACCCTACGACTTATCTTAGAAGAAAGATTAAGGAAAGGCAAACCCACGTTTCTAGCATTTGTAGACTTAGAGAAAGCTTTTGACAATGTTGACTGGAATACTCTCTTTCAAATTCTGCAGGGGGCAGGGGTAAAATACAGGGAGCGAAAGGCTATTTACAATTTGTACAGAAACTAGATGGCAGTTATAAGAGTTGAAGGGTAGGAAAGGGAAGCAGTGGTTGGGAAGGGAGTGAGACAGGGTTGTAGCCTATCCCCGATGATATTCCGTCTGTATATTGAACAAGCAATAAAGGAAACAAAAGACAAGTTCGGAGCAGGTATTAAAATCCATGGAGAAGAAATAAAAACTTTGAGGTTCGCCGATGACATTGTAATTCTGTCAGAGACAGTAAAGGACTTGCAAGAGCAGTTGAACTGAATGGATAGTGTCTTGAAAGGAGGGTATAAGATGAACATCAACAAAACCAAAACGAGGATAATGGAATGTAGCCGAATTAAGTCGGGTGATCCTGCGGGAATTAGATTAGGAAATGAGACACTTAAAGTTGTAAAGGAGTTTTGCTATTTGGGGAGCAAAAAAACTGATGATGGTCGAAGTAGAGAGGATATAAAATGAAGACTGGCAATAGCAAGGAAATCGTTTCTGAAGAAGAGAAATTTGTTAACATCGAGTATTGATTTAAGTGTCAGGAAGTGGTGTCTGAAAGTATTTGTATGGAGTGTGGTCATGTATGGAAGTGAAACATGGACGATAAATAGTTCGGAGAAGAAGAGAATAGAAGTTTTTCGAAATGTGGTGCTACAGAAGAATGCTGAAGATTAGATGGGTAGATCACATAACTAATGAGGAGGTATTGAATAAAATTGGGGAGAAGTTTGTGGCACAACTTGACTAGAAGAAGGGATCGGTTGGTAGGACATGTTCTGAGGCATCAACGGCTCTCCAATTTAGTACTGGAGGGCAGCGTGGAGGGTAAAAATCGTAGAGAGAGACCAAGAGATGAATACACTAAACAGATTCAGAAGGATGTAGGCTGCAGTCGGTACTGGGAGATGAAGAGGCTTGCACAGCATAGAGTAGCATGGAGAGCTGCATCAAACCAGTCTCAGGACTGAAGACCATAACAACAACAAAGACACTTTGATCACCTTCACATTTTTGTTGAGTACGAGAGTCTCTAGCGAAGGACTGGTCACGACTGCACTTTCTTACTTATTTAATCTTACACATTCTCTTCCCATCTCTATAACGTTGCTCTCAGTAGTGGAACTAGTGGGTGGTTTTGAATGTGGTTTTGTGAGTTGAGGAGCTATAATGCAAAAATACATGTTTTACTTAAGCTTTTGAAAGCTGGCAGTCGAGGGAAGGCAGGATTCGGTTACGATTGTAGACGGGCCCGTAATCAGTTACTATTGGTTGCCTTTTACAGTTACACACAATTTATTTTAAAACAGTAATTCCAGACTCAACAATAAATAAAAAATATCACACGTTATTAATGAAGGAATAAACAACTGTGTAAATAATGTTTTCAGTGAGTTACAATTTAGCAAATCACCTTCAAATGAGATACAGCAGATAAAGTTTTAAAATCAAGCCAGTGTGATCTGGGCAGAAGGCCTTACACGCCAGGAATGGCAATAAATTAAGAATTGTTTAAAACCCGTTGCAACTTACAAATTACAGGTATTGAAATATTAAAGGTAAGTCGCCACAAACACAGCAGAAGGCATCAGACCCCAGGAATGGCAGCAAATAAGGCTTACTGCGTAAATAAAAATACCACATTAAAATTTAAGGCAAGCGACCACAATCATGGCTGAAGACCTTACACGCTAAGAATGGCAATAAATTAAGAATTGTTTAAGAACTCGCTGCAATTTACAACTTACAGGTATTGAAATATTAAAGGTAAGTCACCACTAACACAGAAGAAGGCATCAGACGTGAGGAATAGCAGTAAATTAGGTTTTAAGGCTTACTGCTAAAATACAAATACCAAATTGGAATTTTAAGGCAAATGACCACAATCACGGCTCAAGGCCTTACACGCCAGGAACAGGAAGTTTATACAGCCCTATTCTTAAAGTATGTTACACCATTCGTTGTAGACACACTGGGCTGGTCAGGCCACCTTCTTAGCTGAGTGGTCAGGCAGTGGACCCAGATTTGATTCCTTGACGAGCTGGAGACTTTCTATGCTCAGGGATCGGGTGTTGTGCTGTCTTCATCATCAACAACACGCAAGTCGCCCAATGTGGCGTCAACTGAAAAAAACTTACAATTCGGTGGCCGAATTTCCCCAGGTGAGGACTCCTAGCCATGGGTGCCATAAAATAATCACCACCACCACCACCACCACCACCACCACCATCATCATCATCGTCATTATCATCATTGTCGTCATCATCAGTGTTCAAAGGCAGTAATAAATACACGTGACATTACTGTGGCAATGCTCTGTTTCAGAGTTAAGTGTTTCATCTTGTTCAAGTTATAATAAAGTGATCCAATATTTTGCATGTGTTATAGCATAAACACAACATCCTCCCAAAGTAAATCTAAGAACCCACCACTATGCAAACGAATGTTATTTCGTACAGCACAACACCAACTGCGTTCAATATCGAACAGTGTACTCTTGTAAGGGGCTGAGTATCATTTTGTCAGCTAACCTCACTAATACTATCATTGCACCGTAGGCACAATTACTTAATTGAGAGAGTATACTATGTAGGAGAGTTGTAGGCATTTGTCTTTCAGAGAGATACTGGATAATGCTATCTGTATCCACTTTTTAGTAAGTCTTGGTATTGGCTGACAACTCGACAGAAAACTATTCAAATTGGAGGTACAACACTATAGGAAGCACTAAAACCCAGAACCAAGTGGTATTTCTATTTGCAAGAAAAACTGTGAAGCTGCTCAATGTTAAAAAGACTGAAATTTCTTAAATTCTACATTTTCATTACTATGAGTATCTTGGATACACGTATTCACATTGTCATCATCATCATCATAACCATCACCTCATCATCATTGTTATTATTATTATTACTGTTTTCTATATTGGTCTTAGTAATATGTGTTCACTGAGGGTTTGGTTATAAGTAAGAAAGGCTCTAAAGGCCATGACCTTAACAGCTGAAATAAATTTATAGATAAATCAATAAAATAAAGAGATAAATAGTTTTGAAATTTCACCAGAAATGAATCTGAGTGCACTTGCTACTCGTTAGTATACTTTACATCTTGGCTTTCTTAGGACTGTTACTGAACCGATTCATCTATCTGTGTGATGGGCCAATAAATGTCTGCTAATAAACATTTTTTTCAAAAAACTAGTTATTCTTAAATTGTCCCTGAAATCGACTCCAAGAGTCAAATGATATTTATAGTTGGGCCTTTTGTTTATTTTCTGACGAGAGGAAAGTTATTATGCATGAATAAAACAAAGTTATAGATGTGTAACACTGCAACTCTAATGAATGAAGCTTTCCAAAACTAAATGGCACCAGCGACTTTTTGTAATGGTAGACTTTTTATTTTACCATTACCGGTAATTACCATTAGCAAAATCAGAAGGAACACAGTTTATACTGATTCTGTACAACATTGTGTGGGCCGTGGCAAGACAGAAAAAGTCAAAACTAGTAAGCACTGCATGTAGTGAAGTAAGGGAAACTATTTACAGCACTTGCGGCGGGGTGGGGTTCGAGGGACTCGTTTCGCGATTTATTTCATGTTCACCTACCTCAGTATAGTGTCCATTCACCACCCGTTGCTCTATGTAGACGATGAGAAAAGCAGCGCTGAAGAAAACCACCGTCCATACTTACGATTACAAAATCCGCGTAACTCCAGTAACACGATAAACCTGTAAATCTCAATTAATAATGGGCAATGTGGGTGCTTCCTCCCTTCATTTAAAATGTTTGTTTGTAGATAATGATGTTTTATTACGGTCCTTTTAATTTATTGTGTCACCAAGCCCACATTTACGTTAGTAGTACATCTACTACTAGTTCGTGCAGCTTATATCACACGTAAGACAGCCAGAAATGTGCTATGTCCAACCCGAAATATTATGAGATTCACACAGGCAACACACTGCTACAAAACGAGTTCACATTCGGTCCTTTCCAGTGGATTCTTCGAAAGAAGATGCTCGCCAAAATATTCTGTACATGCATACGGAACACGCCACGCAGAATATTCAGAAAGGCCCTTAGATTCACACGGGATTTATTCTGCAACCAACCTCTGAAACCTCTCCAAACTTCACTGAAATGTCCGTAATTGCATCTGCTAGCACGGCGATATAAACCGAGCGCAATTTAACCGTCATGTCTTTATCTTACAGATAAATTTTTCGGACTCATTTAACATGACCTTCTCGTCCGACAGTGAGTCCACGACTGACTGAATGCCGTCGCTCACAGGGCATATAACTCATTCAATTACGCAGGAAAGACTTTTCTCCTCTTGGTTAATCAAAAGGATCATCCAGTCAGATTAACCTCTCATGATCATTTTCGCGCGCAAACCGCTTTACTCCAATCTGCATTCGCAGATGCATCTACGTCATTTTAAATTGCAAAATTTCACAAAATGTTCCACAGAACCAAACAAAAGGAAATCAAAAGAAAAATATGCTTGAAATATACTTTAGAACTAAGTATCCTTCTGGCTGCCTTATTACAAAAGCAAACGCTCCTAGACATACGTTATCCACCAGTTAGGGGGATCCACCGTCTTCAGGACATCCTGGTTACGCAACACTTGCTGGTTACGGATGGTGTAATATATTATAAAATTGAAATTTGACGTATGTCCCCACATTCACACTCACATTCACTCTCATCTATTCCCACCTTAACACAAAATATTAATGTCAACTTTGAAATTATTATTTTCTTTACGAAAGCAAAATTATTAAAAGTCTAGAGTTAAAATTCTTTAAAAATAACTTGTGCGCACTGAAAGTGCTGTTAGTATTTTCGAATGACAAAGAAACTTAAACTGTTGTGATTCCTATCTGAATTTACTTTAGTAAGTGTCGGTAAAGTACTTTTTTAATAGTTTTTTTTATATTTTCAAAACTATTAAAGTTATCCACATGAAAATTTTACGCACTGTTCTTGTAAATTATAAAAATTCCTATACTAAATTTGAGAACAAACAGATCATATTTATCATTGTTATTTAGTTTCTTAGGTGAGATGCATAAGTGATCTTAGTACGCTCCACACAGAGCAGTTCTCACGGTCCGCACACCACGACAGATGGCATTATGACGCCAGCAGCCGACTACACAACGGACGGAGCTGGAGGATTCATTGCCAGCCTCCAATACAGCTTGACGTAATGGAATAAAACGTACTGCAAAACTCTGCAGCCGTGTAAGTAGCTGCGACGTTACACACTATTATGTCATTACATACACTTATTTGAATGGGTGGCATTAATCCTGGTGCACAGATCACTTTGAAGAAAAACATGAGTTATGTTTATGGTTTATGTTACTTACACAGCGCAACAAACGCTTTGCAACAGGTAATAGTCCCCTACGTGCTCTACAGGACGTATACAATCCAAACAGAATGACTTAAGATGGTAATGCAAAATCTTTGAACATCAGCTTAAGTTTATGTAGCAGCTGCTGGTGTGTATAAAAATGTTTTTCACTAAATTGTTACAGCTGTGGGGCACGACCAACCAAATATACACCATCTAGTCTAAAGTATCGATACCTATTAATGGGGCGTATCCACTCTTCGCCTTTATGTCGCCTTGAACTCTGCAGTAGGCACTTTCAATGAGGTGTCCAAATATCTGTGGGGGAATGGCACCCCATTTCTCTTCAAGAGTTGAATTCAAAGAAAGCAGAGGTTGGATGGTGCAGTCTAGAGTAGAGTCGACGTTCTGGCCCATCCCATGGGTGTTCCATTAGGTTCACTTCGGGACTCTCGACAGGCCAGTTCATTTCATGAATGTTGTTGTTCACAAACCACTGCCTCAAAGATCCAGCTTTATGACTCCATGCATTGTCATGCTGAAACAAACAATCATCGTCACTAAACTTTTCGTCTACTGTGCACAGTGTACAGCGCTGTAACATGTGTTTCTATTCCACCACATTCACTGCTTTTCAGCCACAATAATGGTACAACACAATAATCATGAAAAGCATCGCCTCACCATAAAGCCACCTCTTTCATACTTTCATATTGTTGGCACTACAGGCATTCACCAGACCTTAACGATTCCATCGGACTGTCACAGGGTATAGCATGATTCATCACTTCAAATAGCTCGTTTCCTGTCATCCACTGTTAAACACCTCAATCTCGCTCAGCATCGACTACAGAAACGTGTTATTTATGAGAAGCTGTTCGTCCATTGTATCCCGTTACCTGCCCAAGCCCTGTCGGTGTGCTAGCTGGACAGATGGTACACTTTGGAACACACGAATGATTTCTTCTGCCGATTTCACGTGATGAAGTACAGTTACCATTGACAATCAATGATCCACAATCCCTGTTCGTCAGTATACGACCTCTGCGTGCTCTTGGATTAGCTTTCGTTGTTTCTTCACGTTTCCACTTCACAATCACGACGTCAAGAGCTGACGTGGGCAGCTTTAGATGGGATGAAATGTCTCTGATGGACTTGTTACTCAGGTGACATTCAATGGCTAGTCCACACACGAAGTCCCTCAGCTCTTCTTACTTATCCATTCTGCTATCACTGTTTCTTTACTCAACACAATACACTCTCGTCTCCCATATACTGACCGGTCCGTCTCTCGTGGTATCTAGTGATCAATTCTGCGTTACATGCTGGAATCCGAATACTTCTGATCACAGTATGTCGTAACAATGAAGGGTTGTGGTGCTACACTATGTTACGAGCTTTCTTTAACAGGTCAGAGCCGAGAGGCTGGTTTGCGATTCATAGCTCGTAAAACGATTTATTCGTAAGTTGTTAAAGAGAGCGTCTCTCCGGAAAGCGCAGCGCAATGCACCGCTTAAGTAGCAGCAGATAATCGCCGCTACCTTTCCGTTCGCGCGCCGCTGTGAAAGCTTCGGTAGGGCTGACCTGGCTAAGCGCTAGCCGCCCGCTATCTGGCCCGTAACTCCAGCCGGACACGTCCAGCGCTATCTCCGCTGGAGCCCCTTGCCAGAGTCCAGGTACAACTCACCTCACTGCGACTGCTGATACCCCGCAGCCAAGGGCCGTTATGCACGTCGACCCACTTCCACTGTGCTTCCTATCTTTCCTGCGACCATCTACTTGATCATTTCACTGGCCAGATTGCACTGTACGTTTGTGCTATGCCCTATCGAGAGAAGTATCACTTCTCTGTCAATTCTTGTTGTCTTCTAACTGATTTGCTACAGCCCTCCAACGTTTCCTCATTGTTTCAAACTACGAATCTCACGAGGAAACATCACCAAGCTTACTTCGTATTTTGAGGAGAAAAAAACGCACGTGGGCCATAGTTGTGATAGTACACAGTTACGACTATCTGAAAGTACAACATTTAAACTTTCGCGACCACTGCATGTCAATCCCCCACCACACTGCAGCCAAATAATGCCCAACGCAGATATCTTTATATGTGGTACCTTAATACGTACATTTATCAGGGTGTTTGTTGTTTTTTTCTCTGCATCGAACAAGCACCTCTTAAACTTTACAACCTGATGTTTCCTGCACAGTTGTAACTGTACCCTAATTGAACTACACTTGTCGGTATAGACTAACCACCTTGCGTCCATGTGTTCACACTTCACCGTCTGACCTGCTGCCTAGGAGAAAATAAGCATTAATGGCTTAATCTTGCCACATATATCTGGAGGTAGTACCGAACCTTAAAACATACGATTTGTAATAGCTATGATTATTAGTCTGCAAATGAAGTAAATAATGAGGTAATGTACTTCTGTATACCATCCTCAGCGGCCAATAGAAATGACTGCACTTATTTGCTTCACATCCTGTATCCTGTATGTGAATCTCATGCACATATACATTCAATATCATCTTAACAATTTTCATATTTTGAATTTAGAAATTTGTGGTAAGGTCTTATGGGACCACATTGCTGAGATCATCTGTCCCTCAGCCTACACACTACTTAATCTAACTTAAACTAACTTACAACTTACAACACATCCCCCATGCCCAAGGGCGGACTCAAATCTGGGGGGGGGGGGGGGGGGGGGGAATACACATAGCCCTCCCCCCATATTTATCAAAAACCTAAGAAAATGATGAATTTTTATAATGAAATGAGGTTATTTTCGATCTGCAATTTAACGATGCCAATCATGTTCAAGCACAGCACTTGTCTTGAAAATCTGTTTCACATTAAGAGTACCAGCTTTAAAATTCAAAGAAAACAATGCTCAACAACGATATTAATAATTAAATAGCGCCACGTTTCTTCCTTAATAATACACTAAATCGTTTCATTCATTTACAAAGCATTTGTGAATAGCAACATAAAAATGTTCAAAGCAAAGAGATATCTGACACCAGCTGCAGTTTACGAACCGCTCACTGTAACGAAACGAACAAAGCATGTTACCAATATCAAACTAGTGATTAACAACCTCTTACTAACTCAACTGTACAGTACTTCGCACTCGGGCAGCTGTATGCGGAGGAGTGAGTGACAAACAACCAGTGTAGGGGACAATTTATAAACTGTACTTCCAGGATAACTCCGCACTGTCAGAATTATGGGACAAATTTTCGCGTGCGGTCTTCTGCTGGGGCTGATGTCTGGCAAGTGAGTTTATGTCTCCTTAAAATATTAGGTCAATTTAGTGATTTTCCTATGCCATAGTAGCACCTACACTCATTCCTCGAATATTTATTGTACATGCACCTATACTCGTCTTCTGCAGTTTAAGCCTTCTACAGCTCTCTCCATAAAGTTTTAGAAGCTATTCCCTGATGTCCAATCGGATGTTCAACCATCCTATTCCTTCTTACAGCTAGTGTTTCCCGCACACTGGTTTTCTCGACGATGGAGAGTCACTTAATTTTAGAGTTCTCCTACAGAATCATACTTCGACGTTCCCCTTAATAAGGACAACATTTTATTCGAAACTTCCTGGGAGATTAAATGCATGCCACACAGAGATTCTAACCCAGGACCTTAGCTTTTTGCGGGCATGTGATCTACCAGCTGAGCTACCCAAGTACGACTCATGATCCAGCTTCACTTGGCCAATTTCTCATCTACTACATTCCAAACCTTACAGAAGGTCAAACTGGTAATAAGGGAGGCGAATTCTGGACTTCGGTTTATTTAGAGGTTTTGGGAAAGTGTAGTTCATCCATACAGGAGACACGCGTACAGCACTAGTGCGACCTATTCTTGAGTACTATTCGAGTGTTTGTGATCCACGCCAGGTCAGTTTAAGGAATCATCGAAGAAATGCAGAGGTTTGTTACCGGTAGGTACGATCAGTACGCAAGTATTACGGAGATATAAATGTTTGACATTACATCAATCATTGAGGGAAATCTGAAAGTTATATTAGTGTTGAAGAATCTAGTTTGTCAAGATCGGTAGCAATTCTTTTAATTACTATGACCAGTTTCGATGGATCTACGCTGTCCTCATCGGATAATGTAACATTGTTAGATGTACATGCTTGTAACAACATTGAAAATCACGTAGTAAGTAATATTATGGAAAGGCTTCGTGAACTAAAATGGGAATCCCTCGAGGAAAGGCACCCTGTTTACGTGAGTCACTATTGAGGACATTTAAATGATCATTAAATGCAATCGCATTTGCGAATATGCACGATCATCAGCTGTAGAATGTAATTACGACAACGAAAATGCCAGGCCATGACTCTAAGCCGGATTTCCCACTTATCGTGAGCAGTCACCTTACCATTAGGCCGTGCACGACTCACAGCAGACCTGCACTTCCATATATCGGCAACCATGCGTCTAAAACCTATACTTGTACATCCATTATGCATATGCCTATAGAGGGTAGACATACTTTTGTATCCCGCCTGGGAGGCGCGTGGGTAAGGAACAGGAACAGGAAAAGGTACTAATCTCTCGGTACTGCAAATACGGCTTAAATCACCTTTACTGGTGTATAAACATTTGCAAACATATTACATAACTTGCAAGGTGGTGCGAAGTCGAAGTGTCCTGGCTGGCTGCACCTGATGAAATGGGGAGAATCTGTAGCGGAGCTCGTAGAGCTGCACAGGACCAAATAGAGGGCGCTGCCGTCGGTGTCTCGTGGTAGTGCTAACCTTTGGAACTATGTGGCGTCGCTACTATCGATACCACATCCCTCCCCCCTGAAACGTCGCGCCGTTGTTGAGTATGGCTTCCGGCGGTGGGTGGAGGGACCCAGGGGCGGGGCAGCTGAGGGGGCGGACAGCGGAACTGCCGGGGCACGCTGTCCACCCGCGACCCCGAATTGCTTGCGAGGGGGCGAGGAAAACGCCCCGTGGAAAACCTGCCCAGGCCGCGCACCGGAGGAGGTGGAGGAGGCGGAGCAACGACCTCCATGGGCGGCGGCGGCGGAGACGTGACGGCAGCCTCAGCGTCCATCGGTTCTGGCACCGCGGAGGAACGCGGCGGCAGTCGTGGCAGCAATGCGACGAAAATCCACTGGAAAACCATCAGCAAAATCCCTATCTTGCGAATCAATAAACATGCATGACAGTTCGGAAGAATCAAAAACCTCGCCAGGACCGATAGGTAGACGAGACAAAGCATCAGCATTGCCATGCTAGGCCGTCGACCGAAATAAGATTTCGGAATTGTGGTTAGACAAAAACAAAGATCAACGTTGCAACTTTTGTGCAGTACGGGCCGGAACTGACTTTGACGGGTGGAACAACGACGTCAAAGGCTTATGGTCGGTGACCAAATAGAACTTTCGACCATACAAAAAATTATGAAACTTAGTCACTCCATATACAATAGCTAAACCTTCCTTCTCGATTTGAGAATAGTTTTGCTGGGCAGAATTGATCAATTTAGACGCAAAAGCGATCGGGCGATCGACAGAATTAATGCGGTGCAAGAGAACCGCTCCAATGCCGTGAGAAGATGCATCGACAGCCAAAACAACTGGTTTGGAGGGATCGAAAGGAATCAAACAGCGATCACTCAACAAAGCAGATTTGAGCTTGTGGAAAGCAGCGTCACATTCCGAAGACCAAACAAAAGGAACGTTCTTACGCCGAAGGCGATGCAAAGGCGCTGCAATCTGCGCTGCATTTGGTATAAACCGAATATAATGTGTGATTTTGCCCAACAGAGACTAAAGTTCTTTCAAGTTCCTGGGTGCTGGCAAGTCTCTAATTGCACTGGGATGTGACGGTGAGGGGTCGATACCCTGTCCGTTAATCATATGTCCTAAATACTGAGTCTCAGTTTGAAAAAATTTGCACTTGTCTCTGTTACACTTGAGTCCTGCCTGCAAAAGTACAGTAAACAAGGCGCGGAAATTCTGCAAATGTTCGTCAGGGAAGCGACCCGCTACAACTATATCGTCCAGATAATTCGAGCAACAAGGGACAGTGGCACACAACTGCTGCAAATAACTCTGAAAAATAGCAGGAGCCGAAGCACAACCGAACGGAAGGCGGCGAAACTTGAACAAGCCAAGGTGGGTGTTGATCACAAAATAGCGCTGCGACTGTTCGTCGAGTGGATTTGAAAGTATGCGTCCCGCAAGTCAATCGTGGAAAAGAATTTTCCCGCGCCAAGCTGATAAAAAATGTCTTCAGGACGCGGTAAGGGAAATGTAGCTACCACTGGCTGGGGATTTACTGTATACTTAAAGTCAGCACAAATACGGAGACGACCGTAGGGTTTTTTCACACACACTACAGGCGAAGCCCCTGGCAAAGCAGAAACAGGTTCAATGACACCACTGTCTTGCAAATGCTGAAGTTCAGCGGCTACGGCGTCGCGCATTGCGAGCGGTATCGGGCGTGCGCGCCGGAAAACAGGCATGGCATTGTCTTTAACTACAACATGTGCTGCAAAGTCTGTGGCGCAGCCAAGTCCATCAGAAAAGAGTTCAGCAAAATCATCGCACAGGGCGGCAACACTGTCTGCATGGTCACTAGCGTTGATGCAAAGTACGAGTGTCCTGAACTGCGAGGCCAAAGAGTTCATTGGCGTCCAGGCAAAAAATGTTCGTATCATCACTAGAGAGGAGCACATGGAAAGACAGTGTACGCGTCGTTGCCCCATACGTGGCTTGCAAACTACACACGCCGAGCACTGATATCTCCTGTCCAGTAAATACAGTCAGCGTAGAATGCGAACGACGAAGCGGCGGCGAACCAAGCAAGTTATACGTAAACTTGTTCAGTAAAGAAACTGACGCACGTGTCCAACTGCATGCGAACAGAACGTCCACACATATGCAAAGTAACAAAAAGTTTCCTCGCATCGCGCTGAATGCGAGGGGGAGTGTCTGGCAAAACTTGATTCACACGACGAGCTGTTGATGCACGTGAAGCAGCAGGCTGAATAAATGGCATTAACGTCCATAGGCTGAGGTGAATCATAATTACTACGGTTTCCGTTGCGGTGACGCCCACGCGAGCCACGCCAACGGGAGACAAGTTCGGAATTAGAGTTTCTCTTACTGCACACAGCTTGCACTTGTGCTTTCTTATTACAAAAATAACACTGTGCTTGACGGGATGGGCAACTGTCCCGTGGGTGGGCACGAAAGCAGTTCGGACATGATTTCAGTTTCTTAGTGGGTGCCTGGTTTGATCCATGTTTACGTGCACGCGAGCGGCTCGGCGTGGCTGGCTTGGAGGGCACGTATTGTGCCACGCTGACAGTACACACACCCGGGGTCACGTCGAACGCGGAAGTAGCCACGTCTAATGTATCTTGTCTGCCTAGGAAGTCCACTAATTCCTGCAAAGACGGGTTTTTAAATCTGAGGATTTGTTCGCAGATGCTGTGATCTGCCACATTCTGTGCAATAGCGTCTCTAATCACAAGAAAGCTAAATCAGTAGCGAGTAAAAAAAAGGAAGTGATAGGAGATGAAATGCGGCATCCTCGTTGCCAAAATTTTGTATCCCGCCTGGGAGGCTGTGCGTGGGTAAGGAACAGGAAAAGGTACTAATCTCTCGGTACTGCAAATACGGTTTAAATCACCTTTACTAGTGTAAAAACATATGAAAACATGTCACACAACTTGCAAGGTGGTGCGAAGTCGAAGCTAAGTGTCCTGGCTGGCTGCACCTGATGAATTGGGGAGAATCTGTAGCGGAGCTCGTAGATCTGCACAGCACCAGCTAGAGGGCGCTGCCGTCGGTGTCTCGTGGTAGTGCCAATCTTTGAAACTATGTGGCACCGTTACTATCGATACCACACATACATGCACGTCCAAAGGAACTTTGCATCATAATTCGGAATAATTCGGCACTGCAATATCGTATTTATCCGCCGACACCGCCAAAGCGAGTTTCAGGTAAAGTGTCTCACCTGTACGAGAATATACATAATGGATGTACGAGAACAGGCTGTAGACGCATGGTTGACGACTTAATGGAAGTTTAGGTCTCACTGTGAGTCATGCACGAATAGCCAAGTGTAAGGCCACTGATCGTAATAAGCAGGAAATCCGGGACCGAGTCCCAATCGGGCACAAATTTCCATCATTCCATCCTACAGCTGATGCTTATCCGTATTTGCAATTGCGATTATAAGTAACGGCTGTTCATTTGGACATGCATGTCCCAAGCAATTGTGCATCATAATTCAAAGTAACACAGGTACTGTAATATCGTGTTTAGAGAACCGGTATTCGAGACTGACTGCGGAGCCATTCTAGGGCCTACAATGAACATTAGCATAAGGACCACTAAGATGAGAGTTCCATCCCGGGCCGGCACGGGCAGTTTTAATCTACCAGGAAGCAGCAGAGAGGAATAGCTCGCTTTCTGAAGTAGTAATGTAGAATGCTGTAACGGCGAGTAAGAAGTGGTTCGCACGATCAGAACACAAGCAGTGAGACTGACTGCACATATGTTACTGAAGTACGCTAGTGGTGTGAGGAAGCACGAGGAGCGGTCAATTAGTAACACACCATTTTCTCTCTGAAAGCAAGTTGGTTTTATTCAGAACACTGTATTACCCTAATCTTATTGCTACAAAACATTATTTTTCAGTGCGATGGTCTTACGCTACCCCACTAGGAGGGTCTGTGTGAGTGTATGGTAACACTGCTGCCCGACGTCGGAGCCTGCGTGTTGCTCTATCAATTACCCAGGAATCATCCACGTACTGTTTCCGCGATTTGCATCCTTCATTGGACTGTCAGGGCTGTATGGTGAATAAGGAAAAGCAGTCCAATGACATTTTGCGAGCTCTTTTCTAGTGCGCATACTTGTACGAGGCCTTGAGTTCTTATGGAACAGGAGAAGTTCGTTTACATTTTTGTGACGACGAACACGCTGAAGTCATGTCTTCAGTTTCCTGAGGGCAGCATTGCAGGAGTCACGGCCGGCCGGCACGCCGGAAATCGGACATGTTTGCGCGATCTTGTTGTGACGATAACAGACTATCACCCAACGACTCGCTGTACCTTTGTTCAGTGAAAGGTCTCTGTAGACACTATGCAAACACCTATGAATATCTGTGATAGTCTGGTTTCCACTGAAGGAAACTCAGTGACAACTCACTGCTGGGAACGCATCTCCTTTAGAGACGCCATTTTGAAGATTACGTATAACGCCGACACCTATCGGAACTTCATGAAACTATAGAAATACCCTATTATCTCCCCCAACAAATTCCGCATTTTTTTCAACCGAAACTGTCCCAGAAAAAAAACTTGCATTACTTGTATGAGTAGGCCGTGAGAGTGAAGCCGACGATTTTGAACGACGGGGACCCAGTCTAGGAGCGAAATTAAGAGATTTTCACTATCAAATACGAGGGTTGGAGCTTTAATAGTGGCAATTATTTATTCACAACCGATACAAAAGAGTTACATGTTTGGACCTGTTATTGTTCTTCAAAGTAGTCACCAGCGTTATGCAGAACCCGTTGCCAGCGATGTGGTAGGCGTAGTATACCGTTAGCAGAGCCTGTTCTGTTGACCAGAGGATTTGTCATGACAGTATATTCGTGCTGTTTTCTATATAGAACATTTTAAATCCTTTTATCCAGTCTCTCTCTGTAGTTAAACCTTCATACACAGCATCTCCCTCTCAGTACCACTGCCTATATATGTGCCGGCCGCGGTGGTCTAGCAGTTCTAGGTGCTCAGTCCGGAACCGCACGACTGCTACGGTCGCAGGTTCGAATCCTGCCTCGGGCATGGATGTGTGTGATGTCCTTAGGTTAGTTCGGTTTAAGTAGTTCTAAATTCTAGAGGACTGATGATCACTGATGTTAAGTCCCATAGTGCTCAGAGCCATTTGAACCATTTGAACCTATATATGTCCCTCTTCCAAAGTGTCCTTTTTCTTTCATTGACACCTTATCTTATCTCCCTCTCTCGCTCTTCCTTACCACTATCTCCTTCTCGGCACAACTTTCACTGTCTCTTTGTCCCCTTGTATGGGGAAAGTTTAATGCATGGGTATAGGGGAAATGGGCAAGTTTTCTTAACACGTGGGTGTAGGGCGATGGGGTAAAACTGACAAAAGTTAACCTCCACCCAACCGGTGATTAGCAGACATGTTGGCTCCTCTCTCTTTCACTGCCAGTGCCTACACTTGTTTCTTTCTCTCGCACTGACACTGTCTCCTCTCTCACATTGACTCCCTTTGCTTTTCTCATCCACTGCCACTGTTTCCTATGACCCATTTACACTGTCTGTTCTATTTATAATCTATCCCACTGCCACCGTCCCCTCTCTCACTTACACTGTGTCCTTCTGTCTTTACCGAGCGAGGTGGCGCAGTGGTTAGCACACTGGACTCGCATTCGGGAGGACGACGGTTCAATCCCGCGTCCGGCCATCCTGATTTAGGTTTTCCGTGATTTCCCTAAATCGCTCTAGGCAAATGCCGGGATGGTTCCTCTTAAAGGGCACGGCCGACTTCCTTACCCGTCCTTCCCTAATCCGATGAGACTGCTGACCTCGCTGTTTGGTCTCTTCCCCCAAACCAACCAACCAACCTTCTGTCTTTCTTCCTTGCTGCCACTGTCTCCACCAAACTGAAAAATTGTGTGCGTATGTCCGGGGGAGGAGGGGGGGGGGGGAGGGTGCAACTTAGTTTTTCCCTTGTACCCATGTGTTTATAAGTTCGGTCCAGAATGCGCGCTCCCCTATACCTACGTACTGAAGTTCGCCAAACTTGGGTGGGGTGGTGGGCGGTGGTGGTGGTGGTGGTGGGTGGAGGGGGGGGGGGCAGACCCTCATTCTCTTTCCTACCATCACTGTTTCACCTCTCTCTTCGTCTTCCATTGCCCCTGTCTCCTCTCTCCTCCCGCACAAAAAAGTGTGAATGTGTTCATACATCATTACATAAAAATGTACAACATTATTAGGCTGTACCTACAGTATGCCATAAAATGTGCTGTTTGATTTACAAATACAAACAATCTCATATGACAAAATAGTTTTTTCTAAAGCGCTTACGCCGCCAGTTGGTACCAGCAAATAATTCTCAGCTCATGACAGCCTGAACAAGTGACTTGTGCCCATTATACATCGACAGCGCGTTATAAAGTGTTATTATTAAAAATGCTGGCTTAAAACAAAGTGTTGGTGACCTCAGAAAGCTTGGAATGTTCCCAGAACCCTTGTCATGTGTTCACTAATCCAGTTAGAAGTACATTTACACCGTAGACCGGATATTACGTGCTTATTTTCGTGCATTCAGTAACTTTGAACCTCTTCATCTCGGAAATGGGGAAGGATATAGAAAAAGAAATTACAAGGGTCCCCGAGAAAATCATCTTAAGAACATATGGCAACAATTTCGACGATTTGCCATGAACAAAACTTACGGAAGCGATCATCCCCTCAACTGGTACCTTTGGTACCCAAATATCACTGTTTTTCGGGTGTATCGCGATAACGGATACAGATATTCGAAAACGGGAAATTCACGTTGCTTAAGGGATGTTTGAAGAATGTACAATTGATGTTTGAGGTCTTTGCTATACATAGCTATATAGGCATCTGCGCCCACGCTGAGAAAAAAGTATAAATATTATTTTTGCGAAAAAATGGTGCTTTTATAACATCCAATCGCTCACTCCAAAAATCCGCGTTACCTCTGTGATCAACAGAACGCGAGATTTTACCACCTGAAAAATGACGCTTTTGAACGCGGATTTTTGGAGTGAGCTACTGGATTTTTGGATATGCAGTGTAATCATTTGTTATTTCAGGAAAATAACTAAAAGCAAATATATACGCTTTAACTAACGTTTTGTTCATCTCAGACAAAAGAGCATCGACACTATTTTTCACGCAAAAATCTCTAAATTCATCATCAGTTGGGTAAATAATACAAACGTGTCAGAAAAAGAAAAGGATATAATGGTATTCTTGCAGCGAGCACATGTTCTTAATTCTGTATGCATTTTTCTATCAGTCTAGAGATCAAAGTGTTTTGCAAGGAATTTTAAAGATACAGTTTTTAAAATCTGTGCAGGAAATTTAGTAACATATGCACTGCGCCTATTAATTAATAGATACATGATTATATGGATTTCAGTAATTTTAAATATTCCATCGGCTTCTGGAACGATGAGAAAATCTCTGTAATTTTAAATATTCCGTCGCCTCTTGGAACCACGAGAGGAGAACATATTGAGCTGCCAGCATGTCTCCGCATACGCCTTATTTTAAACACCAGGCCCTCTTAAATCACCGGAGCTGAGCGGGAGCGAAATCCGATGGCTAAAGCGATCTGCATTTCGTTTCGTCTCTGCGCTCAGTGGCTGAGAAGAATTTGAAGATGAGGTGGGAGGTGGGGGAGGAGGGAGGAGGGGTAGTTATCTCTGCCTAATACGAGCAGAGCAAAAAAGAAAAAGCCTTAATTTGCATTGCTTATAGCTAATCTTGCAATTTAAATTTTTTATAAAATTTATCGTCACTTAATAAAAAATTGAGATTTCTGTACGTCAGTTTATCGAATGAAGAGGGCACGACCTGTGAGTGTCAAGTTTTTTCTGTTACAATTAATCGTTTCGCCATAATGGACCACCATACTTACAGAAGCAATGCGTTACAATGTCTGTAGAGCTACGACAGTTATGTGTGGTGAAGCTGTTAGTTCGCCTTAGGTCTCCCCACAGAATTTACGAATAAAACTACCGCAAACTGTTGACTGACGGATATTGTGGAGTAAAGGACAGTGGATAATTCCCGCAGGGTTTGGATGGTGCAGAATGAATATCTTCTTCTTCTTCTTCTTCTGTAGCGTTTGTTCCGTATGCTGGCGGGGTCTCTCATTTTTTCTACTATTGGTGCAACACCGTATAGCCTGCGAACCTCATTATTTGCGCCGTGGTCATGTAATGTTAATCCCGATGTCCACCTAAGCATTTTCGTCTCCATAACAGCAAGTCTTTGCTCTACTTCCTTTGTTGAAGGCCAACATTGAGCCCATATAGTGCAATTGGACGGATTACCGATCGATATACTTCTTATATGAGCCTGATTGGAATTTTCTGTCGCATACTACTCCAGTAACGGAACACCATTTGAGCCACTCGCTACTAAGGCGGTTGGAGATTTCTGCACCGACATTTACATCGGCAGCAATTGTCGAGCCCAGGTAATTTAAAATTCTTGCTGTTGGTAGGTCAAAACAATTGATTCTGATGATTACAGGGTTATTTAAATTTGTGGAAAGGCAATATCTTTTCAACACACTGAGCCGTAGTCCTACATCTGCAAGACGGTCATTCCAGGCGTAGACTTGAAGTTGTAGATTATTCTGATCTTCACTGGCCAGTAGCTCATCATCAGCATACAGTACCGTCCAGGGTGGTGTCTTCTGCAGGTTTCTTGTGACGGAATCCATGACGGTGATAAATAGGAGCGGCGAGAGAGCAGATCCCTGAAGAACTCGCACGGAAATAGGGAAGTCGTCAGATAGTCTGGCAGCTGACTGTATTGGCTCTTCGGGTTCTGGTAGAGCAGTCTGACCCACCCAACGAGATCTTCAGGTACTCCATGCTCTCGCAGGGCAAGCCAGATTAACTCGTGTGGCACTCGGTCAAAGACCTTTTGGAGATCGAGAAAGGCAAAGTGTAGATGTTCTGACTTCTCACGGTGCTTTTCGATAAGCAGGCGAGCTGCATGGATAGCATCTGTCGTCTCACAGCCCTTCACGAATCCAAATTGATTGATAAAGTAACTGGTAATTTGTCGGATCCTTTCATCGAAGATGCGCTCGGATATTTTCATGGTGTGCGACAGAATGCGTATTGGGCAGTAGTTGTTACATTCCGATTCCAAATTGGAATTGTTGCTACATATCCGGTCAGCTAGAATCTTTCCCTCCTCAATGATCTTATTAAATTAATCCGTCAACCATTCAGCTCAATCCCAGTGTTTTGATTTCCACAAGTCTACAGGAAGATCATCCGGCCCCACTGCCTTTCCGTTTTTCATTTTCCGTAATGCTTCGACAACCTCATCCTTGGTGACTGGTGCAATGGGTCCCTCTACTGGAGTTAACATTGGAATTGGAGCATGTGGAAACTCCTCATCGCAAACTTCCTCAAAGTATATGCTCCATCGCTCTACTACTTTCTTTCTGTTGGTAATAAGTTTGCCTTCTTCATCACTGATTCCTCAGAATTTTTCATTGTCTGCAGTTTGTTTATGGCGCTGCATCGCCAGTAGATAAATTTCTCTTTCTCCAGTAGGTGTTTCTAGTTTATCGCAAAATTCGCTGATATGGGCTGATTTGGCTGCCGCAATTGCCTCCGTTGCTGCAATCCTAGCTTCACGGTAATCCTTCCAGTTTTCATCTGTCTTAGAGATGAGGAACTTTTGGTATAGCTGCTTTTTAAAGTGACAGCCTTCTTCACGTCCTCAGTCCAGAGCCACGTTTGACGATCGATTTTACGTCGGCCTGGTTTCGTGGTGCCTAATTTTTCCTGGGCCGCTGTTACGACACTATCTTTCAGGGCATCGCAGGTTGTTCCTACGTCAGAAATAGGGGGAAGAATCTACAACTACATCTACATCCATACTCCGCAAGCCACCTGACGGTGTGTGGCGGAGGGTACCTTGAGTACCTCTATCGGTTCTCCCTTCTATTCCAGTCTCGTATTGTTCGTGGAAAGAAGGATTATCGGTATGCCTCTGTGTGGGCTCTAATCTCTCTGATTTTATCCTCATGGTCTCTTCGCGAGATATACGTAGGAGGGAGCAATATACTGCTTGACTCCTCGGTGAAGGTATGTTCTCGAAACTTCAACAAAAACCCGTACCGAGCTACTGAGCGTCTCTCCTGCAGAGTCTTCCACTTGAGTTTATCTATCATCTCCGTAACGCTTTCGCGATTACTAAATGATCCTTTAACGAAGGATCTTCTCTATCTCTTCTATCAACCTTATCTGGTACTGACCCCACACTGCTGAGCAGTATTCAAGCAGTGGGCGAACAAGCGTACTGTAACCTACTTCCTTTGTTTTCGGATTACATTTCCTTAGGATTCTTCCAATGAACCTCAGTCTGGCATCTGCTTTACCGACGATCAACTTTATATGATCATTCCATTTTAAATCACTCCTAATGCGTACTCCCAGATGATTTATGGAATTAACTGCTTCCTGTTGCTGACCTGCTATATTGTAGCTAAATGATAAGGGATCTTTCTTTCTATGTATTCGCAGCACATTACACTTGCCTACATTGAGATTCAATTGCCATTCCCTGCACCATGCGTCAATTCTCTGCAGATCCTCCTGCATTTCAGTACAATTTTCCATTGTTACAACCTCTCGATATACCACAGCATCATCCGCAAAAAAGCCTCAGTGAACTTCCGATGTCATCCACCAGGTCATTTATGTATATTGTGAATAGCAACGGTCCTACGACACTCCCCTGCGACACACCTGAAATCACTCTTACTTCAGAAGACTTCTCTCCATTGAGAATGACATGCTGCGTTCTGTTACCAAGGAACTCTTCAATCCAATCACACAATTGGTCTGATAGTCCATATGCTCTTACTTTGTTCATTAAACGACTGTAGGGAACTGTATCGAACGCCTTGCGGAAGTCAAGAAACACGGCATCTACCTGGGAGCCCGTGTCTATGGCCCTCTGAGTCTCGTGAACGAATAGTGCGAGTTGGATTTCACACGATAGTCTTTTTCGAAACCCATGCTGATTCCTACAGAGTAGATTTCTAGTCTCCAGAAAAGTCATTATACTCGAACATGATACGTGTTCCAAAATTCTACAACTCATCGACGTTAGAGATATAGGTCTATAGTTCTGCACATCTGTTCGACGTCCCTTCTTGAAAACGGGGATGACATCTACATCTACATCTACATCTACATCTACATTTATACTCCGCAAGCCACCCAACGGTGTGTGGCGGAGGGCACTTTACGTGCCACTGTGCCCTTTTCCAATCCTTTGGAACGCTACGCTCTTCTAGAGACCTAGGGTACACCGCTGCAAGAAGGGGGCAAGTTCCTTCGCGTACTCTGTGTAAAATCGAACTGGTATTCCATCAGGTCCAGCGGCCTTTCCTCTTTTGAGAGATTTTAATTGTTTCTCTATCCCTCTGTCGTCTATTTCGATATCTGGCATTCTGTCATCTTTGCGACAATCTAGAGAAGGAACTACAGTGCAGTCTTCCTCTGTGAAACAGCTTTGGAAAAAGACATTTGGTATTTCGGCCTTTAGTCTGTCATCCTCTGTTTCAGTACCATTTTGGTCACAGAGTGTCTGGACTTTTGTTTTGATCCACCTACCGCTTTGACATAAGACCAAAATATCTTAGGATTTTCTGCCAAGTAAGTACATAGAACTTTACTTTCGAATTCACTGAACGCCTCTCGCATAGCCCTCCTCATACTACATTTCGCTTCGCATAATTTTTGTTTGTCTGCAAGGCTTTGGGTATGTTTATGTTTGCTGTGAAGTTCCCTTTGCTTCCGCAGCAGTTTTCTAACTCGGTTGTTGTACCACGCTCTTTTCCATCTCTTACGATCTTGCTTGGCACATACTCATCTAACGCATATTGTACGATGGTTTTGAACTTTGTCCACTGATCTTCAACACTATCTGTACTTGAGACAATACTTTTGAGTTGAGCCGTCAAGTACTCTGAAATCCGCTTTTTGTCACTTTTGCTACTGACGGATTAACTAATGTCTCTTTCTGCTTCTTTGAGTCGCCACCATTTAGTACGCGCTGAGCCATTGCATTCTCTATTCCTTTGATCTGGAGGTTTGATGCGCAATTTGACAACTAGCGGGAGGTGCTGTGTAGCAACTGTTTCGTATGGAATAGCTTTTGCATCGAAAACGAAGTTTAGGTCCCGTCGCCGTACAAGAATGAAATCTATCTGGCTCATGTTGTTATCACTTTAGCAAGACCAGAGGTGGGACATCCTCTTCTTGAAGTATGTGTTCGTGATGACTAGTTCGCGTGTTTCTACAAAGTTCAATATTCTCTCCCCATCTACATTTCTATGTCCAGCCTCATTACTACCGTGGCATCTGTATCCATCTGCATCTGAACCAACATGACCATTGAGATCACCAGATACGATGAGAGTATCTTCAGGTGACACTTCCAAGATCTTACCATCAAGCAACATCCAAAAGTCATCTTTTGTCTTTTGCATATAGCCTGTTTGCGGAGCGTAACACGAGAATATATGGATGTTCCTCTCATCCGTAGCCAAGACAACTTTCATCAAACGGTCGTCAAATCGCTCTACGTTTGCTACAGAGTCCAGAAATTTGAAGCTAACAATTGTCCCAATTCCTTTGACTAATTTTGGGCTGGCATTATAGATGATTTTATATCCATCTCGTGATTTTGCTCCACTCCATCTCGTCTCCAGCACTGTACAGATGTTAATTTTACAGAAGAAAAGTGAATACAATGTCTGTAACTTTTTTCTTATTTTGTTCAGAATACTGAAATACATTCTAAGATAAAAAAAAGATCCACCACGAAAGAACAGTCCGAATGAGACGGAAGTCGGTAGGTGTGATGTACATATGCAGATAAACAAGTAATTGCACTTCAGCAAAAGTGGATGATTTATTAAGAGAAAGAGCTTCACAAATTGAGCTAGTCAACAACGCTTTAACTATATAAGAAGGTAGTGTCTGTTGCCGAAAGAACAGATACCATTGATGACAATGGTATCTGCTCCCCTACCATTGATGACAATGATATCTGTTCTTTCGGGAACAGATATTACCTTCTTATATAGTTAAAATATGGCTACCCGGCCATTGACCTTCTTGTGCGAACGCACACGCTTTGCCCCAACTCGTACTGGACTTGGTAGGTTAATCTGCCACGAGTAATGAGTGTGATAGGCAAACATCTATTAGGCGCACTACGAATGTGGTGGGGTGGACATGTTGCGAATGTGGGTCTCACAGGAAGCGTGCAAGAGATAAGTTGCTGCAGGCGCACTATCCTCTATGCCCTCGGTGGTTCAGATGGATAGAGTGTCTGCCATGTAAGCAGGAATCCCGGGTTCGAGTCCTGATCGGGGCACACATTTTCAACATGTCCCCAATGATGTATATCAACGCCTGTTTGCAGCTAGCGTGTCGATTTATCATTTCAATAACGTTTATTCCCCCTCTGGCCCTTATCCAAGCAGGTATTCCGCTCGGGCTTACCTGATAATGTTAGATGTCCTCCCGAGGAATATCGGGCCAATTTCTGTCCAATTAGCGCTCTATATCTGGTTGGAGGACCCTGCCCATATGCTCCACATGTTCTCAATTGGGGAGAAGTCCGGCGACCTTGCTGGCTAAGGCATTATCTTGCTGAAATGTAAGTCCAGGATGACTTACCGTGGCAACAAAATGAGGCATGGAATATCATCGATGTACTGCAGTACTGAAAGTGAGACGCATATCACAACCAAAGGGGTCCTGCTAGTATGAGAAGGCACTCCAGAGCATCACTGCTGTTTGTCGGCCCGCATGGCGGGCGACAGTCGGTTTGGTACCCCACCGCTGTCCATGGCGTCTCCAGACAGGTATTCGCTGATCACCGGGGCTCATTTCCAAGCGGGGGTCGTCACTGAAGACAATTCTTCTACTGTCAATTACATGTCTGGATATCTCCCCAACTGACAACTTTTGGGAGTTTATGGGCCCTCCAACAATTTCGAGATTTTAATGATCTAACGCATCAAGTGGACAGTATTTGGCATCATATCCTTCAGGAGGATATCCAACAACTGCGTTAACGTACACCAAATCACTGCTTGCGTAGCCGGTTGGGGTGGCCGAGCGGTTCTAGGCGCTACAGTCTGGAACCGCGCGACCACTACGGTCGCAGGTTCGAATCCTGCCTCGGGCATGGATGTGTGTGATGTCCTTAGGTTAGTTAGGTTTAAGTAGTTCTAAGTTCTAGGGGCTGATGACCTCAGACGTGTGTCCCATAGTGCTCAGAGCCATTTGAACCATTTTTGAACTGCTTGCATAAGGGCGAGTGGTGGACCAACGCATTATTGAATTGCTCATTCTGAGAAGTTCTTTCACTAGAATAAATCATACACTGTTACATTGTTTCTGAAATTGTAATCACTTGTTTGTCTGTACATATACGTCTACCGATCTACTGATTTCCGCCCTATTCGGATAATTTCCTTGGGACGCATCTATTTTTCTTTTTATTTCATTGTTTTCTTAGAGTGTATCCAGGTACTTCCCACATTTTTCTGTTCCAGTCGCGAATGGTCCAGGGGAGTTCGAATCTCACTAATTTTACCTTCACGTTCTTTTCTAGACACATATACTGGAGGAAGCATATATTTGTTGCCTCCTCTAGGAATGTATGCTCTAGGAGCTTTAATAATAAACCGTGACGCAAAAACCCTTTCCTGCAACATCTGCCACCTGAGTTGGTTGATCATCTCCGTGTCGCTTTCGTCCTTGCAAGTGAACCTCGAACGGAACGTGCTGCTTTTTTGGGGGTTATCTCTATTTCTGCTGTCAATACTAAATGGTATTGACCCCAGACGGACGAGGGTTTTGTAAGTTACCTTCTTTGTGAGTGAACTACATTTCCTGGGGATTGTTCCAATGGATCCCAGCCTGACACATGTGGTCGTTCCAATCAGAACCGCCTCGTATGCATATTCCTGGATATTTTATAGATATGCTTCCAGGGACTGTTCTGCAATCGTGTTATCTTACAGATTTCGACTTCCTGCCTATTTACGCACATACACTAATTGTGGGCATTCTGGTCTTCCATATCGACCTTCATTTCTTCTTCTATTACCTCATCAGATGGTTCATCACTCTCATAGAGGTCTTCACTGCAATTCTTCCACCTTTCCCTTGCACTCTAATGCTAACGCATTTGATTTTAGTTAATGTAATGTTGTTACATAATGAATAAACCCATCTGATGACCATTTCTTTACAAACTGCTTGTATTTTTCCTGTAGACATTTCGCCATTCTTTCCTTGCACTTCCTATTTATTTCATTGCTGATTTATACTGCTGTATTCAAACATTTTTGTGAAAATTTTTGTACTTAATTATTTCGTCTATAAAATGAAGTATTTCTTCTTTTATCAAAGTTTCTTCGCTGTTACCTTCCCCGTGCCATTATTTGTCTGTCCAACTTGAGCCTACACTTCATCAATACTAAATTTTGATTCGAGTCTCTACCTGTTTCTTGGTACTCCCAGAAATCGAATATTTGATTTCGGATTCTGTCACCATAATATAATCTACTTGAATTTCCTTGTGTTCCAGGTCTCTTACAAATATACGACATGCTGCTGTGATTTTTGAACAGTGTTTTCGCTACTACTAGCTAAAATTAATTGCATAATTCAGTCTTTTCTCGTCTCTATTACAGAACCGAAATACTTCCGTCTTCCTTCCCCTACTATAACGTCCCAATCACACATGATTATTAGATTTAGATTTCCCTTAACGTATTGTTTTATGTTTTCAATATCCTCATAAAGTTATCTCTTCTTTCTCATTCTGTCTGTGACGTCGTATATATAAGTGAATTGTTATTGATGGCATTGGTTTACTGTCAATTCTGTCCGCCCCAATAGCACTGAGAACACAGTTCCGCTTCGAGCGCCGAGCGGGAAGGTTCTTGTTTACTTCTCTTGCCGCAGCATCGCTTGTGTGGAGTTTTCCTCGTTAGTGTTTGTTCTGTCTGCCGAGTGAGTCGTAGCGCCTCCGCTTCTCCTTACAGTCTGTGTTCGTCTACTTTCAGCGGCGTCGGCCGCTCCGGTATGACTTCCATGATTTCCACGAGTATTCCACGAAAAGGTGCTGTGAGCTTTACTTTCGATAAAACGACGCGACACCTGCAGCCTGTGTCTCTAGAAATCCACGACTGGCTTGTCGATACAATTGTTGTGAACTCTGATCAGGTCCACAGCGCGTATTTTGATGCCGACGAGTACGTGTTTTACATGAAATTTATGGATCCCCTTCACTTTGAAAGATTACTGTCGCGACATGGTTCTCAAGTCACGTTCAAGCATTGCGATAATTCAGTTAGTATGGTGTCACTCGCAGATGCTGAAATCGAATATACCAATGTTCGATTGTTCAACCTCCCACCAGAAGTTGATCACAGTATTCTAAAGGACATATTGACTCCTTATGGTAACGTGAAAAACGTCCGTCGTGAACGCTGGTCTACTCAACGCAGATTCCAGTGTTATAGTGGAATTCGTTCCGTGGAAATGCATGTCAAACACAATATACCATCACATTTACATGTGTGTGGTTACCGCGTCCGTGCCATGTATAATGAAAGTGGACATGTTCGGTCTAATTGTCTTCGCAGGGTTCTTGTATTAAAGCCGTCTTTAGTGCAGCGTCGCATATTGACGGTTGCTGATTTTGTTCCTCCTACTCCCGCCTTCGACCCTACTTCTGCTTCGAATTATCATCAACAAACATCCAGTTCTGATAGTCGTGTCAATGAATTTCCGCCTTTACCTACGCGACAGGCTCAGATTCCTATTGGCCCCAGAATAGACCTTATAACGGTGACAAACTAGCGACGTCGTACTCAGGATGGTGATGGTGAGGATTTGGCTGTGCCTCCTCCTCATCGATTGCGTCCCCTGCTGCTCTTCTTTGTCCTACGATACCTCCCATCCGTAGTACGGTGAGTGGCGAAGAAGTTATCTCCAGCATCCCTCCTGCTCGCGAAGTGGCTCCTTCTGAGCTGCCTGTTCAAAAATGGTACAAATGGCTCTGAGCTCTATGGGACTTAACATCTGAGGTCATCAGCCCCCTAGAACTTAGAACTACTTAAACATGACTAACCTAAGGACAGCACACACATCCTTGACCGAGGAAGGATTCGAACCTACGACCTTAGCGGTCGCGTGGTTCCAGACTGAAGCGCCTAGAACCACGCGGCCACAGCGGCAGGCGAGCTGCCTTTGTGTGAAGCGGGAGCGGAGGCCCCCCCCCCCCCCCCCACGCCCCCTTCGTCGTTGTATCTTCTGTTACAGTCTGAGACGGTGCAATGTCATCCTACCATTCGTCTTCAATCGACGGTTTCCCGCATTTGCCGACTACAGCAACTCCCCAGGAGCATAAAATGAGCGACCAGGTATCACCTGTTGTATTGGTAGTTCCACAGCATGCTTCCGCCTTAGTGCCTGGAACTGCATTACATGAGCCTAGTTCTGGGGAGGGAGGAAGCTGTTCCTGTGACCCCTCCCACGCCTCCGTCTGCAGAGGCCGCCATCCCACGTAGTCGACAGAAACAGCTTACACAACCTGACCGTGCGGTGGCACGTAAGAAATCTAAGAAAAAAGATTGCGATGACGGGGATCCTAGTCCCCCGATGTCTGATTCCTCTGTGGATTCCGCAATGGACCTTGAATCTCAGCAGACTAGATTTCGTACATCCCTGTCCAGCTGTGATCAATGACCCAATCCTACACGTTCCTTTACTTAAACGTTAATCGTGTGGAATCAGAATTGCGATTGGCTTCGCTGCGTTAGTTCATTTATGATTAATGTGCGGACAAAGTTTTCTTGCAGGAGGTGTTATTTAGTAATTTCTCCTTACCTGGTTTTCGTATGATCTATAATGTAGCACCCGAATGTTCTAACGGAACCGCCTTATTCTTTCGCGAAGGCATTCCTATGGCTGAGGTGGAATTGTTGGATTCCCACAGGGGCATAGGTTGTCGGTTTACCTTGGTTCTTTCATATGCCCCCTCTGGCACTGGTCGCGCAGTGGATCGTTCGCGTTTTTATAAAGAGGATATTGTTCATCTGTTGCGTAAGAGTCCTCCGGGTATTCTGTTGGGTAGTGACTTTAACTGTGTATTGCATCCTGCGGATCAATCTCCAAATTTTAATATCTGTCGCGAATTACATAAATTGGTCAGATCCTTACACCTAAAAGACGTCTGAATATGTAAATACCCGTCGTTCGTTACATTTACACACTTTACTGCGACTTCTAGTAGCAGGTTAGACAGATTTTACTTATCGGACTGCCTAAGCGATAGTATTCTTAATGTTGAAGTTATCCCACCTCCCTTTACGGATCGCTGTGCTGTGGCCACAACGCTGTCTTGAGCGGCAACCAGTCAAATTGTTTCGCCCTCCGTGGATGTTAAACGTCGCTCACCTAGCTGACCCCTGTCTCGATGACATGATGCGAGTCGTGTGGGAGCGTACTCTACGGTAGGAAATACTCTTCCACCCTTAACTGGTGCTGCGAATTGCAGATGTTAGGCGTGTAAAGGCAAAATTTTTAACCTTGAGGAGAATATAAATGGAAGGTTTGAAAATCCGACCGAAGCCGCGTTCATTGGTGACGGAATAACTGATTTCCTTATATCATTTGAGCCGGCGTTGGGGCCGAGCGTTTCTAGGCGCTACAGTCTGGAACCGTGCGACCGCTACGGTCGCAGTTTCGAATCCTGCCTCGGGCATGGATGTGTGTGATGTCCTTAGGTTGATTAGGTTTAAAGAAGTTCTAAGTTCTAGGGCACTGATGACATCACAAGTTAAAACCCATAGTGCTCAGAGCCATTTGAACTATATCATTTGCTTCGGCGTCAGACCCGTCGCCGACGCGCTTGTATTCATTCTCTCACGACACATGATGGACATATCATAATGGAGCAAGCTGGTATCTTACACCAGTACTTTGTAGACATCAACGATATCGATGAGTCCAGTGAAACCTTTTATGACCCACTTGTCAGCATCTTGGATAAGACAATTACACCTGAACATAATGAAACGCTCTTAGCTGCCTTTCAGCCTGAGGAAATTTACAAAGCCGGCCGCTGTGGCCGAGCGGTTCTAGGCGTTTCAGTCCGGAACCGCGCTGCTTCTACGGTCGCAGGTTCGAGTCCTGCCTCGGGCATGGGTGTGTGTGATGTTCTCAGATTAGTTAGATTTAAGTAGTTCGAAGTATAGGAGACTGATGACCTCAGGTGTTAAGTCCCATAGTGTTTAGAGACCTTTGCAGTTTACAAAATTATTTTGAGATCGCCTTCTCAAAAGTCCTCGGGTCTAGACGGCCTTCCAAAGGAATTTTACGTGCGCTTTCGGCCGTTGTTGGGTGCTACCTTTACCTCCCTTTTGAATGAAGAGTTACAGCGTAGAGAAGTGCCGCCCTCGTTCAAAGTGGGAGAAACTGTTTAAATCCCGAAACGCACTGGACCGGCTGCCCCTGATCACTTTCGCCCATTTACTTTGTTAAACTATGATTATAAGACTGTAGAGAGGGCAGTTGATAGTGAGATGTCGGGTCTGATGGATACGACTGTTGCAAAACATCAAAGCTGCGTACCTGGTCGTACCATTCTTACCCCTGTAGTCGAGTCTCGTGACATGGTTTCGGTTGCTGCTGTAACGTCCGTCTCTTGTGCCCTTTCTTTTTTTAGACTTCGATAAGGCGTTTGAGTGTGTTAATCACGACTTTATGCTTTGGATACCAGCGGCAGTTGGTTTCTCAAATCTGTTTACGGGTGTTTCGGCTTCTGTGGTTGTTAATGGCCAACTGACGCCCTCAAATAAATTTTCATGCTGAGTGCCTCAACCTCGCTGTCAATGACTTTGTTTGTGTTGTCTCTGGAGTCCCTACTTAGGATACTAGCATTCCAGCTGACAGTTTGGACGCTTTCTGGCGGGACTATACCTGTTCGTGAATGCGAGGATGACGTGATGGTTCTGCTTCGCAATCCTGCTGAGAAACCTCGACTGAAGGCTGTCATCGATGATTTTTGTCGGAGTTCAGGTGCAAAACTTTATGAAGATAAATACAAGCTTCTTCCCTTGCGAGGTTTTGATGACGCGGTTGTTTCATGGGCTACTACCTTGGACCGTCATACGTTTCTCGGTATCATCGTTGATCGTTGCTGGCGGCGCTCAACTGGAAGTCTGTTAAGGAAAAAATTCAGGGAGCGAGATTAGAGCACGAAAGGCGTTATATTAGTCTGCTACGGAAAGTCCGAATACTGGATACATATGTCTTGTGCAAAACTTATTAAGTGGCCCAAGTTTTTCCGCTTCCCTCGATGATGGCGAAGAAACGACAACAGTTGTCTGGTGGTTTCTTATGGAAGCGACATATCTTTCGGTTACGGTATGAGGTGATCACGAAGCCTCGCTTCTTTGCAGGCTGGAACTGACTGATATTCGAAAGAAGTCACAGATGCTATATGTGCGTCGTACTATTTTGACGATGACTCAAGAAACTTACACATTCACGTCTCGTTTATTTCTCTGTATCCGTCCTGCTAGTCTTGAACCCCGTATTTATGTTGGTCGCTTCAGTCCGGAACCGCACTGCTGTACGGTCGCAGGTTCGAATCCTGCCTCGGGCTTGGATGTGTGTGATATCCATAGGTTAGTTAGATTTAAGTAGTTCTAAGTCTAGAGGACTGATGACCTCAGATGTTTAGTCCCATAGTCCTTGGAGCCATTTGAACCATTTGATGTTGGTCGCATAAATTACAAGTTAAAACACATTCGTGATTCCTATCCTGCTGTGAGCTATTTCGGGGCTAACATCTTATGGAGACCTGTCCTCACAATGAAATTCCTTCATATTCGTGGGGAAGAGGTCCCTCTCCCGAACCTCGTTGAAAGATATTCGCCGCAAACAACCTGGTCGACAGTTTGGTTCAATATCAGTCTTCCGATTTTGCCGGTATGCGTAGCGTCCTCGTGGTATAAGGTAGTAAATAACTTGATACCAACGAACGAGCGACTTTTCGGTATTGGGCTTAGTGACACGGATTTATGAAGTTGTTGTGCGTCTCCCAATACGATACGACATCGTCATAAGGCAACCTGATCTTGGATCAGGACACAACTGGCCTTCCTTGCTCGATCTGCTGAGACTGCCTACACTACGGACACCGTATTGTACCCCGATTCTTTCTGTCCACGGTCGAAAACCCATACCGTTATGTGGTTGCTGGGACACGTCTTTCACTATGTTGTAGAAGGCGAGGGGACGATCACATGAACCGCATGCAGTACATGGTCACGGACTATTGGACATCATTGCGAATGCCTCGATATCGAGATCTCTTCGCCAACATGCTGAATCTTGTTTTCCGTCGGCAAGATGTTAGGTAATTTAATTTATTTTGATAAGTGTTTTTCTCGGTTAAGTATGTTCCCATCTGATCTGCTTTGGCTTGTCCTGTCCAGGTTTTCCTGTTCGTTCTGTTTTGTGTTTTGATTCAGCATCACTCTCATTCACACGTGCTCTCGACTTGGGATTTCTCTTATTTTGCATATTTCGAATATAATCTTGTTTCGTTTTCCTTCTACTTTTAGATTCAATTACGAACTATAAAAATATACAAAAAACACAAAATGAAAAAATAAATTAAAAATTGCTAGAAAACCATATAACAATAATGGTTAATACATATCTTGTGAGCTTGGTAGAAAAAAAAAGCTGAATGGTCAGCGTTTTGGGATGCCACGAACGGGGGCCCGGTTTCGGCTGGGGTGGGAGATTTTCTCCCCTCAAGGACTGGGAGCTGTGCTGCCATCATTTCATCCTCACTGTTGACGCGCAAGTCGCCCAATGTGGCGTAGCATTCAATAAGACTTGCACTTGGCGGCGCAACTTCCCGCCTGAGATCTCCCGCCCACTGACGCCATACGTTCATTTCCATTTGCACTGTTGATTCTGATGACATCAGTTCTTTTACTTAAACGTCGACAGTAATTAACTCTCTTACCACCTTCCTATTCTTAAGGAGTTCTACTCCCATTGTATCATTTTCAGCTGCTATTGATATTACCCTATACTTATCTGACCAGAAAACCTCTACTTCTTTCCATTTCTTTGACGCCCGCTGTATCTACTGAGCCTTACATTTCCATTTTTAGATTTTCTAGCTTCCCCACGACGTTCAAAGTTCTGATATTCCATGCTCCGACTCGTAGTGTGTTACCATTTCGTTGGTTATTCAGTCTTTTTCTCATGGTTACCTCCTCTTTGCCGGTCCCTTAGAAGTGTAGAATGGATTATTTTGCCAACGGAGAAAACATGATGATGTATTTTCATTTACAGGGGATACGTATTATGTGACTTCAATACAGTGATTCCCATAGCCTTCTGCCTCCTTGTGCTGTTTATCATTGCTGATTCTTCCGCCTTTTAAGAGTAGTTTCCAAAGTGCAAGACAGTGCTCCTGATCCCTGCTAGTGCCTCACCTCTGCCCTCTGTGAAGGGGCTGTGTTAGAAGTCTTCAACCGCCATTGTAGATGGGTTTTACTTGTTTAGCTGGGGCTGGGATTCAGTCATGGATACAGGTTGATTAAGTCTGATCCGTGACGGCTGGAGCTGGGGTGTTCTACTTGCATCGCTGATATCGATATTCGGCTGTCCTGCTCCCCCCGGCGGGTTTTCAGGGTGAACGGCGTTCCTAACCGTGGTGCATGGGCCCACCCTGCTCGCCGTCCTTGTCTTTTGCCGCGACGGATGTACGGGGCTGATCATTGGGCACCTTGACGTGCAAAATTGTGTGTGGGTTCGTCGTCTCACGCTGAACAGCTACCCAGCTCGTAATTTGCAAGCTCCAAGATTTTCTGTGTTTAACTAGGAAGATTGTTGAAACTTATTGTGGCATGGGTAGCTGTTGGAGATGGTTCTGAACTTCGTTCCACAGTGGCTATTTTAAGGAGGCTGATGTTCGTCATTTCTCATCATTTGTGGAGTGTGTTTTAAGTGGTTTTCATGCAGGTTTTAACTTGTTTTAGGACATATTGACCGCTTGGGTACTGGTCGCCATTAAGTATGCGCCCGGCAGCCGTTGAATTAATGGTTGAATCATTTGTTACAGCAGCCATGATCATACAGCCATGTCATGCACCTTGAGTCAAGAACTGGGCTTTGATGTAGCATGAAAGGTGGGCGGCGACTGGCGCACTATGAGTCCATAGTTCTCCAATCGTCAGCATGGCGACGATTGTTATGTCTTCTCTTGATACAGAAGCATAGAAAAGTGCACCGACAATGGGGCAATGGGCCCCCCAAAGATAACACTGGATACAGGAATGGCACCGCCCTGCATTCGTCATCGACATATAGGCCTATTATCTTGCGAGATGATCTGTTGAGTCATCGCCGGCCGGGGTGGCCGAGCGGTTCTAGGCTCTACAGTCTGGAACCGCAGGTTCGAACCCTGCCTCGAGCATGGATGTGTATGATGTCCTTAGCTTAATTAGGTTTAAGTAGTTCTAAGTTCTAGGGGACTGATGACCTCAGAACTCCCATAGTGCTCAGAGACATTTGAACCATTTTTGTGGAGTCATCACCTCTCGTTCACATATCCGGTAATTAGACCAGTAGGCGTTACTGATTTTTAAGTGGCCTATCTTCGTGACGTTATCTTTTAAGAGGGTAACGCAAGCCAATATGTTGCCTGTGTCGTCCTGAACCGTCTTTATACAGAGAGTATTCAACTGTTGCCTTAGCCATACATTCTCAAGCACTCTCTCCCATTGAAAATATCTGGTAATGGATTGCTGAGACATTGTCACACCACTCGCCGCCAACAACTACGTGTGAAGAACTGTGGCACAGAGTTTAAGTAGCATGGTAACACAAGCTCAGTTCTAATGACGCCCACCTAGATCTGAAACATTCTTATTACCAGGAGAGGCAGCTCTGTGCACTATATTTTGTGCTCTGTACTCGTATAGCCTTAGATAAGCTATATACGCTGACTGGCCTTTGCCCCGCAGTTTTGTCCACGTATGTGTCCACACACACAGGGCGAACGCTAATAAAACAGACAAACTGCAGGGACGGAATCCTGGATGGAACTGGAGGAAAAAAGGTTCTATTAACATGTGCCCAGATATGTATCGTCGGTATGGTAGATGACGCTGAAGAATGGAAGTTCCTCTGACCAAGTACCGCGTGTTCCTTGCGTATTGCACGCAGCAGAATGGTCCGGTATTCGTATATTCGTATCGGGAACAAGCCGAGATGGAGCTTATGTACGACCAAGCAGATGGAAACGGTAGACAGGCAGGCTCACAAACCCCAATCACATCATACAACGTTTTAAGCCCTTTTTTGGGAGCCTGTGTAATCATGGGTCCTTTCAAACAGACTAAGGAGAGACGGGTCGGTGGGCGATGGGCTGTGCGTACGCCAGATCTGGAGGACCGGGTTCTACAGGACATTGAGACGAACCTTAATACAAACTCCAGGCAAGTGGCCCGTCGACATGGTGTAAGCAAAGTACTGTTGTGCCATGGATGCGATGCAGCTGTGTTCTGGGCTCCACCATGTACAAACTATAGGCAGTGATAGATGAGAGAGGCTAGGAAACTGAAAAGATCTAATGAACTTGTTCGGAAATGCATAGTTTGTATGCTAGAGACCGTTTATTCAGTCATACTTTGTTACAGAGACTGCGGTCTAATACAAGCTGTACAATGCAGCCATAGTTATAGTATGCATGGTTTCTTCCTAGAGGGCGGTACTGTTCCTCATGTCCTACTAAGATAAAACACGTTCCAGCCTTTAGGACGTATGCCTAGACAGAAACATCAGACTAGCTAGGCATGCGTGCCAAGAGTGGAACGTGTTTTATTTTAGTTTTTGACTTGAGCATGACTACTTTAAACTCTGACCATTGCCTTCTCGCAATGTTTTACTGTTTCTCAAAATTTTACTCTGATTTAGACATCCTTAGAGGTGTCAAAACCTAGGTCAATGTATCAAACAATTATTCGCAACTGGCAGTCTGTGTGCTTCCTATGTTAAATGGCCATAATTTGAGGACACGTTTCTCAAATAGTCCTTCTGCACCACAGCATTCTTTGGTTGGGAATCATGGACTGTGGAAAAACAAGAACAGAAGAGAATCGAAGAGTTTGAAATGTGGAATGCTTACTGGAGAAGGGTTGACTGATAAGGAGCAAGGAAGTTCGCTTCAGAATTAATCAAATAAGGAAGATGTGGAAAACACAGAAAAAGAAGAGGTAACCATGATAGGACGTACGACGTATGTTATCAGAAAGTAACTTCCACGTAAAAATGAAAAGGGAATAGAAAATACTGGACATTAACAAGAAATAAAAGCTAGTTATTTCATGTCCGTCATGTTGTAGTTTTAAGGGCCATATCTGCAGTACGACCTAAATCGGAATAGGATTACGCGAACACGATGCAAACCGGAACAGTTTTTGAAATTGTGCGCATTCTTCCGTTCCCTTCCGTCGCTCGTTTTATCGCGTAGGTTGCCTGTTTGCCGCTGCTGCTGCCAGCGCCACATTAGGTGCTACTTGGGTCGAATCTTCTCGGGGGGCCGTCCAACCATCGCTTCAGAAGGCGAGCGAGTTCTGCGGATGAAGCTGTCGATAACAGAACGGTTAACAAGGCGACGGTCTCGAGAGCAGCCAGACCGCGACCGCAGACGCAGAATTGTGGCAGCCGAAAAGTCTAGTCCTGCGGAGTGCCTTCCCGCTCCGGTGATGCGATTTCCAGCTGCGGCCTGACTGTTCGTCTGCAGCTCACGGGAGGAACAAGAAGCAGAGGCTGCCATCAGCACGTCTTGGGCTCCTACTTCTCCGTTTCCCTTCCGTATAAAGCTTATTTTCTCACTGCATAGCAAAAGCAATTCTTTGTTCACAGTTCTCCGACATCTTGGAGGGAGCCGTAAAGTTGTAAAACGTAAGTAAGTAGGTGAAATACTCGTTTATGTTTCGCATTTGTAAGTAAAATACGGTATGAAATACATGATGGGCAAGATATTGTGTATAAGTTAATAAAACACTTTAGCAGAGAGATATTCATAAACAAAACGTAGTATTTCAAGAAGACCGGCTCAACATCTGTTCACAAGTCGTAATCTCCTTACTGCTACATTCCTACTAAAGAAACCGTTTTCTTTCGGGGGATCTGACATGGACGTGGGAAGGTTAAGAGAGAGAACGTGCTTCGTACGAAACCTGGCAGCGTTCAGGAACCGAAAACGTCTCTTTCCTTTGCGAATACTGGAGTCATAATTTTTTCAATTAAAGTGAGAATGTTGCTTTGGAAAGATAACATTTCGTACCGTTACTTGTTTCACTGAGTTCGTAAGTACCACACCTCCTAACAGAGGCTAGACGCAACGGCATTCATAACACCTGAATTTTGTCCTGTTTTCAATCTGAAGTTTGTCATAAATGTTTTGGCTTACCAAATTATACTACCTTCTTATGAAAGACCGCAGTCACTTTAATGACTGTTCATGTAAAAACATAACCTGACGACGGATGCCTACTTCTAAGAATAACGATATTGGTTTGTCCACTGCTTTCGTGTGTAATTACTAGCACGTTTGCGAATATACTGAGTAATTGCGTTGTCTTACCATACGTGAATAGTTTCAAAAACATATTTTTATTAATCTGCAAGTTATCCATATTCTTGGTGCTATTAAGGTGCATGGAGAGTGTTGGATTGTTTGTTAGATGATGAAACCCTAAGAAATGCTAGAGAACTATAAGGTAAAGAAGACAGCAAGATTAACATGTAGATGGTGTCTACTCCCTGGAAAAAGTATGAGAAACTGTGTTTCGATAAGGAATGACTGCGGACTATATTGACATATGTGAAGGGTAGGCCTACATTAGCAGGCGTTGGAATAATAATCTTGAAAACAGCCAAAATCCTTGATGTGGAAGACGTGGCAATAAACTGAAACATTGTTTCCCGTTCAAAAAGAAATTGTGCAGTCTTCTGTTCGTTGATGTAGAATGTTTTGATTGTGTTTACAAGCATTAGTGGAATGATCGCTGACACGGTTTCACAAATATAAATGTAATACTGTGTGTTATTTGCTTCAACTGTTTGGACACTATCGAAATGAGTAACTAAAATGATCAGTGGTGGGTTCTACTAGATTTTGAAATGTATGTGTGAAATCTTTGCGAAGACTTGAGACTTAATGACGTACATACATTCCATGATAAATTTTTGCATTTGGAACTGGCATCCTTTTACGCCTAAAACATTGTACATCTTATGCACCATTTGCGTCACATTTTTGCACCTAAAATTTCCATGTCTAATTAGTAACAAAGCGTAATTTATACTAATTTTCAGGATTACTCCAAGTGGGTGGAAATCTTTACCAACTACACATTTAACTCAAATCACAGTCAGTATGATCTCCATTTATATAGTTTAGCTTTATTGTACACAAGTATGCTCTCAATAGCAGTGATTCCAGGTATACTGAATATGTTGTGAGGTGTTTAACTGTAACGTCGAGCAAGTAGGAAATCAGGCCTATTAACCACATACGCCCTACGAAGAGACATGGTACACTTTTTCAATGTACACGACCGTTACCCAATCCATCTTCATCCAGCGCACATCGACTGAGGAAGAGAGTATTGCTTTGGTGAACCAGGAACCCCTAAACATGCACTTCTACACTGTACACTACACATACGGGTCCGACAAACAAACTTCACACATGACTAGATATACGAATCTGGACCAGACAAATGACAAGACATAGGCGCTGACATTACGTCATGTACACAGTACGACGAAAATACAGAAAAAAGACTGAACAGATTGACAAGAGTGGCAATCAGCCGATGTGAACCTGACCCACGGGAATTATGCAACACAGAACAGGACGAAAACACAGGGTCTGACAATGATAATTCGCAATTACTGAGAGAGATACTCGGAGAAAAATGAAGCATACGAGATAAGTGACAGATTGGCATCTCATTGCCCGTAAACAAAAGACACCAATAAACAATATCAGTAGACTACAACCATCTACATGTGTGCCAGACTGTGGCGTGTTTAACCTGTAATAACTACACTGTGGAAGTAGTTCTAAATCTAGACCGTAAATCAACTAAGTCATAGATGCCGAAGTCACTCGTTGTCGTCATAGACACTTTCATGATCACTGGCTACCATTCACTTCCACTTCCTCCTCCTCTTTATTCCTCTCCCACTGGCAGTGTCCCCTTCACTGTTTTGTTAGTAGCTTTCTGAACTTTCAACTATGTCTCTCTCTTTCCCTCACACTGCCATTGTCTCCTTCGCTTTTTCTATACCACAACCACTGTCGACTGTCTTCCAGTATCTATTAATTTTCCGTGTTTTCCTACTGCCACTGCCTCCCTCTCACGTAACATAAAAACGCGAAAGTCTTTGCACGACAAAATTTTTGGCAATATTTTAAAGATGGTGAGGAAGGCAGAATGAGGCAGCTGGTACCTAACTTTTCAGTCACAGGCTATCAGACAGGAGCATTTCGCCTTTTTTTGTGCTCCGATAGGAGGATTGTTTCGTTGGTTTCCTTCTTTTCCGTGATATAACTGGAATGTTATTCATATGAAAAGAATTTTATGGGTCAGTAAATTTTTGACAGTTTACTTATGTGAAACTGAAACAACGCTAAACTAATTTTACAGCTCATACCGTATTTTATGTGCTTCAGTACTACAGAATGGGGTTCCAGAACCCTTCTGATAATGACAAACAATTTACAGCACACTTCTCCATTCTCGTCACTTTATATACTACGTTCTCGCCTCACACCGGTTTTTACGTGTGTCTTTTACGTGTAAACAAAAGATGGGAGTATATCGTAAAAATTCAGACATTTTCTGTGCATAGCCGTCTTGGGATCCAGGACTCGCTATTGGTACGCAGAAACCACGTTTTTGGGTTGTTTCTAGATAACGGATAAAGGTTTTTGAAAGTGGGAAGATGACACTTTTAGCTAAATCCCTAGAGAATACCAATAAACATCGAACAATTTGCTTCCGTTAGTTATCTAGATATCTACTGCTGACGGTGAAAAAATATTTAAAACCCTTCTTTTGGCGGGGAGGGTGGGGGTTGGTTCCAGAAACCTCCTGATGCGTCCGTAAGTCCCTTAAGATGCACCATAGACAACATCTAATGCAACAAGAACCAAGTGATTTGCTCCATTTGCCTAAGCTGGAGGAAGCGTTTAATGTACAGACTTCGACCCTATACTGTAGGAGCGTCCTGTTGGGTATACAAATGGCTCCTATTCCAAGGGATATCCAAAACACTTGCCCCTACTTTTCATCACCAATAGAACTCTAGGATTGAGATCCGAATAAAACTGCGTTTCTATGCGGGGCGTTTTGGAACATACACTAACCACTCAGACAGATTACATTACAATAGAATGGCAAAGTTCTCAGGGTTAGGACAGTGACTCCGCGTTAATTCAGAGATGCTACCCCACAGTCAGCCAGTCACTTGGATTAGACATCAGATCACACAGACGTGAGAGACTCGTTGTGTACTACTCTGGCCTAGGGAATGCCAGTGATTGTTGGATCTCGCACATTCTATAGTGTTTTCCTTCTTGTTTCCCTTCTTAATCAAATAATCTTAATTAAAATTATTCCAACTGGTTGGTCTAATACTATTTTTAAGCTTTCATGTACTTATTATGTCATAAATATGTACCGAGCAGTCTAAGAAATAGCTAATTGTTACAGAAACGTAGTGTAGAAAATTATCCATTTATTTCGTTAGATACAATATGAATAATCAGTAAAGTTAAACGCAAAATAGGCCAACAACCTGAAGTAATAGAAAACGATCGTACTACTACAGGTTCTTGTAGTTTATTCAGTTTTCATTATTTCAGTAAAATTGGGACTTTATATGATTTATTGTCATTTAGCCTTTCCTGTTAGTCACAGGATTCTGCAGTGCTGTTTTGACAGAGCTTTTCCTTACTATTAGCTGAAGCCTAGAATACTGAGACATGTTTACTGATGCTATAGAAAGTCCTTTGTCGTTTAGGTCAGTCAAATAGTCCTGGGATGTCATTCTACCAGAGACGGCACTCTTTACGTAAGCTAACAAGTCCAGCTTAGAGTATCCTGCCGTAATTTTTATCAGAGTAGTTGGCATTCGGAAATGAATTTCTTCCGGAATGAGCACCGTAAGTTGTCCTAGTGTTTGGACCAAAACGCGTGGAGGATTCCAGCCAGTTTCACGATGATATATTTTATCTCTGCCACACATCACGGCTAATGCGTTCTCCATGTAAAGCAGACCTCACTGGCGCAGAAGACCTAGCCATTACTCGCGGCTCCTGCTCTTCCTAACTCCCGACCGGCCAACGGACAGCAGTGTGAACTCACTGATTATTGATCTCACATTTAAGCGGAAACAATGTACTTAAGGTGTCACTATTTGGTTTCCAGAATGGCTGCTGAACCGAGAACGCTATTTACACATTCACTCGTCGAACAGTACAAGCCCTAAATAATAAAATATCGTCAGTTGGTATTTTTTTGTGACAATTCCAAGGTGTATGATTTTGTAGATCATGTAACACTCTTAAAACCACTTGTGTAATATGGAATTGGTGGCTACACATACAGCTAGTTTGAATCATACTCAGTAAACAGAGTGCAGAAAGTTGTCTGAATGATTCAGACCATGTGGGAATGGTAGAAAATTTTAGTGACTGGGGACAAAGCAAAAAGGATGTCCCATAGGATTGACTTTTGAATCCACTCCTTTTCCTCATGTACATGAATGACCTTCTATTTACCATTCAACAAGTAGAACTGGAACTTTTTGCAGACGATACTTTAGTAAATTCCATAAAAGATAAAACAACAGAAAATATAGTTAATGATGTTTTTCATAGAATTAGAACTGTTCAGCAACATTTTTGTTGCATTCTTGTCAATAGTTGTTCTTACCTTAACTAAAGGCGCTGATTTCAGATCCCAGGTCGGTTTTTCTCTGAAAGCTACAGCTTTTTTTGCAATCACCAATTGTCAGTATTTTATGTTTTTATCACTAAATCATAACGTCGGTGGATAAATATTTGATTTAAGTCTCTTGAACTTAGCTGGGTAATAAAAAAATTAAATTATATTAAATTAAATACAGATTAAGTAGAAACACAGTCTAAATATATTACGTAGTACAAATTGAAACTCATACCATTAAGAAGATAGTTACAGAAAAGTGATTTATAGCCATCACATTGTATTTAGGCAGATATTATCGTTTCAAGCCCTTCAGTTTCTTAATTAGTTCAGGAAGATCTCGTTTAACACTCCAGCAACAGTCTGCATCGTATGTTTGTCTCCTCTCCCTTAACAAAGTTCTTCCATAGTGTTGAGATTGTGGTTGAACCTTTCGCCTTTTTTCCTTACTGAATCTCCTAGGTTGTTAGGTAATTTATAAGAGCGACTGTATGGGAAATGCAGTTTGACACTGATATTGCATCCCACGGCATGAAATACTGACAGGATATCAGCTATGAAACTCTCTTAGTAGGAATTATTTTCTACCAAGAAAGTTTTCCATTGCTGCCACGAATGACACCTATGCAGCCCTTTCCTTAAAGTTCATTTTTGTGATAAATTTTTATCACATACAAGTGCCCGAAGCTGGGGTCCATTAGACACTCCTGCCTCGATCCTTTTAAGGGAAAAAGTAGGAAGAGCACTGACTGTATATTGGAAGCATTCACCATCTCTGTCTAATGCTTAAACAAACTGTTTAATCAAACCCAGTTTGATATTGGAGGAAAAATTAGTTGGATAACTGACAACATTTGGCATACCGGCTTGCAGACTCTCAGGTATGGACCTCTCCTCCTGATTCTAGTGCCTATCTCCTCGTGCTTCGCTGTCCCATAAGCAAAGAACGCAGGAATAATTTGCAAATCCTCTCTGTTGCCATAGCAGCAAATTAACCATTTTGAGCTCTACACATACTGTCCACTTGTGCTCCTGAGATTTTAGTGAGTTAATTAGATTGTTCATCTCATTACGCTCCTCTCGTAAATACAAAGTATGACCAGGTGCAACAGGTGCACAGATATTCCCATTATGTAACACAACGCACTTCAGATTGCGTTTTGAACTGCCTACAAATAAATGCCACTCATCTGGATTGTACAGCGTAGTCTAGTTCCGGGAGGAGACCTGAGACATTATGGCAATAAACAAACATATTTTCCTATGTAAAATATGAAAGAAGGACCTCTTTCTGCATTCGATAAAAAAGACGTTTACAGTATCACTCAGTACTCATTTCTCTTGCAATCTAGAGTCGAATACTTGGCTGTAAGTTTGGAAAATGCCAAATCGCACAAGTTTATTCAGCTCGGACTGGTTAATCTAATAAGGAGTTGACGACTGTGAGAGATTAAAGGAACAAACGGCGTAAAAGTCACTGTCCTCATCTGTCTCCGGGTTTTAGTCGCTATCATCATCTGCAGATGGAGTAAACCCTGCATAGTACCTGTATGTCTCATTATATTGGTATATTAGGATATGATATCTGATGTCTGCTTTTCGTATCAGTTCCCTTTGTATTAACAAAACAAAAGCTGCAGTCACTTGTGGGATACATTGATTCTCACCAAGACAAGGGGATTCCAAAAGCTTTAGATTTTATTTAGTCCAATCACGCAACGTTACCTCACAGTTGTGACATGAAGTATGTGAGGTCTATCTCTTGTCTTGGTAGCAAAGATTAAGTCCAAAGTATGCTTCACAAGTTGGCCTTACAAAGGCTATCATATTGTATCTTTGACGAACAAGGTTATAGTACCTACAAATGGAACAGAAACTGTCACGATGATTGTTACATTGATGTCTCTTGATAACTGTCATGATCTGGCGTCAGATCTGAAAGGAAAAAGATACAATATCACAACCTTGTCGACAACAGAAACATGTAAGTAACTAATTATACAGCAAACGGCTGGAATGGGAAAATTCGAAATGTATGAAAACCAATCTGCAGATAAAAAACATTAAGGATAAGAAAAAAGAACATACAACTGAGAGTCTGAAAAGAATTATTGACCATTATTGTAAAGTGATGTTTCAAAAATGCACTCTCTCTAAATTTAGAAAAACACACACATTTAGAAAAACTGATGCATCTTGTGAACAGGAGTGTGTAGGTAGGGTAGAATGTCCCAGTTTTTGGGTGTTCATGTTGAGGAAAACTTGCAGAGAAAGTAACGTAGTACTTTATTTATTCATTTAATCGTATGGCGATTTTATACAATATACAGTTGATATAAAGTAAATTATTTTATGCAACATACATATGATATTAGACAAAATTAAACCATAAAGTCCGTGTTTTGCAACCAGTTAATTAAGCTGGGTGTGAGAGTGAACAAGTCATCGGGAATTCCAGGGTATGAATGAAGTGGACATCGTTGGACTAAATGTTCAATTGTCTGCTCTTCTTGATTACATTCACACATTGGTGAACTGTTCCAGCCCCATTTGTACCTGAAGTACCTACAACAACCATGTCCAGTCCTTAACCTGTTGAGGCGGCACCATAGGTTCCTCGGTAGGTCAAATCCTTTTGGCTTCTTTGTGGGATCAAGATGATAGGCTCTTTTTCCCAATGTTTTTGTTGACCATTCATGCTTCCAGCTTTCATTTAGATCAAAACCATCCGCGATGAGTTGTCCTGCATAACACTTGCTGGTCTTCTTGATCGCAGTCGTTGCTGTGGCGGATGACATAATTCCTGGTGCAGTGGTAGAGAAGATAGTGGTAGATTTTCTTGGCCTCCCTCAGTAGAGCTTGTTTCCGCCTTAAGTGAGATGTAGGAATGTGAATCAGTAGAGGTAACCAGTTGCATGGGGTTGATTTGATGGAACCAGTAATGCAGTGATTTGTGTCGTTAAGTTTTGTGTCTAACGTAGTACTGATCTTGTCGAACAATTAAATTCAGTTACTTTTGCTCTTGGTACAATTTTTAGTCTTGGTAACAAACGAATTAATCTCCTGACAAATTTTATTTTCAAACAATAATTTCTCATGGAATAACAACAGAAAGAAAGCATTCAGTGCGCAAAATATGTTGTTTTGACCCACGGATGACATGTAGGTACCTCTTCAAGTATCCAGGCACTTAAACTGCTCCGCCGCAATAATATATTCGCTAATGAAATTATAAATCATGAACAATCCACAATTTGACAGTATACAATGTGTGTGTGTAACTTTTGTCTGTCCAAATGTTTATTATTACTGCATGATGAACAAATCGGCACCGATCGGTAACATCTACATGTACATGGTTACTCTGCAATTCACTCTTAAGTGCCTGACAGAGGGTTTATCGAACCATTTTCATACTACTTCTCTAGCATTCCATTTTCGAATGGGGCGTGGGAAAAAGGAACACTAAATCTTTTCGTTGGAACTCTGATTTCTCTTATTTTATTATGATGATCATTTCCCCTTCGTAGGTGGGTGTCAACAAAATATTTTCGCATTCGGAAGAGAAAGTTGGTGACTTGATTCGCCGCAAAGAAAACAGTCTTTATTTCAGTGACTGCCACGCCAAATTGCGTATCACATCAGTGACACTCTCACCCCTATTTCGAGACAACACGAAACGAGCTGCCTTTCTTTGCACTTTTTCGGTGTCCTCCGTCAATCCTACCCGATAAGGATCCCACACCGCGCAGCAGTATTCCAGCAGAGGACGGGCATGTGTAATGTAGGCTGTTTCTTTAGTGGGTTTGTCGCATGTTCTAAGTGTTCTGTCAACAAAGCGCAGTCTATGTTTCGTCTTCCCCACAATATTATCTATGTGGTCTTTCCAATTTAAGTTGCTCGTAGTTGTGATTCTAGGTATTTAGTCGAATTGACAGCCCTTAGGTTTGTGCGATTTATCGTATACCAAACATTTATCGGATTTCTTTTAGTACCCATGTGGATGACCTCGCACTGTAACTGGAATATGTGACGGACATGTACAAACAAACAAATGATTGAAAATCCAGAGAAAACTCAATGATTTTCTCAAGAGAAAGAGCTTCACAAATTGAGGAAGTCAATAACGCGTTAGTATACCTTTCGCTCTTACGTATACATTTATTCGGATTGGTTTGATTGGCAGATTTGTTGCATGTCCTCCCAAGGGGTACCATGCCAAATTCGGTCCAACTGACTAGTTAGTCAAAATTCCGAGCTGGTTGGAGGGCCCAGCCCATGATGCTCCAAAAGTTCTCAACTGGAGAGAGATATGGCGAATTTGCTGGCCAAGGTAGAGTTTTGCAAGCACAAAGACAAGTAGGAGAAACTTTCGCAATGTGCGGGTGGGGGTTATATTGCTGAAATGGAAGCCCAGGATGGCTGCTTTGAAGTGCACGAACACTGGGAATAGAATCTCGTCTATATATGGCTGTGCTGATGACAACCAATGGCGTCCTGCTATGAAAAAAAATGGTATCCCAGACCATCACTCCTCGTTGTCGGCCCATATAGCGGGCGACATTCAGGTTGGTGTCCAACCGCGGCATCTCCAGACACATATTCGCTGGTTGTCGGAGCCTGAAAACTCATTGACTGGAGTACAAATGTGTTCAATAGTGAATCCCGTTTCGAACTGATCCTCGTGTAGATGCATGAGTAGGACTAAAATAATATATCCATTAATGTTAACTGATCACGCATATATATCTTGTGAACTTACTCTTTCGCTTCGTTTCGATAAAATAACCTTTCAGATGATCTACGGAACATGTAACTATCTAACGTCACCCTCAAACTTTCTAACACTCTCTTATTACTCCATACATTTCGCTTACTTTCTCACATTCTCACTTTTTTTTTAGAAGGTTCAGTGGCAAAGTATGTAGAAATTAATTCATAATTTATAATTAAATATGCCACATCAGAAATTATTATCCAGATTTATTTATGCTAGTAACAGATAATACCTATAACACATATAGCAACCACACAGTCCTCTTTTAAAAACTTTATTAATTTATGAATAGCCGCTCAAGTTGATAATATGTTCTTTATTCCACATACAGTTTCAGCTTTTACATTTAGGCTATTTTCCAATGGATTTGAAAATCGTGCTGTGGTGAAAGTAGACCTTAAACATCGAAAACTAATATAATTTTTCAAAAATAGTTTTCATCCCCAGCCTCCGAAGCTGCGAAGGTAGACGGATCCGTTCGAGTAATGACCCGTCGGAAAATCAGTGACCTTTCAGTGAAATATCAGACAGCCTGGTAGTGGGGGACAAGGGGTATTATTTGTATTGTTTGGGAGGGGAGTTCCAGTTCCATCAATTGGCTTACTATCTAGGGGAAACTAATGTAAACCTCGGACAGAACTGAGGGATGGGACCTATTTTCACTTTAATGCTGGTCCTGTATGTACCAGACAAAAATATGAAATCTATTGTTGGAGTAAAAGCTACTCATCTTCCTCTGAAGACGTTTGACTGAATGGCCGATGCACATTTTCCTTATATTTCTGTTGGTATACTGTCAACTCCAGCAAATGGACGAATTATGCTACGCCGGATACCTGTACTGTGTGATAGCACAGGAGAGTCAAAGTCAGTTTCATGTTACGTTTTTAATATTTGTGTGAGTGGTAGACTGTGATACGTTTATAATCAGGTCTTATGTTCTGCTGTTCACATCTTCGTAACGAACAAAGTTACAAGAGAGGCAATCATGCAGCTTAATGTCCTACATTTAACTGAACAACATTTGCTTGGTACATTTTTTTATTTTTATTTGGGATGGTCAAAGTTGACGGGGCACACTGTATACATGGTAAATAGTTTCCTTTTTTCTGCACTTTTCATATCCTCTCCAGGGAATAGAGCGGGCTGTCTGAGGTTCGGAACATAGTCGCATTTTTTTCAGCCAATTACCTGGCGAATTGGTCCTGGAACACAGTTGTTCCCGAAGGGCAATATGTGGGACGGGCCTACCAGGTCAGGTATTTACCTTCCTCAAACTTCGACTGAAATCGGAGGATTGGAAGTAACTGCTCTGCAAAACTCAAGGATAAGATCCATAAACTACAACAACATATTAAATATTCGGCGAAAATAAATGGAAGTGCGGATTGATGTTGACATAGGTGTATTAGTCGCGCACAGGAAGCTGAATGTCAAGCAACACAACGTACTGGGCGTCGAGCAGAAAGGCCACCCCGATGCAGTATCCGGAGCACTGTCAGCTACAGCAGCAGACGACCGCTACATTGTGGAACAGGCAAGAAGAGACGTACGTCAAACAGCGAATGCAACTGCAGCCACATTTAACAGGACTAAACCGTTTGCGATGGTGACAGGACCCTAGGGAATTGACCAGCGAGGAGTGGGATTGCGCGCTCTGTTGAGAGCAGATTCAGTGTGACACGTGATTCTAGCTGCACCCTCATACAGCGAGAGGTGGGAACATGCACCGTATCAAGGAACATCGGAGAACATGATCGGTTTGGTGGTCGAGGTGTTACGGTGTGTGGAGACATAATATTGCATGGGCCCACTGTCCTCCAAATCTTTGAACACGTTACGCTCACCGGTCAACATTATTGTCACACTGCCATCCTTCCCCTGTGCGTCTTTTCAGGTATGCTTTCGGCCCAGACTACAACTTTATGAATGACATTGCGTGACAACCACAAACATTGCTGGTGGTGGAGTCCTTGTAACGAGAGCATATTCGACGAATGTACTGGCCTGATCGTTTCCCCGAGCACGTGTGGGATGCTTCGGGGAGAAGGACTGTAGCATGTCCACATGCACCAATGATGATCCATCACTTGTCAACAGCGATGGTGGACGACTGGAACGCAAGTACCCCAATAAATCCTTACCAGTCTCGTGTCCAGAAGAGAGGACGTCGCAGAACACTAGTTGCTCTCCGTGGTGAGCCCACAGACTATTAATAACTATACAAGAAATGTATTCGCAGTTGCTAATATGGACAATCATCAATTGCATATTGGAATGACGGCAGTGACAACTTGTGCCGGACTGGGACTCGAACCCGGATCTCCCGCTTATTGCAAGAGGTCGCCTAGTCATTAGGCTACCGAGCACGACTGACGGCCAGACCCAAATTTCCAAATGTCGTCAACCACGTGTCTACAAACTGTATTCGTACATCCATTATGTATTTTCCTGTGTACGGGAGTCATTATACTTGAAAGTCTTCTTGCCCGATATCGGCGGATAAATACGATATTGCAGTGCCTGTATTATTGCGGGCAACGGCCTTGCTACAGAGGATACACCGGTTCCCGTGAGATTACCGAAGTTAAGCGCTGTCGGGCTTGGCCGGCGCTTGGATGGGTGACCATTCAGGCCGCCATGCGCTGTTGCCATTATTTGGGGTGCATTCAGCCTCGTGATGCCAGTTGAGGAGCTACTCGACCGAATATTAGCGGCTCCGGTCACAGGAAATCATTGTAACGACCGGGAGAGCGGTGTGCTGACCACACGCCCCTCCTATCTGCATCCTCAACTGAAGATGACACGGCGGTCGGCTGGTCCCGATGGGCCACTTCTGGCCTGAAGACGGAGTGCGTGCTGTATTATTCCGAATTACGATGCAATGTTCCTTCGGGCATGCATTATATAACTGATGGTTGTCCATATTCGCAACTGCGAATACATTTCTTTTGTTTCATAATGCCTGTAGTTGACGTAGAGCCTTTGCATCGTAATTCGAAATAATACAGGCACTGCATGTCCTGGTTTTTGTAAAATCCAAGAAGCCATCAGAAATCGCGTTGATTTCAGCGTAATTATTGCCTTTGAATAAAAGTGTCACTTATTTTCGTTTCCTTACACATTTGTTGCTTACATTCTGTACTGTACTGTAGCATTTCTTTCCGTGTATATTCCAAGTTTCATCGAGCTAGGTTAGTTGTCAGTGACTCATCATGCGAAAGTTACTTTTGTCGTTAAGTTTTGTACACCAGTACGTTGTAATTTATTTTGGCTTTCTGTCGAGGTGAATCGTGGGAATGCAGCCATGTGATGAATTGCAATTATAAATAAACTACCGTAGCCGGTAGTGTTTCGCAATCACTAAATATGTATGGAAACTGAAAGTACGTAGTGATCTCCTTCTCCCCCCCCCCCCCCCCTCCTTGTTCATTCGCTTCCTCGTCTCCCGCTCTGTGTCCATCAGCTCCTCCTGCTCTCTGTCCATCACACACTCCCCCACCTCTCTACGTGTATCTCCTCCTACCCCCCCCCCCCCCCCGTCAATACATTTGCTTCTTTCTCCCCCCCCCTCCCTCTTTGTCCACCTCCATCCCCCTCCCCCATCTTATCTTGACCCTCGATTATTGCTACTGCAAACTAAATCATGATTTGGAATCTGAAGTCGTTTAAAATTATTTGGTAAGTCGGTTGGCACGATTGGCATATGAAGTATGAGAGAGTCCTCTCCAGCCGCTGGATGTGAGAGGATAGTAGCTTCAATGACAAAATTTCACATAGATTTATTTTGCGAACGCGAAGGATTACGCTCAGACGATTCCGGTTTCTTAATAATATTCCAATGATAATAAATACAACGTCACTGTTTTCTGTTTCAACGGGCTGTAAGAAAGAAAGCATAACAGCATATTGTTGTGTATACAATTTTTGTTTAAAAAGGCAGCAGCAGCCGGCCGAGGCAGATGCAGATGCAACAACAAGGAAGTAACGCATTTTGTGACTTTTACGAGTTCCTAACCAGGAGCGAATTTTATATTATCATTGTCTGCTTTAATAATCAAGTTTCTTCAGTTTCTGCGTGTTAATTTTGTATCTAATAGCCACAGTTCTCGCGTTTTCGTTTGCGTTGGAAACTAAACCGATTTTGTGACATGTTACAAGTTCCTATACAGGGGCGAATTATTTAGTGTCACCTAAGTGCTTCGGTAGTGAGATTTTTGAATCTCTTCATATTAATCTAATTTATTAGACACAGTTCCTGCATTTCCGTCAGTGTCTATAGTAGAGTTCCGCAGCACGTGCCGGTAGTCCGTTTATGTGGATAGTTTAGTTTTCCATTGCCTTTAGTATGGATAGGGACTGTCTTGTATGCGGATGTGAGCCGAGTTGGTGATACTTCGCTCTCAGCTCCAGGCTCCGATTGCTTCGGCTACACAGCTTGAGGCTGCAGTGGATGGGCACCACTGTGTGGGCCGGCCGTGGGGATCCAACGGACGTCCAGCACCTCCGAGTCCTCAGATCGGTCCTCACTTGTGGTCATCTTGGTTACTGCTCACACTGAGGTTGATCCCTCACCTGTGGTCGAGTGGGAGGTCGCCCCGGGGCGTAGCAGGCTGCGAAAGACTTCCCAGGGTGCCGCACACAAAGCCTCCCCAGTCAGTCTGACAAACGGGTTCCAGTTACTGTCTGTGGCTGACACAGTCGCTCAGCCAGATGCCGTCGCCTGTCTTGTTTCAGAGGAAAGATCTCGGCTTGCAAGATCCGGAAAATCACAGAGGGTGGGATTACTGATAGTTGGGAGTTCGAACGTTACACGCATTATCGGCCCCCTTAGGGACACGACTACCAGGGAAAGGTAAGAAAGCCAATGTGCACTCCGTGTGGATACCGAGTGGAGTCATCCCAGAAATGGAAAGGGTTCTCCCGTATGCCATGAAGAGCAGAGGGTGCAGCCAACTGCAGATGGTGGCTCACGTTGGTACCAATGATGTGTGTCACTTTAGATCAAAAAACGCATGTTTAATTCCGGAGGTACGAATAAAACATCATCGGAATTTGTGCTAAATTCAGTCTCTGAAAATAATTTCGAGCAGTTAGTTCATGAGCCCACGCGAATAGTAAACGATTGTAGAAAAACATTTTATTCTTAGCTACAAATAATCCTAAAGTTTGGAAGGTAGGAGACGAGGTACTGGCAGAAGTAAAGCTGTGAGTACCGGGCGTGAGTCGTGCTTCGGTAGCTCAGTTGGTAGAGCACTTGCCCGCGAAAGGCAAAGGTCCCGAGTTCGAGTCTCGGTCGGGCACACAGTTTTAATCTGCCAGGAAGTTTAAATAATCCTAAGTTAATAACGAGCATCATAACGGATACAGGGATTAGTGAACACAGGGTTGTCGTAGCGGGATTGAATATTGTAACCCCGAAATAATCCAAAAATAAACGAAAAATATACCTATTCAAAAATTAACATAACTGTAGACCTGATGAATTCAAAGAAACAGTATCGTCTAAAATTAAGAGATTTGTACCAAATAAATTAACAAACGAAGGAGCTTATCCTCATTGGTACACAAAACGGGTCAGAACACTGTTGCAGAAACAACGGAAAAAACATGCCAAATTTAAACAGACGCAAAATCTCCAACATTGGCGATATTTTACAGAAGCTCCAAGTTTAGTGCTGACTTCAACTGCGAGATGCTTATAACAGTTTCCACAACAAAATTTTGCCTTGAAACCTGGCAGAAGATCCAAAGAGATTATGTAAAGTATGCTAGCGGTAAGACACAATCAATGCCTTCTCTGCGCGATAGCAATGGAGATACTAACGAAGACAGTGCTGCCAAAGCAGACTTACTGATCACAACATTCCGAAACGGCTTCACAAAAGAAGATGAAGTAAATATTCAGGAATTCAAATCAAGCACATCTGCTAACATGAGTAACGTAGAAACAACCTAAATCACTTAATATGAGTAAGTGTCCTGGTCCAGACTGTATATCAATTAGGTTCCTTTCAGAGTATACTCGACGAATGATCCGAACCCAAAGACTGGAAAGTTGCACTGGTCACACCAAAATTCAAGTAAGGTAATAGGAGTAATCCACTAAATTGCAGGCCCATATCATTAACGTCGATACGCAGCAGGATATTGGAACATATATTGTGTTAGAACATTATGAATTACCTCGAAGAAAATGGTCTGTTGACACACACAGTCAACAATGATTTACAAAACATTGTTCTTGTGACAAAACAACTAGCTCTTTATTCGCATGAATTGTTGAGTGCTATTGAGATTGGATTTCAGATTGATTCCGTATTTTTGGATTTCCATAGGGTTTTTAACACTACCACACAAGCGACTAGTAGTGAAATTGCTTGCCTGTGGAATATACTCTCGGTTGTGTGACAGGATTCGTGATTTCCTGTTAGAGAGGTCATAGTTCGTAGTGTTTGATGGAAAGTCGTCGAGTAAAACAGAAGTGATTTCCGATGTTCAGCAAGGTAGTGTTATAGGCCCTTTGCTGTTCCTTATCTGTATAAACGATTTGGGAGACAATCTGAGCGGCCCTTATAGGTTGTTTGCAGATGACGCTGTCGTTTACCGACTAATAAAGTCAACAGAAGATCAAAACAAATTTCAAAACGATTTAGAAAAGATATCTGTATGGTGTGAAAATTAGCAATTGACCCTAAAGAACGAAAAGAGTGAGGTCATCCACATAAGTGCTAAAAGGAATCCATTAAACATCAGTTACACCATGAACCAGTCAAATCTAAAGGCCGTAACTTCAACTAAACACCTAGGAATTACAATTACGAACAACTTAAATTGGAAGGAACACACAGAAAATGTTGTGGGGAAGGCTAACCAAAGACTGTGTTTTATTGGCGGGACACTTAGAGAATGTAACAGACCTACTAAGGAGACTGCCTACACTAGGCTTGTCCGCCCTCTTTTAGAATACTGCTGCGCGGTGTGGGATCCTTACCAGATAGGACTGATCATCGAAAAAGTTGAAAGAAGGGCAGCATGTTTTCTGTCAAAGTGAAATAGGGGAGAGGGTGTACTGAAATGATACAGGATCTGTGGTGGACATCATTAAAATGAAGGCGTTTTTCGTTGCGGCGGAATCTTCTCACGAAATTTCCATCACCAACTTTCTTCTCCGAATGCGGAAGTATTTTGTTGACAGCTACCTACATAGTGAGAAACAATCACCATGATAAAATAAGGGAAATCGGAGCTCGTACGGAAAGATATAGCTGTTCGTTCTTTCCGATCGCTATACGAGATTCGAATAATAGAGAATTGTGAAAGAGGTTCTATGAACCCTCTGCCGGGCACGTAAATGTGATTTGCACATTATCCGCGTAGGTGTAGATATAATTATGTACAAAGAGAAAGTACATATATGGGAGAAGCAATTGAGCCATTAGTTTAAATGCTGTGATGTCGTAATTAAAACTGAATGCGAGAAAGGAAAGAAACCGCACATTTTCACAGCACATCACATAATTTTTTTTCTGTGGGTTCTGAGAGAAAAACTGTGCTTCGTTGTTTAAAAAAATATATAGCCTATATTCTCCTGAAGATATAAGAATACTATGTAAAAAACTGAAGTAAGTCAAGAACTTTCGAGATTTTGGCTACCGACGTTTGCTTATATATTTATTGGTGTATTTTGTAAAAATTTTAAGAAATTCGGTTAGAGTTTCTCGATATTTTTGCTAAAAACGATATGGGGTCTTGCCCACTCGTTCCGTGTAGGGTGCCTCAAGGATGCTGCGTTCTCGGAATGCTATACAGCAATTCAAGCAGATCACATTAATAATTTGTAGCCCAATGGTCGCTTAAACCAGGGGGTCAGAAGTCTCTGTGACGATGGTTTGTGCTACTTTCTCGACCTCCGCTATCGGGAGGAGAATTGCAGTATCCCCTTCTTAAGTCAGGCAGTGTCTAGTATGGTAGCGAGGTACGCATAATAAAAAAAATGAAAATAACACGCACTCAGTTTCGGTTCTCGTCGAAATCTTCCATCCTGACATGGAAAAAATAGAGAAGACACAGGGAGAGAGAAGACACTCTGCAGAACTTGATAAGACCACAAAACTATATGAAGGGAGGCCTGACTGCCTTTTAAGGAAATAATGTGAAATTGTTCTAGACCTTGGTCAGCTAATCAGAAAGTCATTGTCTGAAACTAACATATGAGATCTTCTGACCACCAACAGACCCAAAACATTCCCCTCATTGTGGATTAGGGAATCTTTTATTATAAGGCCATTACATCATCACTATATAGAGCTGTAAATAGAAGTACAATGAAATGTAGGAAGACATTCGTGCTTAGCAAGACGAGACGAAACATGGTAGATTACCTGATAGGGCTACATGAACTTTTCATTACAATGTTGAACGTCAATACACAGAGTCGAACAGTATTATTAGTACAACACACTTTAGACAGGTGTGTGCCGGGCAGACTTTTGAGGGTGGGAAAGACCCTCCGTGGCTAGACAGCCCTGTTAGAAAGCTGTCATGAAAAGAGAGCTTCATTGCAACTTTAAAGGTGGTCAAAGCCGCACGGACAAACAAAAACTGAATGAAGCCAAAATTAGCGTGAGGAGAGCCACGCGTTCCACCAACCAGCTAGTCTCTCTTTGTCGTTCGTGCGGCCCGCTTTTGCCTTGCCCTGCATCGAGCTGCCCTGCTGTTGCACGGATGCAGGCAAATTTTAGAGGATGAAGCACGTCTTCTTTACTTTCGCTCCACATGGTATTGAAGATATTCACTGAATAGCAAATTTTGAGTTGGAACGAATTGTATGTCCATGATCTTTTGACGTAGTTGCACCTCATGATACAGTTTTAAGTCACGAAACCAGTTATGTTTTAATAAACAATTTCACCAGCAGTAAGCGGAGTTCTTCCTAACGTAAAGCCTCTCAGCAGCTGTGGTTGCCCGTAATATAAAACAGTTTGTGTCATATAAATACTACGCAAAATGTTTCAGAGAAAATTTCTCGCTGACTTTTGGACATTCTCAAATAGATATATGTAGGAGTTGCGAAGAGGTGTCCGTGAAAATTAATAACCCTATGTTAAATGAAGTTGCAAAGAGGGTTGCTATGGCGGAGAAAATAGTACACCTGAGACGAGCAGATATATAAAAGCGGTAAAAGAGATGTGTGAAAAGAACGATAATGTAACAGGAATTGTCACGAATTATATGCAGACTCTTCCGTTGCTACACAAAGCAGTGCAGGAAACATTTTATTTAAGACAGTTATGGGTAAATGTGTTCAATATCGGTGAATTAAAAAGTGGTAAATCTATCTTTTGTGTGTTCTATGAAGAACAGGCTCAGAAAGGACCAAATGTGGTATGTTCTTCCTGCTACATAATATGCATTCAAATATACGGCGTGAGGGTAAAGGACTGCATATTTTCAGATGGATGCCCAGGCCAGAACAGAAATAATACAGGTGCAAGGTTTTTGTTATCTTTGACAGAGACCGTTTTGGGAAAATCGTCCAATGTTTTCTCATTCGAGGGCATTCATATTTTCAGTAGCAGAAAGAGCCACAAAAAATACTGACAGAATACGCAGTGTGAAGGAGTATTTGAAAGTTAATGTCAACTCCTTTGAAAAATTTTTTTTTTAAACTGGTGGCCTGCTGTATGTAAGAAAACAGTTCCCAAAAAGGGAGGTACCAAGAGACAGAAAGGAACAGTTTTCTGTTTCCAAATACAACCAATTTCTGTACACATCTGATGCCAAAGGAAATACTGAAGTACCTGCGTATCTAGAAGGATTGATGGATCATGCTTTCCATCTTCGGCTTCCAGGAAAGAACTATCCAGTTTCAATGGCAATAATCAGGGCCAACATGTCAGGAAAAGTTGCCATTACAAAGGCAAAACTGGAAGGTATTACAAAGTGACTGCAGTACACTACAGGGAATGATGAAGCTATCATGTTGGCACAGTTGTGCATCACAAATAATAATCCCTCCAGAAATTTATCTTCACTCGAAAAAGGTACAAAGCCCTGCAGTTTTAATAATTCGGAAGAATATATAAATCAATAAAACATATTACAAGTGAATAGCAATATTATCTACTTCACTGGTCCTAAACCACAAGAAATACTACCATACGTGCAAAAAATTATACCACGAATCTTAGGAAATATTTTTATTGTTATCTTCATATTTCCTATTTTTTGACTTGATCCCTTTTGCAAATTCCTGATTCATTTGTAATCGGTTTCCTGTGATAGATGGAGTGGGTATCTGTTGTTCATTGCTCCTTACAGTCCGCAGAAACAACTTGAGGTGAGAGCGTTCCTGATGATATTAAAATTATTATTTATTGAAAAGTGAATTCACTGAAAGGTATTGATTTCATTACGTTGTAGGTTCGCCCCAGTTTGAGAAAAACTGAAGGACAAAAGGAGGAGGTATTCCAAGTCAACGTAAATGATAAGCAGCATTAACGTTCATCACCATCAAAACAAACAGATACAATGTTTAAGGTCTGACTGTACAAGAGTATAAGTTCGTTGTCATTTGTTCAAGTAGTAAGTCTTGTAGATGAATATTTCTCATTGTTAAATCTCACCTGAGTTATTCACTGTATACTGATAATGTCTAGTAAAAAAAAAAAAAAAAAAAAAAAATCATTCGCCTTCACTTCGTTTCATGAACACGCAAATATCTCTTCCTCATGTATATCAAGTTGTAATTTCGGATGAATACAGAAAACATTTACTTTTCTTTCCTCAGATGAGAGTAGGATTCGCGCTTTAAGGCTCCCGAACGAACTTTGTCATGTGTATAGACAACTCATCCATACCGCGAGCCGGGAATCTCGACGATTACTTCATATTATCGACATCTACATGGGCGAAATATCGGTCCCAGGAATCCCAAGATTTTCGAAACTCTTAAACTTGAAGTCGGATAAAAATTGACAAAAGAAATGTTTCTTTCATGTGGTGTAAGTGAAAATTTGCAAACCTCTGATTTTTTCCTTTTCTTCATTGTGAAACCCTGCTTGTTGCCAAATTTATGGCATGTATAGAAACCTTTTGTTAAACTGCCAGGTTCCACATCATTACGAAGTGTCATATTGACGAACTATGGAATAAGTATTAATCGAATCTAATTTCATGAGTCTAGATCAACGTGAAGTACCCTACCAGTTCTGATGAGAGAGTTTGCAGGTATCAAAATATGTGACCTAAGTTTCCGTATCTCTTAACTGCATTGACAGAAGCTTATATGTTAGATTGCCGAGGGTGCGTCGATCTTAGTATATGACAAATTTTAGCATGATACGACAATTCGTACTGAGGAAAAGTGATCTTACATTATATTATGAAAAATAACAAAATTACTTTTTTTCGTTTGATATAATTACGGATCAACCATTTTCGGGGTTTCTTCCTTTTATTGTACTGTGAAACCTTGCTTCTTTCCTAATTTCATGATTCTAGGTCAACGGGAAGCACCCTACAGATTGTAGTGAGTGAGTTTGCTACTGTTAAAATATCTTTTGATTACATTGACTAAGAACCTTTAATGTTTCATATCACCAAGAGAACGTATACCTTGCTATGCGACAGAAAGTTCGTACGAAGAAGGGTTCTTAACAAACAGACAGAAAGACTGACACGCGGACAACAAAGCCATCATGTAAGGGTTTCGTTCTTCCAAACTGACGTACGGAACCGTAGAAAAGAATGGGTTTTCTCTTCATGAACAAAAACGTTAAATAATCCCATTCTATTACTTCTACTCGTTGCCATATATCGTGTAGGCAGCAAGCACGTTTGCGAAACCCATCTGGTTATATGTCATTACGAAATGTAGATGTATTAGATTATTGTAAGCAAAACTTTATGTTCAATTTTAGGTGCCTAGACGGCCAATGAGCAAATTTTACATTAAGTTTTAAGCGTAAAAGCATTCAGTCGCACTGCAAGACTATTAGACATCAGTATAACATCTATTGTCCGTGGTGCTATAGTTTCTGTTGTTACCCAACAAAATAGGCGATATATTGACACAGCTATTTAATCTCGCTATATCACAAGTTCCTAAATTTAAAATTTTATTATGTTTTAGAAAATTCGTATACATGAAGAGTTGCTCTATTCGACGGAATATGGTGATGTTACAACTAGTCCTCACGATTTGGCGGGGGGTCTACTCGTTAGCTAGAGGATCATGTTTTCCTTCTTCAAAAATGTCAATGACACTGACTAGGTAGCAGTTCTGTATTTAGTTCTGTATTGTCCGCAGAACGATGTCTCATGCAAAAGTAGGCACTTCGAGACAGCATAACAAGTAAAAAGATTCGCTGCACACCCATCAACGAATAGGACATTTCCCCATGGTCGTCTGGCCATGCTGGGCTTGTTGTCGCCAGGGAAGGTACGGAATCCAATTAATTTTGGCCCACTGCATACGATTCTGTTCATTGCACTTGAAAACTGTTGTGGATGGCAGGTTACACTCGCGGCCTGAAGATGACACCGTGTGGTGTCGAAAAGTATAAACGACGTTGGATTAAAATACAGCAGCTGGTTTTCTTAGACCGCCGCAGCCGGAAAGTCCTTGAGCCGCCCAGTCCTGTCTCTACGTATTCAACGACCACTTGTAACCGTCGCTTACTACAACAGTATCATCCGGCTACGTGCTAATTGAACAGTTGTCCAGACCTTTATATTAGGTTACAGACAATTGTACTTTGAAGTGAAACTATCATTCTGCAATGAATGAAATGCCAAATGTTGTAAATGTTAGCGACAGTATCAAATAATTGTCATTTGTAAAGATCACGATTGTTGTTAAGTATTTCTCATGTTCATGATTTAATGATTTACTAATAACTTGTGTGTGTGTGTGTGTGTGTGTGTGTGTGTGTGTGTGTGCGTGTGTGTGTACTTTGTACTATATGCTTCACCTTGTCCTGAAGTAATCTAGATCTGCTACAATACACCACGTAGTTAGTTACATGTTCTATAGATCATTTACATTATTAGTTTATCGAAATTGTGTGGAACGAGTGAGTTTACACGATATGTATTAGTGTTAACGCTAATCTGGCGTGATTAATGTTAACGTTAGTGGGTAGTATTACGTTTTTATCCTACTGATACAGCTACCTTTAATTTTTTTGGCAAATGATAAACTTTGGTTGCTGCGTATTGGACCGCATTCTGTGCCACTGACAGCCGTAATGATGGATAAGGTAATTTTCTCTTCTAGTTTTGTAGCATTTTAACTACACCGTCAAAGATATATTCGCTAACTCTTTGGAGAAGTGCCTGTGTTTGTATCCAAGACTAGCGGTTATACGAAAAGCAAAAGTATCTGAACTTAATTATTTGAGAAGCTCAGTGACATGATTCATCCATTTCATGTTTTCATCAATATGTACACACCAAAATTTGGAGCATTCAACCCTGATTACTGATTCCTGTTCATGTGCTACTTCAGTTTATAAAATAAATAAAATAAATAAATAAAAATATATTGTTATTTTGATATTGATTATTCTATCTGTATGATGGTGATTGTGATTGCAATTGTAATTAATATTTTGCTTATCTGGAACGTGGACGTTTAATTATTCGTTATCAGACGCTTGACAATGGCTTTTTCGTAAAGGCAATGTTACTCGTAGTTGACCGTGAAATAAAACTGAATAATCGGACTTCGTAATTAAATCGTTTCCAAAGACTGCTGCGGTAGGTGCGGACTCATAATCTAAATCTCAATATTTCAATAATTTGCCAGCCATGCCAATGCGTCGTACAGAGGTGATTGTCTACTAAACATAAAAAAGTTACACAGTTAGTTAAATCAGATATATTCAATGAATAAGCCTTCAGTTCATAATCCTACTTACTTTTGTAAATATAAATTCTTTACAGAATCGAGTGCCTAGTGTGGTTGCAACTCGCAGTATTCTTCTATAACATGAAATATGGCGGTGTGCCAGACAATAAAATAAAATACGTGCTTCTCGCACCACTTCAACCAGAGCTCTCCTTTTTTCTTAATCAAACATAAGAGTAACGTAATTGTGCTTTTGTTTTATCAGCGACACAGCGCTGCAGTTGTGTGCCATAGGCTTTATTTATTTGTCACTGATTATTTATTTAATTAATATTTCGCGTTTCCGAGGAAACTCACGCTCGGCATGCAAATGTGCCTTTATAAGTTGCTGGTATGACACTATTTAACGTTCAGAGCTGAATACAGTGCGATTTTCTCAAAACTAAGGGAATCCATTTATAAAGAACCACTTAATAATTCTTTGAAAAATATGATTAACAGTCTCTTCCTCTCAGAAAACTATGTAACAATATTTATAATTTTTAGCTATAAAGGAACGAAAATGGGTAGAATTATCGATTTTAACTGATGTAGGAATTACATGTGTTCATGCAGTTCTGTTTTAAAACACGACCTTTTTTTTACATGGCCTTTCTGTTGCGTCAGTAACATCTACTAACATCGGCTGATTAATTTCTATCGTTTCTCTACATTGTCAAGTACACCACTTTAAATGTCAGTATTTCTCTGGATGATCACTACATAAAGACAAATTTGATGCACCTCATTTTCTGTACATGATTTCAAGTATCTTTCAAATGTTTCTCTGATCAGTTTTATTTAATTTAGACTAATCGTTTCATGAAGCTTTTGAAAAATATGTCTTTCAAATTTTTGTAATTGTCAAGTTTTATTCAGAAAGCATGATATTATTGACACATTATTTGCTGTCCTATGGTCTTCTTTTCTCGAAATGTCCTAAATTTAGTACGTAATTCGAAGGAAACCATTTGACAGTAAACTATCAAACCAATGTAATTTCTTATGCCAAAAATTGCTAGACCTTAAAGAGATAAACTTTGAGGCTGCGTTTCTCTACAGTTCTCAAAATATTCTAAATTTAGTACTTGACTCAAAGGAAGCCATTTTAAAAATGAAATATCATATCAACGAAAACTTTTTTTCCCGAAAATAGCTACGCCTAGAAGAGATGAACTTGTTGCCTTCAATTACACTTTCCGAAATACAGGGTGTTTGAAAATGTATATACGGGTTTTAAGGCTTTGTGGCACATATTACATGCTCCCTTACAAGTACAAATAATGCACCAAATGAAAGAGAAACACAAACAGTTTTTCTGACAATTATTCAGTGTGAACACCGATCACATATCGATTCGGTAGGCGAGTTGTTCCCAAACCTTGATCAATGTGTCAGGAATAGCTGTTGCGATAACTCTGTTTCTAAAGTCGGATAGATCAGCTGGTATCTGAGGCACATACACATGGTCGCGTCAGATCGTGTGCGAACGTGGAGGTCATGCATAAAATGCTGTGTCAACCGGCCTCTTGCGCTCAATCCACCGGCCGGATACAACGTCGTTTAACCAGTCGCGTACTGAGTTATGCCAGTGAGGCGGCGCACCATCTTGCTCCCAAATAAAGATGTGTTGTTCAGCTTCTTCCCATTGAGGCACGGGCGACAATTGTGTACACCAAGATAAGAAATATCAGTTACAGTTGATTCACCGAAAAAGAAAGCCCATAAACATTCCTCGTGAATATTTCTTGGGGTTAAGCGTGAAAGACTCGCACTCGCTCATCACGTTTTTCAGTCACTCTTTGTCATTCCATACTCTTCCCATTGTGCACAGGTATACAAAAAAACTGAGTTGGTCTTTCGTTTGGTGTATTATTTACAACTGTAAGTCGAACTTAATAAATGCTACAACGCCTTAAAAACCGATACGTTCATTTTGAAACACCCTATATTTCAGTTTTCCCTCTAACAACTGATTTTTTCTTAATTACCTCGGTTAATGCACAACTAGACCTCATGTTGGACAATTTGATACTCTGTCTGTCCATTTCACAATCGTGTTTCGCTATGGGAATTCGGATAAAACACCGTTGTGTAAATTATAGGGAATGTTATTTTCGCTCAGTTCACACATTTAACCAAAAATAGGTACACGCTGCACAGAAGCGAATAAATATGAGCAGTACCAAGAGAGGACATCTAAATGATTAAAATTCAGGGTGAAATGAGATCAATGAGGATTTGTTAAAGACAGTGCTATACTCAACGTGAGGAAGGACACAGGCCTACTGATTGAAATGAACAGTCTATTTAGTTCAGAATATAGGTTAGATTAAGCAAAAGAGGGACGAAGGTAACGAGGAGTAGTAGAGATGAGAGAAGCAATTTGCATCGAAATTTGGGACTGAGTTAAGATATTCTACTGTCCTGTAAGTAAAATAACGCGCGACGGAAGAAGTAAGGAGGATACATGAGATTGAACAATACTGCCAAAGACAGTATGCCTCGGTAAATGAAATTTATGGGTGTCACAGACAAGCCTTAATTTGAAGAGGAAGTTTAACAGAATACACGGATGAAGTACAGCAGTGCGAAAGTGAACCATGGGCTGTAGGAAAACGGGAAAGAAGAGAATCAAAGCATTTGTGTTGGGGCGGTAGAGAGATGCTGAAAAGTATTTGACGCACTAGAAATTGGATAGGACAAGACGATAAGGAAAACACTACCGAGAAGAGTGGTCAGGACGAAGGATATGTGCCAGGAGATAAATAACAACTTTGGTGCTAGGATTAGAACAAAAAATTCACTACCTGCTACTTATTTGCAGAAGAGGCGCCTTAGCAACGTTCAGTCATAGAAGGAGTTTAACCTCGCTTTTCATTCTGACTACTATCTCTTAGGTGCCAGTTGCCAAAAGCCGTTGCAGAGGACACTTTTGTGGTCGATAAAGTGTAGGAATGTAGCCATAAGTGAACCCTAAGCTGTTACTTCCACGGCCATACTGTGTATGTGCCGAAAAACGTGAACCGATAACAATGCTCCCTCCCACGCTCGACTGTCAATCACTTATTACTTTGATCAAGGGGGAGGGGAGCGGGCCAAGGACCAAAATTGTAGCAGTGCAAAGATAATGTAATATATGCAACATAAATGATCCCATACCATAAAGTGCTTTATATAATAGGGGAAACAACTGAGAGCCACAACAAAACGATTGGAGAACTGATGACTAAATACGGATATATTTAAATGTCGTTTAATTCGATAGAACAAATCAACGAAAAGCGACAGCGTGACTACCAAAGCAGCTTCTCTGGAAATATTATTAAAACTTTTAAAACATTGTAGTGCTTGCCTACTGGAACAGACACTTGTGCGATAAACTTCCGTGAAAGTGAACTTTATTTACCACGAAAAACTTCGTTACGAGTTATAGAGTGTCGAAAAGTGATAATGACGAACTTTCTTTACAAGGATATAACGAAAAATATTAATTAAATTTATCATGACCTACAAAGAACTAATATCTATCATCACTGTCATTTTTAGAACATATGCTGTGATGTTTTTTTTTCTCACTTCTTCTTCTTGTTCTTCGTCTTCTTGTTCTTCTTCTTCGATTTTTTTATGTTGTATCTTGAGCGTGCTAGAGAGCAGACGTGATTGCTGTAAGAGTAATTTGGTAATTTCAAGCAATAGATGAAATTTTACCTAACTTTGGGTTCTCTTATTGTAGTTTAATAAGCCACAGTTGCAAAATACTAACACGAATTCCTTACAGACGAATGGAAAAACTAGTAGAAGCCGACCTCGGGGAAGATCAGTTTGGATTCCGTAGAAATACTGGAACACGTGAGGCAATACTGACCTTACGACTTATCTTAGAAGAAAGATTAAGGAAAGGCAAACCTACGTTTCTGGCATTTGTAGACTTAGAGAAAGCTTTTGACAATGTTGATTGGAATACTCTCTTTCAAATTCTAAAGGTTGCAGGGGTAAAATACAGGGAGCGAAAGGCTATTTACAATTTGTACAGAAACCAGATGCCAGTTATAAGAGTCGAGGGACATGAAAGGGAAGCAGTGGTTGGGAAGGGAGTAAGACAGAATTGTAGCCTCTCCCCGATGTTATTCAATCTGTATATTGAGCAAGCAGTAAAGGAAACAAAAGAAAAATTCGGAGTAGGTATTAAAATCCATGGAGAAGAAATAAAAACTTTGAGGTTCGCCGATGACATTGTAATTCTGTCAGAGACAGCAAAGGACTTGGAAGAGCAGTTGAACGGAATGGACAGTGTCTTGAAGGGAGGATATAAGATGAACATCAACAAAAGCAAAACGAGTATAATGGAATGTAGTCGAATTAAGTCGGCTGATGTTGAGAATATTAGATTAGGAAATAAGACACTTAAAATAGTAAAGGAGTTTTGCTATTTGGGGAGCAAAATAACTGATGATGGTCGAAGTAGAGAGGATATAAAATGTAGACTGGCAATGGCAAGGAAAGCGTTTCTGAAGAAGAGAAATTTGCTAACTTCGAGTATAGATTTAAGTGTCAGGAAGTCATTTCTGAAAGTATTCGTATGGAGTGTAGCCACGTATGGAAGTGAAACATGGACGGTAAATAGTTTGGACAAGAAGAGAATAGAAGCTTTCGAAATGTGGTGCTACAGAAGAATGCTGAAGATTAGATGGGTAGATCACATAACTAATGAGGAAGTATTGAATAGGATTGGGGAGAAGAGAAGCTTGTGGCACAACTTGACTAGAAGAAGGGATCGGTTGGTAGGACATGTTCTGAGGCATCAAGGGATCACCAATTTAGTATTGGAGGGCAGTGTGGAGGGTAAAAATCGTAGAGGGAGACCAAGAGATGAATACACTAAGGAGATTCAGAAGGATGTAGGTTGCAGTAGGTACTGGGAGATGAAGAAGCTTGCACAGGATAGAGTAGCATGGAGAGCTGCATCAAACCAGTCTCAGGACTGAAGACCACAACAACAACAACAATTGTAGTATTTGCTAACCCCACTTGTGTACGCTTTAAGAAGCCTCTGTGAATATTTTAAACAACGTGCGAGAAGCGCAGATGCTTTTCATATTGTTGTCGGCCGTCTTAAGACCGATAACGTTGTTTCTCTACATTTCTGAACTGATTTAAAATGTTCAACTCAGACTTTTTTAATAAAAAGTATTATTAATAATTCTCCTTTAGAGTGGGTCTATATTTTGCATCATTTCAAGGAAGTTTATGTAAAAACATCGTGCTTATGTGTGCTGATAGAATATGTGGCAAATATTATTAGTACTTAAAGAAAGCAAATATTTATCGAGCCAAGTTTCAGATATTACGAGATGGTGCATACAGTTGTTCATGGTAGGACATAACCCACGATAGCTGGATATTTTCTTAAAGAACTATATTTTGTATTTAATAAAAAGATACCCCTGAGTGTTTACTAACCGGTACGTTAGGCTCTACCCATCAAAGACAGTTTCATACCGTGTTATTGTCTCTGCGTGTAGGTGAGATGTATCTTCTGATAAAGCAGATGAACAATTAATAGAATCTTACCACCAAAGAGACCTGCTATTTCGAATGTGCATGCTGCTTCAGTTTAAAGGAAGTTTCTGTTTTAATACATTAAAGATCCTCGTAGATTTAGTGTATATTTCGAAAGTTTCACGTAACTTATTACGAAAACTATATTAAACTAGGCTGACATCCAAAGAACACATGGTCGGATATAACTTGGTGCACTGACACATCATCTGCAGTTATGTAAGTGATAACAGTTTGTAGTTCTGTGTGACAAGTACAACGGCCACCACAGTGCATAACCGGGACTGTTACCGTATACAAGGAGCGTCAACACAGCCAGATTTTGAGTGATCGCTGTGAAAGACACGGAAACGCTGCGCACTCGTGTGAAACAGCGTAATCAGCACGTGGCAGAGTTAAAAAGGGGCCTCAGTGTGGGTTTCTACTTGTCCAGGTGGTCGAATCGTGCAGTAGGCAGATTGGAGAGGCATTCGGATGTGACAGTGGCCAGACGTTCGACTGTAAGGCCATGCACGGTCGTCGTCTAGCTTCATCGGCTACGTTTAATCACAAGGGGGGAGGCTCACTGAATAATGCAGTAAGCACATCGTGACACCTTCAGTTCTGCAAATGACATACTACAACATGTAAAGGACTCAGCAACATTCTGTGTCAGACGGCACCATTGGTCGGAATCTTGCAACAACCGGTCTAGGGCATTATCGTCGCACGCACAGTCTGCCAATAACACCACAACACAAACGACTGTGTTTGGAATGGTGCCTTAAGCGAGAAGCGTAGACTCCAGAATAATGGTGTCTCATTGCTTTCACTTATGAATCGCGGTTATGCACAAGCCCAGAGGACCAACGTTGGCAAGTATATCTGCGACCTCGAGAAAGGCTCTTCCAATGATATGGAGAGGAAAAGCGTCGTGATGGGGGAGCATCAGATACGACAACAGAAGACACGTGGTATCGACTGATAGAGACGCCACAACGGTACGTAAGTCATTCTGCTTCCTCATGTGCTTCATCTCATACGGCAATAATGAGGTGCCATTTGACAGCATCACAATGCTCGTTCACGCAAGACACGTACCTCTCCGAACTGTCTGCGTGATTTTAAGGTACTCCCATGGCCAGCGAGATCCCCAGATGTACCTCTGATAGGATATTTGAGGGACCGGCTCGGCCTCAACTCCGTCCCAGTGCCAGTATCAGAGTTGGCAACTATCAGTTACAGCAACTGTGGGCCAGCTTGTCTCAGGAGTCGATGCAACTGCTTTATTGTACGCTTCCCAACCAAAGCGCTGCATACATCCAAGCTGGAGAGCGTGCATAGTGTTAAATAGGAGCATAGCACAATGTTCTTTGAGAATTTAATTATTTTTAATCACTGAATAAACATCACGTAACCTTTCAACCCACGATGTTTTGCTTCGTCTCCCCCTTCACGTCTGGGTACTTCACTTTTTTTTGTCACACCAATCATCACAAAAATATTAAAACATCGCTACCAAATTTGTATTAAAACTAGTAGTTTTCTGTTTTCAGCCACCTGAAAACTGTGGAGCACTGGTCAGAAAAAATTTATGAATGCTAATGAGTCGTAATTCCCAGTATAAAATAGCGTTAACTTGAAAGTTAGTTGAGTGAAATATTCGACGGCAAACTTGAAGGAGTGTTTCTTTAAAGTCAGTACCACCATTAGACTGTTGTTTATTTACAGTGTTACATTTACACTTACACAATCATGATTTCGGCTTCAAAGTGTCATTATCAAGTGTTTTAAGTGTTATAAATTGGCTAAGATGGCACACCGGTACATCAGGCGTCTTCACCAGTGGCGGACGCAGTTTAACAGCAGTACGACGGCAGCGTCTTCGAGTACTCCAGGGCAGTCTTGAATGTCGACTTCCACTGCAACCGACGGCATCACCATGGCAGAGAGGACCATCTCAGATCACATGCCATCTTAGGCAATGTATAACACTTAAAACACTTGATAATGGCACTTTGAAGCCGAAATCATGATTGTGTAAGTGTAAATGCAACACCGTAAATAAACAAGAGTCTAATGGCTGTACTGACTTTAAAGAAATATATTATGACTGTGGCCCCGTATAAATAATTGAAGGAGTGTGTTGTGACGTCCGCCCAGATCAAATGACGAGAATAATCAAAAAGAAAATTTAGGAAAATATTGGTTAACGTAGCTGAATTCAGTGTGGTAGGACAGGCGTTCGATTCGCTATACCTCTCCATATTTTTCTGGAAAGGGTTCCACTCAGATTTTGTGAGGCTAAACGAGGAGCTGACTGAATAAAGCAGCAGCTTTTTCCACCAGAATCTTTGACGCAATCTGCTAGGGGCACTTTCAGCGCGAGGTCCGAGGAAAAACCCTAGACGTACGGCTGCTGAATGCTCAGCTCCAACATATAATTCCGTTAAGTCTGTTACGAAGCATTCGTTATTCTGGCCGAACATCATGTCAGCACATGCAGGTGACCAATACGGTCCGCTTCCTCTTAGGATGATAGGACATCCATAGTGTCTGAACAAATATTAACACAATATGAACCTCTAAGACTGTAGCGGCGTGTGCTCTCTTTTTGACACTTCCCGCCCTATTGAAACTGTGTGTCGGACTGGGACTGCAAGTCGAACCCTTTTCCGTTCGCAGGCACCTCAATCTTTGTTTTTAATTTGTCGGTATTTTATACCCTTCTCGATTCATGTGGACGATTTGTGGCTCGGAAACTTATCACCCTTCAATCAGCGAGATTTAAAAGGTATTATAGTAGCTCAAAAAATAATGAAATAGATGTCAATTTACATATGGTTTGTATGTTTTGATGAAACGCTATCAGTTTTTATTAAAAGATACTGATGATGGTGCTGTAGAATTTGGGACTGATGGAGAGTAGGGATTGCGGAGAAAAGGGTAAGTCCGTTTGAAAAACAGGTGAGCTACAGATGAGAGTTTTGTAGGTAAGTGTTTGGGAACGGATGTGAAATGGAACTGATACGAAAGATGGAACTGAATCGAGCTGTTGGAATGGATTGAAAGGGAAGAGTGAAAAATGAGGAGAGGCTAAGCTCTGACACAGAGAGGAAAAGGAATATTTTGTTGAATCTGGAGGAATGGTTAACTTCTAGGCTGATTCAACGGTCAGGTAATTGAAGGTAGTTAAAACTTCGTTAGGACAGAATGTGGAGAGTGTGTATGTGTAAGTTTGAGAGGAATTTTGGATATAGTGCGGCGGTGTACGAGGGTCAATAATTAGGGAAGAAACGATACTGCGGTTTATTTGTTGTCTTAGCTCATGTCCAGTCATCGTGTCCCTCTTCTTATCAATGGTTTCCACAAGTTCATCTCCACGCTAATTGCGCGAAGAACCTCTTCATTTCTTAACACATAACTGTTTTCAACATCCTTCCATAGCACAACATCCATTGTGTTCGTTTCATTTTCCAACAGTTCATGATACGTTACCATAAAATACTGTGCCCAAAACGCTCAATCTCACAGTCAGACATGTACATTACTAGAAAGATTATTACTCCGAAAGTAATCACAATGACTTGTTGACGGTTTAGTTTTACGGCTATATTGTCTTGTAGCTACTGTGCGCTGAATTTGAGCGATCCGGCGTAAATATGACAGAATATACGTACTTGCGCAGCACGCTCTTAAACGTAGAAATGCGCATTGTATACTGCTGACCTACTGAGGTCTCAGGTGTTTTGCTGCGGAACCATACACCCAGTGCCAGTTTGCTTTGCGCATACAAAGATCAGAGCCAGTTGTTTATTCTACACGCGGCTCTACGAGAGGTTTAAATCTCTGCGGGGTGCGTCACCGCTATCATTTTCTGCTCGGCAGCTCCAGGAAAACAGGGCCATTTCCACGCTGCCGCTTTGTCGTCGTTAAAACCCTTTAAGAGTGCTGGACTCGGCAAAAAAAGGGGGAGAGAATAAAGATGTTTTCTGCCTCTATCACAGGAGCTTCTTTCAAACAAAGGTTTCCCAGGCTGTTGCCCGTTCATTTATTGCTACCGCTAGTCCTAACAACTTGGAACGCGAGGAGAATCGACAACAAGCCAGACACATCGAAATTACTGGAACCGTCATCAACTACAGACAAAACTCCCTAACGACGTTGTGGATTTGTACCATCTATCTAGAGAATGTGTTTAGCTTTTCTAAACACTACTTGAAGAAAATTTATGAATCAGGTTGAGTCTCTAGTTCAGCTCTCATACTGTTTTATGTGACCTATGGCGATAGTGCATGGGGGCTTAATTAAATAAGTATGAATGCAAATTCTTTTTAATTTTTTTTTTTAGTAGCTGTATGTCCGATTACGAAGTCTCATAACCGGTTGGCCCTGACTAGTTTTTGTACGCAATCTGACTGCATAGAACAACAACAAAGACTGAAATGAAAATTTTCGTTAACACAATTAATTAATTAAGTCCCCAGCAACTATAAAACCTACGAAACCAAAGCACAAGTATAACTGTTCTGTGTGTGGAAGTATGACTCAACGTACACATCTGGCACGGTTCTTCTTCAATAAGACAAGAAATTTCAAATACCATTTATACTGAAGTGATAAAAAAAATTAGAAATACTATAATTGCGCAAGAAAACCAGAATTACACTCTAATACAAGAACACAAGCCAGATGCTTTGTTGACTGAACCTGTAATGACGCATTATTCAGGACATTGAAATAATGAGAAAAAAAAGAAAAGGAGTTTTGTTACCTTCATTTATATTGATGAAAAGCACTCTAATCATTACAATACCTCCACACCGACTCGCTACTACCACATCTCAACAAGAACTGACTACTGCCACATCTCGACAAGCACTGCACTCCGCTAGTTCTCAACAAAACTGCCTACTACGAGTTCTCAAAAAAAGGTTCAAATGGCTCTGAGCACTATGGGACTCAACTGCTGTGGTCATTAGTCCCCTAGAACTTAGAACTACTTAAACCTAACTAACCTAAGGACAGCACACAACACCCAGCCATCACGAGGCAGAGAAAATCCCTGACCCCGCCGGGAATCGAACCCGGGAACCCGGGCGTGGAAAGCGAGAACGCTACCGCACGACCACGAGATGCGGGCTTACGAGTTCTCAACAAGCACTCCAGTGGAGGCGGCTGAATAATACTTTTTGGCGCGATCTCTGGCGCTGTGGCTCAGTGTAGCCACCTTTCATATGCCCTTCCTCCACGGGCTAGAATTTGATGGTATTTTTGCCAGCATTGGTGGTGAAAATACCACCAAATTCGTCAAAAAAAAATACAGACAAAAAATAAAAGATAAAATTAATACATAAATATCACATAACTAGATAAAATTTTGGCTTTGCACTGACCTTTCAATAACCTAATATATAAAATACAGTAAGCAATACAAATTCTTTCATACATGTGACTTTACATAATAGTTTACTCAATACACAAAAAATCAGTTTATACAAATGTTCACATAAAATGCTTTTAATTATTAAAAAAAAAAAAAAAAACAAGTAGTTGATAGTTCCAGCAGTAGCACCCAGCAATGGTCAACAGGTGCAAATACCAACAAGTGACATCATTTTAGTAGAAGCAGTTCCGTCTGTGGCACCCAACAATGTTGAGCAGGTGCAGACACCAACAAGTGACATCATTTCAGTAGAAGCAGTTCCATCAGTGGCACCCAGCAATGTTGAGCAGGTGCAGACACCAACAAGTGACATTATGTCAGTAGAAGCAGTCCATCAGTGGCACCCAGTAATGTTGAGCAGTTGCAGACACCAACAAGTGACATCATTTCAATAGAAGCAGTTCCATCAGTGGCACCCAGCAATGTTGAACAGGTGCAGACACCAACAAGTGACATTATTTCAGTAGAAGCAGTTCATCAGTGGCACCCAGCAATGTTGAACAGGTGCAGACACCAACAAGTGACATCATTTCAATAGAAGCAGTTCCATCAGTGGCACCCAGCAATGTTGAACAGGTGCAGACACCAACAAGTGACATTATTTCAGTAGAAGCAGTTCATCAGTGGCACCCAGCAATGTTGAGCAGGTGCAGACACCAACAAGTGACATGATGTCAGTAGAAGCAGTTCATCAGTGGCACCTAGCAATGAAGAGCAGGTCCAGACAGCAGTCCATAATATTCACTATAACTAATCACACTGTTCATCAGAGTTTATAAGCAGAAATTAAACATGTCCTAGTGGCACCAATCATGTAGAAAAAGTGCAAGTAACAGTCCATAATATTCACTATCCTAATCACACAGTTCATCAACAGAAAATAAACATTTCTAAGAGTCACACATCAATGTTGAACAGGTGCAGGTGTGAACAACAGTTTGAATGCACACACAATTGCCTTTACAAAATTATTCTCAATGCTCTTACACTAAACATACAAATTATAACAAACACACAAATCATATCAGATAATTGTCATATTAACTATTACAAATACACAAATATCAGTAAACCTATAATATTTATGGGTGTCAGTGCAAGCCACTACAAACAAATAAAATAATATTTAGGAGATAGGTTGGTACCAATTTGGGATTGGGAAAGGAAAACACACAAAACACACTCACTCATCTTTCGTCCACATTAGTGCTACTGTGTAATTGAATAGTGTTAACTGTGTAAATGCAATTCTGTCAAAATTTGATGTTCATCATGTGTATCAAGTAGTAGTGGCAGCAATGTACAACAGTCAATAATAGTTAGTCAACGTCATAGTCATCATGTCAAGACCAATGTTTGCCAAGCCAGATCAAAATGTACGGTTGCTGAACAACTGTCAGTGTGCCAAGATATGCAAATACTTCCTCTCTCAAAAAAAGAAAAAAAAATGTGCTGCTTATTGATTTCACAAAGTGTGTGTAGACAATCTTCCTTCCACTTTAGTGTTCTAGTCTGCTATCTTCATCCTCCTTGTTCCATATAGACCAACAAAAAAAGAAAAAAAATTATGCTCCTCACTTACTTTACCTCTTATCGAACAAAACTCCAATAATCACCAGCATCACATAATCTCAATACTTCAACAATACCTCTTACGTCGATACATATAAATCTTATCATCAATATCATTTACCTTACCTCTTGTCCACCAAAACTCCAATAATCATCAACTTCACATAATCTCAATACCTCAATAATACCTCTTCAATACGTCGATACATATAAACCTTATTACCAATATCATTTCACTTCCATAACAACTCTTTCCTCTAGTCAGTCTCCTCGAACAAGTACAGATAAAATCCTAATGCAAACCTCATCATCCCATACAATCCGAAGACACACTGTCAACACACAACCTCTGTGTAATCCATCTGACCCAAATCTTCATTATGAATTATAAAATACATTTAGGTTACCTTGTCCATCATTAAATAAGAGAAATGCATACATGACCTCTAACAGCCTTTAGTTTGAATAACTCTCAGTAAGTAGGTGCGAGTACGTAGTATGAAAGATCACATAAGACTTTGAGTGAATAAATCGTAATATTTCACAGTGTGTACACCACTTCAAGAATCATGGCAAAACATAAGCAATTGCTTGTGTCAAGTGTCACTTGCTATTTCAATTGCTCACGAAGAATGCAGTGTAATAGCTGTCAATGGTCTAACCCTAGTATTGGTATGTCATGTCGTTAGCTTCCTTCCTATTAGCATAAATTTATACAGCTTCCATAAAACCTCAGCTCATGTGATTTCTATGAAGTTTCTTGTACTAATGTCTTTCGTCGAATTATAGCAGTTCATTTTCTTATCTTAAAAATATAAGGCACTGAGCGTAAGCAAAACATGCAATAGCGAGTAAATATACCAGTAGAGAACAGAATGTCAACAAGTGGATGCAGCACAATTCCTACAACGAGGCTCTGCCAAGCGAATAATCTATAATTAATACCATAATGTGACCTGAACTCTATGTTCATACACAGTATATCAGCATTTCTATATACCAAATTAAAGAGTAGTTATGACAACAAAACAGAAATGTGTAAATATGCAATCCAGAAGCAAGGCAGCAAATATGTTATCTAACATAATAAACAGGTCATTAACATCATATCAGCATAAGCAAATAAATGTTCATATGTAATCTTAATAAGTAAACATGGAGGCGCAAGCAGATAAATCACAAAGTATGACTTACACACATAACCATAGTCAGCACAATTAATCAGGTGACAATTATAATTTAAATAAATAAGCACAGCAGGCACATAAAAAAAATAATGTGACATCAGTGAAAAAGCATAGCAGCCAAGTGATGCATAATATACATAATTAACAACCCTAGTCATTAATCAGTCATTGTCAAAATCAGTTAATGTACGCAAGCACGTCGCTTCACAAGTAAATTCATAGAACATGAAATTAGCACAAAGTATGAATCACGTAATCGCGAGCAGCAAATTACGTCTAAAGTACGTACCTAAGTGGAAATATGTTACCTGGATATAAACTCAATTAATAGTTACCTTCTTAGTATATAAGTTTCTTCTTCGAAATTACATTCTTCCTGAAATTTTCTCGATAGCAAGTCGTCTTAACGTCGGACACGCACAGAATTTACCTGAAGTTCTTAAATATTTTATACAACCGTATCCTGAAAAATACTGAACGTTAATAACATAATTTATCAAGTCACTATTGCTTTATACTGGATTTATTCGGAGAATTTAGACTGTGTATTTGTTTACGGCTGTCAGAGCATTCGCATTGAGCGCTCGATCAGCTGTAGGCGCGTGACGTAGGAAGTAATTGTTTGCGGTCAACGACTGCCTTGTGCGGCGCGCAGACTTGACTGTTGCTTTGAGTATGTGCCGCCGCCAAAACACAGCGCGGTATCCTTGTATTCTCTGCATGTTTACATGTAGCTGTTAGTTTCTCTAAAGTATGTCATTCCACAAAAATTTTTCAAAAGTATATCGTTTCACAAAAATTTTAACGTTAGATATATGATGTATTCCCTTAGTGCGCCGAGATTTAAGAGTTTCTACTTCGACAGTGTTATCATGAATAATTTTGCGAACTCTGTATGGACCGTTATAAAGCAGAAAAAATTTGCGACACAAGTCTTTTCCTTTGTGAGACAAACGATGAGACTTAATTAACACCTTTTGGCCAACTGAAAAAGTTTTTAAACGACCAGGACGCTTAGCTGATTTCTCTCTTCTAGTAGCCGCAGATGCAATATTTTGTAGGGCCAGGTTGACAACTTCAGAATGCCGCAGTTTCTGTGTAGGCGGAAAGGGAACAATTTCAGAAATGCGATTTGTCGGTGCTTTGCTTTTTAATATCAGTATAGGCGGTAAAGAAGTTGAGTCATTAGGGAGTTCATTCAGAATGTTTTGAAAAATATGAAGATACTGATCCCACGTTCTGTGATTCTGATGAGAATAAAGTCGACACAATTTATTGATTTCCTTCATCCATCTCTCTGAAGCGTTAGATTGAGGGTGAAAAAGTGAAATGAAAATTGGTTTAATCTTATGACGCCTTAGAGTATGAAGCCAAATTTTAGAGTGAAACTGTGATCCATTATCTGATATATCTTTATCAACATGACCAACTTCTTTAAGAAAATGTTTAATGAAAGTATTAGATACTGAACGAGCTGTTGCTTTGCGTAAAGGTGTAAAACACACATATTTTGATGTCAACTCCACTGCTACCAAAATGTACGCAAAACCATTAGTAGAACGAACCACTGGACCGAACAAATCGACTGCAGCCATGTCCTTTAATTTCGCTGGAATGATAGGAAACAACGGTGCTCTGTGAGAAATAGTTGTCGGCTTAGCCTTTTGACATAATTTGCATTTGGCAAGAACAGATCGAATACGTTTTTCTGTATTACTGAAGTAGCAATTTTCTCGTAATTTATGGAAGCATTTTCTGCGACCAAAGTGTGCATAACTGAAATGTGTGTACCAAATCAATTTATTGACGCACTCATCAGGAATACAAACTAACCAAAAAGAGTTGTCAACCGATTTTCGTTTATAAAGAACTTTCCAGATAGTTCGCAAAAACGAGGTGTGGCCAAATTGTCCAATCTAACAAAGCGTCTAAGAAAATTACAGACACCAAGGAAACTGCGAACATCACGTTTGTGGTAGGAACAGCATAATTACGAATAGCGTCAAGTTTTTCTGTATCAGGAAGAATACCTTCTGTAGAAATAATGTGACCGAGAAATTCAGATTTTTTCAAGTTCACTGTAATGCCAACTCTTGCAAAAATACGTAATAATGAATCCAAAATTTTGTTATGCTCACTCCAAGAACGTTTAGCAATAAGAATATCGTCAACATATGAAGTAATATTGTCACGAAGATAAACAGGTAAAATTTCATTAAAACTACGAATGAATGCTACTGAAGATACAGAAAGTCCAAATGGTAATTTCCGAAATCACTTTTGGGTAAAATAGTTATATCCGGTTATTGTTTACTTTTTCTCTAGATAGATTGATAGTCGAAGAGTTGTTCTGACAGATGCAAAGAATAGTAGAAGAGTAGGCAGCGGTGCAGAAAACTAAAAGGGAAATAGCACCACTACAGCTCGCGGCCCTATGCATGCTACGGCACATATTCACTTAGTGTAGTGAATCCTCTGAGAACTTTAATAGCTGCACATAATTTCCAGTTTGTGACTTTGTGGCACATCTGGCGGAAGTGCGTACGTAAATTGATCTAACCATGAACATGGATGTATCTCATTCTTAGAATTGGGAAAGATCTTAAATTTCCGAACAATCAAAAAGTGTTTATAGTCAAAGTTTTCGCCTCGTGGCGACAAAGACCTACCGCGTCTGTCCCAGTCCGAATGTCGATTATTGTCAAGTTCGCGCGCCTGGCGCTCTCTTGTTGCATCCCGTAAATGAAACAAATTACTTTCTTCAAACCCCTCTGCTATCTGTGATTTCAAATTTCTTTTGCTGTCTTTTCCTACAATTTCGCCTTCGATTTGTTTGACTTGCTTTCGTAATGCCTCAGCTTCCCTTTTAACGCGTTCATTAAATTTTCCCTGATTTTCAACATGCTTATTTATGTTCTCGTACTCTTCGGTTTCTGCAAATGGTAATGGAGCTGTATCATACGAATCTCTGTCCCCCTGTAAACTAAGATTTGTCAATTTATCTGAAATTTCTTCAACTCTTTCCGATAAGTCACCTATTTGTTCTTTCTGTTTATTTACGTCTTCCGTAAGTGTCGCGACTCGGGTTTCAGTATTGACACATCTGGTAGTTAGCTGTTCATATTGTTGTGTTAGGTTATTTAATCTGTCATTTGGTATGGATTCCTCGATTCTCTCAAATATTTCATCCTTATCGTGTGCACGTTGTAAATTTAACTCTGAAAATTTTTGTACTATCACGCGATCTCTTTCTTCCTGTTCTCTATCCTGTTCCTTTTGTCTAATCTCTACTGCAATTAATCTATTATTGTGAGAATTCAAAATCGGTTGTACTTCTTCTCTGATTTCTTTCTTTAATTCATCTTTCATATTTTTGAAACATGTCCCTATTCGTGAGCCTAACTGTGTTTCCATTGTTTCCATCTCGGTTTTAATTGTTCCTATTTGTGAGCATAACCATGTTGCCATTTCTTTCATCTCAGTTCTAATTGTTCCTAACTCTGTTTTAATTGTTCCTATTTCTGTTTTAAATTCAGATCGTATCTGTGATCCCACTGTTTTTAATTCGGATCCCAAATTTAATATTGCACTCATCAACTGCTCCATATCTTCTGTCGTTAATCTCGTATTCTGAAAATGTTTTGATTGTGAAAAATTTTGAAATGGTTCCGGACTATTTTCCCGACTTGTTAAATTGTTTGCCACTTCATTATTCATGATACTGTTTTCCTCTGTTGGCGAGTTCGCCATGTTAACAATTTCGTCATTCTCACTATCCATCACTTTTGCCTTTTTCATCGATCGCGTAATCATTTAAAAAAACATACAAAACTCATCACTGTACGAAAATTACACACAATGACTCTTTATCTCCAACAATACCATTTACACGAAATGTTTCCTTCAAACACGATTAACGAACAATAGAAGAATGACAATTACCAAATCTACACATGCAATATAGACTACAATTACTAAACTACAAGTTACTACAACAATACTACTGTCTACTATTTTTACAATTAGAAGATTTCCAAGGGACGATCCGAAGCAGCGGTCGCCACGTGCATGGGGGCTTAATTATTTAAATATGAAATGCAAATACTTTTTAAGTTTTTGATTTAGTAGCTGTATGTCCGATTACGTTGTTTCGTAAACGGCTGGCCCTGACTAGTTTTTGTACGCAATCTGACTGCATAGAACAACAACAAAGACTGAAATGAAAATTTTCGTTAACACAATTAATTAATTAAGTCCTCAGCAACTATAAAACCTACGAAACCAAAGCATAACTGTTCTGTGTGTGGAAGTATGACTCAACGTACACATCTGGCACGGTTCTTCTTCAATAAGACAAGTAATTTCAAATACCATTAATACTGAAGTGATAAAAAAAATTAGAAATACTATAATTGCGCAAGAAAACCAGAATTACACTCTAATACAAGAACACAAGCCAGATGCTTTGTTGACTGAACCTGTAATGACGCATTATTCAGGACATTGAAATAATGAGAAAAAAAAGAAAAGGAGTTTTGTTACCTTCATTTATATTGATGAAAAGCACTCTAATCATTACAATATCTCCACACCGACTCGCTACTACCACATCTCAACAAGAACTGACTACTGCCACATCTCGACAAGCACTGCACTCCGCTAGTTCTCAACAAAACTGCCTAGTACGAGTTCTCAACAAGCACTCCAGTGGAGGCGGCTGAATAATACTCTTTGGCGCGATCTCTGGCGCTGTGGCTCAGTGTAGCCACCTTTCAATAGTAATGACATAACGGAGTATGTGATAGCTTTTAAATGTTGTATCTTATGATACGATGGTGAGTCAAATGAAAACCTTAAATTTGTAATGTTGTTGTTGTTGTGGTCTTCAGTTCTGAGACATGTTTGATGCAGCTCTCCATGCTACTCTATCCTGTGCAAGCTTCTTCATCTCCTAGTACCTACTGCAACCTACATCCTTCTGAATATGCTTAGTGTATTCATCTGTTGGTCTCCCTCTACGATTTTTACCGTCCACGCTGCCCTCCAATACTAAATTGGTGATCCCTTGATGCCTCAGAACATGTCCTGCCAACCTATCGCTTCTTCTAGTCAAGTTGTGCCACAAACTCCTCTTCTCCCCAATTCTACTCAATACCTCCTCATTAGTTATGTGATCTACCCATCTAATCTTTAGCATTCTTCTGTAGCACTACATTTTGAAGGCTTCTATTCTCTAGTTGTCCAAACTATTTATCGTCCATGTTTCACTTCCATACATAACAAATCGAAATTTCGCGCCGTTATCCTGTAAGTTGGCGAGCGTGCTACAAACAGCATGCAGAATGGCCTGTAGGTAGCAGCATAGTACAGATGCACACATACCGTCGCAGTATCAGTATAAAGAAGGCTGGCTCGCTTGCGACTTGCACCAAGGAAGAACAGCGTTCTTCACTTTTCAAGTGATAGGTGACAGCATAGTGGAGATGCACACAAACCGTCGCAGTATCAGTATAAAGATGGCCGGCCCACTTGCGACTTGCACCAGGGAAGAACAGCGTTCTGTTATTCGGTTTTTGCGTAGTGAAGGTGTGAAACCTGTTGAAATTCATCGACGAATGAAGGTTCAGTACGGTGATGCATGTTTGTCACAGCAGCAAGTCTACAAATGGAGTGGGAAGTTCGCAAATGGTTTAACTTCAGTGGAAGATGCTGCTCGCCCAGGTCAGGCACAACGAGTTGTGACTCCACAGAACATTGCAGCAGCTGAAGCCACAGCGAAGGAAAACCGCCGAGTGACACTGAATGACATTGCGGCATGTTTACAGATTAGTCATGGGTCAGCACACCACATTGTGCATTATGTGGTCCAGTTTCACGAAGTATCTGCAAGATGGGTGCCACGGCAGCTGACTCCTGAAATGAGAGAACGACGTGTTGATGCTTGTGAAGAACTTCTTCGGCATTTTGAACGAGAAGGTGATGGCTTCCTTGCAAGAATCGTTCATGGGGACGAAACCTGGGTTCACTTCCACCAACCGGAAACGAAGAGAGCGAGCAAGGAATGTAGCCATTCCTCATCAATAAAACCAAAGAAGTTTCGAACAGAAACATCAGCAGGGAAGGTTATGCTGACTCTCTTTTGGGGCGAGAAAGGCGTCATTTTGGAGGATTACATGCCTAGAGGGACCACTGTCACCAGTGCATCATACACAGATCTCCTAAAAATCATCTGCGGCCTGCAATCAAATCAAAGTGACGTGGATTGTTGTCAGCAGGTGTCCATTTGCAACATGACAATGCAAGGCCCCACACTGCCCGTACAACAGTTGCAACAACCACAGACCTGCATTTTGAGTGTCTTCCTCATCCACCATACTCACCAGACCTTGCGCCAAGTGATTTCCACATGTTTGGACCACTCAAAGACGCAATGGGAGGAAAGAAGTTCCGTTCTGATGAAGAGGTACGCCACGCGGTGCATGAGTGGTTGCGCGGAGTACCAAAAGAATTTTGTTTTTGTTTTTTTGGGATTTTATGCACTTTGTAAGCGCTGGACGACTTTCATTAAGCGTGGGGGAGATTATGTTGAAAAGTGATATAGCTTTGTACCACTTCTGCACAATAAATAATATTTAAAGGAATATTTGAGGTTTTCATTTGACTCACCCTCGCATCATTTATTTTCGGCAGTAGAGAGTAACAGTAACGTTTGCTATCAGCCGGGGAGGGTGCAAAACAACGCGAGTGTACTAATTACATTGAGCACAACATCTCATTGTTAACACCAAGGGAGGTGGCACCACTGTTAGGACATTGTAATCTCGTTCTGGACGAGGCGGTTGAAATCTCCTTCCACCTGTCGAGATTTTAGTTTTCCATTAATCCTTTTTTCTCTTAAGGCAAAAGCTGCAATGATTCCTTTGGAAATGAGATAGTTCTGTACCATAAAATTTCGGGCGTGCAGCCGCATAAATTCGACTTATTCTTCTAATGTTTCGGCTGATTACCATCCACCCATCTTCAGAGTGAGCCGAGGTGACAGACGCCCCAGCACTTGCTCTGTCCTTTTAAAACCGCGGACCGCGCTACTGCGCATGCGGCCAGAGATAAAAAGGCGCCAGAGACGTTGATCGGCGGCAAAGAGGTATGACATACGCATGGAAATAGATCTATGGCTGCTCAGTCGATCTACACGGCGATACTGATGTATCACAGAATGCTGCACTATCGCGACATCTTCCTTCCTTTTGCAAAACGCTAAATCCCAGCAATACTAATTCATTCTCGTAGCGGTTCTGCCTGTCACAGGCAATTCGAACTCTTACCATTGACGTACCTTCCGATGGTCGGTATGTCAACGAAATTACATTGATACCTGACCATGTCTTTTGCTTGCTTCAGTTTTTTTCTCAAGCAGTATAATTTCCAAAACCTAATTCACATATTCTTGCTTACTGATATCGACATACCATATCTTCATGATATGTCGAATGTGATTAGGTTATTCGTGTATTCAGGTTGTAAGCACTGAATAGCGTTTGAACAAGCTCTATAATGCCATTTTGGTTATTTATGGGAATAGATTTACATTACAAAACGGTTGTTTCACAACAGAATGTACCGTTTTTGTTAGTTTCGTTTACACGCTTTGGAGTGCGTTAACAGATATGACATGATAATGGACTAGCAACATTTAGCAGTGTACTCGATAATGGCATAAAAGCCGAAATCTAGGTAGTACAGAAGATAAATAATGAATACACAATGAAACGGCGTGTTATTCTTTTAAAAAATTGTTGCATGTCTGTGGCTTAACACCATCGAAAACTGTAATGTACCGTGTTTTAATCTACGTGGCCGATTACAACTATCCACTTTACAAGGTCTTGAATCCGGAACCTGAGTTCTCGCCAGCAGCGCTAATACTGATTGAGCTGGCCAAGAACACCTCGTAAAAGTCCCTCATCGCTTCAGGCTGTGAGCAAGGGCAGTGATGTAAGTGAACCACACTACTGGCCATTAAAATTGCTACACCACGAAGATGATGTGTTACATACGAGAAATTTAACCGACAGGAAGAAGACGCTGTGATATGCAAATGATTAGCTTTTCAGAGCATTCACACAAGGTTTGCGCCGGTGGCAACACCTACAACGTGCTGACATGAGGAAAGTTTCCAACCGATTTCTCATACACAAACAGCAGTTGACCGGCGTTGCCTGGTGAAACGTTCTTGTGATGCCTCTTGTAAGGAGGAGAAATGCGTACCATCACGTTTCCGACTTTGATAAAGATCGGATTGTAGCATATCGCGATTGCGGTTTATCGTATCGCGACATTGCTGCTCGCGTTGGTCGAGATCCAATGACTGTTAGCAGAATATGGAATCGGTGGGTTCAAGAGGGTAATACGGAACGCCGTGCTGGATCCCAACGCCCTCGTATCACTAGCAGTCGAGATGACAGGCATCTTATCCGCATGGCTGTAACGGATCGTGCAGCCACGTCTCGATCCCTGAGTCAACAGATGGGGACGTTTGCAAGACAACAACCATCTGCACGAATAGTTCGACGACATTTTCAGTAGCATGGACTATCAGCTCGGAGACCATGGTTGCGGTTACCCTTGACGATGCATCACAGACAGGAGCGCCTGCGATGGTGTATTCAACGACGAACCTGGTGCACGAATGGCAAAATGTCATTTTTTCGGATGAATCCAGGTTCTGTTTACGGCATCATGATGGTCGCATCCGTGTTTGGCGACATCGCGGTGATCGCACATTGGAAGCGTGTATTCGTCATCGCCATACTGGCGTATCACCCGGCGTGATGGTATGGGGTGCCATTGGTTACTCGTCTCGGTCACCTCTTGTTCGCATTGACGGCGCTTTGAACAGTGGACGTTACATTTCTGATGTGTTACGACCCGTTGCTCTACCCTTCATTCGATCCCTGCGAAACCCTACATTTCAGCAGGATAATGCACGACCGCATGTTGCAGGTCCTGTACGGGCCTTTTTGGATACAGAAAATGTTCGACTGTTGCCCTGGCTAGCACATTCTCCAGATCTCTCACCAATTGAAAACGTCTGGTCAATGGTGGCACGAGCAACTGGCTCGTCACAATAAGCCAGTCACTACTCTTGATGAACTGTGGTATCGTGTTGAAGCTACATGGACAGCTGTACCTGAATACGCCATCCAAGCTCTGTTTGACTCAATGCCCAGGCGTACTGTAACGCTGCGCTTGTGCACACGAAACTCATTAAAGCCTGTACTATGGTAAGTTGACGGGCTTCACCTTATGAGAAAGGTTTTTTGTATAGAAATTGACCGCGTGTACCTGAATGGAGGCAAATCAGACTTACACCCACTCTGTAATAACAATGATACGTCAAGCAAGTCCGAAATGCAACTACACGTCAGGATGGACAAGAAACAACACAGAATATGCTACCAATTTGCTAATAATACGGCCGCCAGCCTAATTAGGCATTAACTGAGTTTCTTCCCTGTACAAGTTGATGTACGTTCATACAAAACAACCCGTAATAACACTGCATAATATGGTAAATTTTAGAACCAGAAAATCTACTGAACTGATAATTTCACTTTCTGTAGTAATATGGATAAACCATAAATACATAACATTACACTATAATGTTTACTACAAAACTTCGTACTGTCTATTGATCTGATTAAAATCGGGCGTAGGTTACCCTAGAAATAGCACTTTCGAAACACACACACAATGTTAATTTTGATAAAGGTAAAACACTGATAAATTTTGGTTTCTATTTTGGCTTTGACTTTGCTGGTCAAATCAGTTTAGAACACTTCAGAATTCAAATGAATAAAAAGGGTGGGGGGGGGGGGGGGACCCTGAAACTGTTATGATCACTGTATAAAAAAAAAATTTGATTACTGAATTCATTATGCGCTCAACTTTTCCAGTACATGAGTTACTACTCTTTTTATCTTATATCCTGCTTATTTAAATACCTTTTTATCTGTCTCGAAATAATTAAACTTCATTACTAACACTATCAAAGTTATCTTCCAACTCTGTCAGACCTTTGTTATTCGTCTATTAGTTCATTAACAAAAAAAGTTCTTTAGAAATCATTCTAACATAGCTAGGTCTGCAGGTAATTATTATTAACATAAACTTTAATTCTTCATTTCGGGACACTCGGATTACACAACATTTGGAAAGGACCCTGTCTAGGTTAGTTGTGAGGATAATTAAATGATAGGACTGTTCTGGTAAAATTTAAGTTGTTATTGAACAGTATGGAATAAAAGCAACACTGGTCCACACTAATACAGTACTAAAATTTTCAACCTGTTTGTATCGATGTGGCGGTTGGCGGGCGGCGAGATGACGAGGCACAGAGCACACATACAACCACAGCAATGGCTCTTGATGTATCGGCACTTTACTTCTTCATAGCGTCGCAATACTTTTCCATTTAGTGCCTATGGAATTTTGCCATGCTGTATAGGCGTCGGAACGGCACATCCGAGGCTCAATGAAACTTCGTCTTCCAGGAGAGCCTCCTCGATCCAGAACGTGTTGCTCGGACCAGTGCCCAACTCCGACTACTACTGCTGAGACCGTTATGCCGTGCAGCGCCCGTGTCCATTTTCCCACGCTCACCTGCCATCCACCTTTTACCGCTCCCCTACAGACAGGGTATTCACCAGAGGTTTTGCATTCTACATATCCTAACACATTGCCTACGTATGGACCAGACGCACAATTACAATTTTAAACATGTTACAATAGATTCAACGTTTGTTACACTTCAATTCTATTACAATATTGCTTGAAATTTGACATAAACATTAATATTCACATCGAAAATTGTTTACAGTTTCTTTAATATAATGGCATGAAACAAAAAAGAAATGATATCAGAACATCGTTTACGCTAAGTTATCGAAAATCAGAAGAAAAAATTATTATATGTACAATAGTACAGCGTTGTTGTTACAGTATCATGGCCGTTATTATGGCTAGAGATGGTTTATCTGGGTACTGATTTCTCAGGATCTATGCACCATAATTGCGTGAAAATGTAATCACATGTCAGTTCTAGTATAATATGTTTGTCCGGTGAATACCCGTTTATCATCTGCATTTCTTCTTGATGTAGCAATTTTACTGGCCAGTAGTGTATATCGAATAAAATCAGACGGACACTCGTCTGGCATGGTAGCACCGACAACCATGGATTTTTGATTCGAGTGCATACGCCTTGTGACAATAAGGGAGTCAATTGAGGAGGGTGGCAAGTTAACTTTGAGTCTGTCAGAGCAGAATGGCTTTATGCGAACAGTAATTTATATGAAGACTACCTTAGCGCCCACTGGTTCGCTCGCGTAGACGTGTAGAGTGTGCGTTTGTGCACACATTTTTTATCTTTAGAGAATTTGTACGTTGTCCACAAACTGTAACATCTCCTAAGCTTTTCACCCTAATTAAGGCCATGGAAGCACCAACTTTTCCGATTCTGGTAGCTAGAGTCACTCGTGCCTTTTGACTTCTTGTAGTACCGTAACTTATCCTTCCTTACAAGTCCAGTGCCAATTCTCATAGATTTTACTTTAAAAATATTTCAATATATCGTTAGCGAAATATTTTCATGAATATTTTCATCCCCAATTTCAGCCTCTTGGTTGTTGAATTTCCAAAAAACAGTGACACACGCATTTTTTAAATTTCTAATCTTGAATCAAATACATAAATTTTCAGAGATTTAGTTTTAAAAATGCTTTCGTAACGAAATATTTTGCATTAAAAATTCCATCCCGTATATTACCCTGTTAGGGGTTGCCTTTCCAAAATCGCTGAAATACGTATTTTTTAAAATCCAAACCGAGAAGCTAGATAAAAATTATCTTAGATTTAGTTCTAAAAACGCTTTCATAATGAAATATTTTCATGAAAATTTTCATTCCCTATTTTGCCCATTTTAGGGGCTGAATTTTCAAAAACACTGAAACCTGTCTCTTTTTTTTACATTAGAAGTCAAATACCAATTTTCATAAAAGTAGATTTAAAAATTACTTATTTTATTTAATTAATCATTTGTACTGACATATTTTCAAAAAAAGTTTCACCCGCTATTTCACTCCGTAGTGACTGAATTCACAAAAATGCTGTTTCACGTATTTTTTAATTTCCGACCCAGAAACCAAATACCAATGTTCGTGGTTCTATCTTCAAAATTGCCTTAACAGGACATACGTCCAAGAAACCTTTCATTCCATACTTCCTTCTTCCCCCCCCCCCCCCCCCCCTCGCCCTTAGCTGTCGAATTTCGAACAATCCCATCTTCAACGATGTTGCAGTATAAGACACACACTCTCTCCAAATATCAAGTCTCTTTCCATAGCGATTTGGGTGTGCAGCGACGAATCAGTAAATCAGTCTGGTTCTATTTCATCTCCTTAGAGGTTAAGTTTCCAGAAACAGTGAACAATCTATTTTTTTCTATTTCTAACTGAAAACACAAATTCAAATTTTCATTGATTTAGCTTTAAAAATGCTTTCATAATGAAATATTTCATAAAACCTCTCATCCCCTATTTCACCTCCTTAGGGGTTTACTTTACAAACTCACTGAAGTGTATACTTTTCATTTTTAACCGAGAAGTCAAACACCAATTTTCGTATGTGTAGGAATGTAAACACTTTAATAGAAATTTGTTTAAAAAAGAACTTTCATCCACTATTTCTCCCCCACTGGTGTTAAGTTTCCAAAACTGCTGACACGTATTTCTTTATTTCTGATCGAGAAGCCAAATACCAAATTTCGTAGGTCTAGCTTCAAAATTGCTGAATACTGACATCTTTTAAAAGCTTTTCGTCCCCTATTTCGCCCCCTTATCGGTGGAATTCCGAAAAAACCTTTCTTAAACGACACCTATAATGTAAGACCAACACCCTCTCCAAATTTCGTTTGTGTTCTTAGTGGTTTAGGTTGGGCGATGGTGAATGAGTGAGGAAAGACGTAGCCTTTCATACACTGACGGAAAAGAACCGCAGTACCAAAAAACAATTAATGTAAAGTAATGAAATTTCGAAAACACATTTGCATAGACAACACGTTTAACTGATTAACTTTGCAAGAACACAGGTTAATGTAAGCGCGAGGTAAGTCATTGCAAATTATGAAATGCTGGCACATCGCTGTAACTGTTAGAATGTTGAATGCAAGCACCCAGGCATGTACCCATTGTGTTGTTGCACAGGTGCCGGATGTCAGTTTGTGGGATGGCTTTTCATGCCTGTTACACATGGTCGGTCAGTACAAGGACGGTTAATGCCGTTTATGGGTGACGCTGGAGTTGTTGTCCGATGATGTCACAGTGATCGATCAGCACAAGGCAACATGTTCATATTCCGTAGTGCATGTTGGGTTACAACAGTGGTATTTGGGCGAGCGTTATCCTGTTGGATATACTCTGTGGTGTACCGTTCATGAATGGCAGTACAACAGGTCGAACCACCAGATTGACGTACAGAGTTGCAGTCAGGGTGCGTGGAGTAACGACAAGAGTGCTCCTGCTGTCATAAGAAATCACACTATAGACCGTAATTCCAGGTGTAGGTGAAGTGCGTGGAGCAGGCGTTCATCTCTCCTTCTTCTACCCAACGCAAGGCCATCACTGGCACCGAGGCACACCCAGTTTGCAATAGAAAACACAGCAGACTTCTATCGTGCCCTCCAATGAGCTCCCGGTTGACACCACAGAAGTCGCAAATCGCGGTGTTTTGAGGGTCAGTGGAATGTACGCAACAGATGGTCTGGCTCGGATATGTCCTTGAAGCAACTGCTTTGTAAAAGTTCGTAGTGTCACTGTGGCATCATCTGCTGCTCAAATTGATGCTGCAGAAGTGGCTAAGATGTGCCAGAGCCATACGCCGAACAAGATAGTCTTCCCTCCGGTAGTGCCTCTTGGCCATTCGCTACCCGATCTTCTTGCCATCGCTCGTGGTCACCGCTGTCAATAGCTACATTCCTGTCAAGTCTTTCTTGAAGCTGTGACGCGATTTTTTTTCTCCGCACGGTATTAGCCGAGCGGTCTGGGGCGCTGCAGTCGTGGACTGTGCGGCTGGTCCCGGCAGACGTTCGAGTCCTCCCTCGGGCATGGGTGTGTGTGTTTGTCCTTAGGATAATTTAGGTTAAGTAGTGTGTAAGCTTAAGGACTGATGACCTTAGCAGTTAAGTCCCATAAGATTTCACACATATTTGAACATTTTTTTAAAATTATTTCCGTCAGTGTATTTATGGATAGTAATGTAGGTGATGATTAAAGCCAGGGAAATATGGTAAGAGGAAAAATGTTAACTTATTATACAGTTAAAGATAATATGATATGAACTGATTAAAGAAGAAGTATTCAGATTGAGATTGTGTAAAATACTAGTTAAAGTTAATACTCAGATGTGAATAACAAGAGTCGGTAATTACAATTGAGATGTTTCAATAAATATCATGCTGTTACGCTTCAGTTTTCTGAAACTGCTGCATAACATAGTTAATCACGCACTATCTCAAATTAGACTACCAAATTAATTTATGTTATCTGAAAATGAGAATGCAAGTGAAAGAAACACAATTACATATCTGATAAGTACTTTAAATTACGTTTCTATCCGGGGAAAGATGCATTTAATGTTTTTCTGTAAGTCGGTAGGCTGTGGTGGAGTAAAATACGCAGGGGTCCAACGGCAAGCCTGTGGTAAAAATATTGCTAACTGAAACACCGGATCCTGTGCCAGGTTTATTTATTTATTCGTGTCAGAAACATTTACGATGTACACAATATTTACATTAATGTGTATATACATTTACAAGACAATTATTTACACTTTTGCCGTCCAGAAGTTAGCGACCTCTATTGCATTTGGCGTTGCATGTAGCAGATCTCCTGTTGTGCCTGTTACTGACATTGGGTATACTGGAGCAGGTTGAAGGTCGTCTGCGTTGCTCCAGACTCACAGAATGTCGGCTCCTCTAGGAAACCGCCGGCCGAAGTGGCCTTGCGGTTAAAGGCGCTGCAGTCTGGAACCGCAACACCGCTACGGTCGCAGGTTCGAATCCTGCCTCGGGCATGGATGTTTGTGATGTCCTTAGGTTAGTTAGGTTTAAGTACTTCTAAGTTCTAGGGGACTAATGACCTCAGCAGTTGAGTCCCATAGTGCTCAGAGCCATTTGAACCTCTAGGAAACCCCATTTAGACAGATTGTACATTTCGTTACACCCGAGCATAGTCTGTTGAGGAATCTCCAAGTAATCCAATACTGTGTGTAGCTGGGTGGTAGTCTTTCGCTTGGTGTAATCCATTCCACAGTACTGGTAAGCCTTGCACGCCGTAGTTCGATTCGGCATTGCTGGGGTGCCACAACTAGAGCCTCGATAGATCTGAGGAAGCTCTTTCTGGATTGTAGTCGTGGGTTTGCTGGTTGATAGTCCTGTAGGGGGTGAGCTTCAGAAGGTATTCTGGACGGATGGGCGTTGCCAGAGACAATGTGCCACGTTACGTTAAAAGCCTCACAGAGACCTAAGGCTGATTTTCACCAGGCTGTAAACTTCCATTGTGATGAGCCTCGTGAAGAATATTTTCGAAAAAGATACATATTGTCAAGGGGATGACGCACGCGGGGCGAGAACAATCTGCTGGATTGAAAGAACGTGACTAGCAGTTGATGTTTTAAATCTGTAAGACAGTCCCAACTTGGTTCAGCAAAATAATATTTGTAGCAGGCCGGAAGATTCTAGAGTGTGTACGTGCAGCCCCTATCACTGATCGAAACGTGATACCGCTCTCATGGTGGAAGTATCCTGCTTTCTGCTCCACTTTGAGAGAGTTACTGGTTAATCATGGCATATTCTGTAGGAGAAGAGTACTTGTTGTTATTCTTATAAAAATTTTATTGGTATGAACTTGTAAGGTCTAAAGCGATTGGCTAAAGGGAATCTGATGCTGGCAGAACCAGAAAGACTTTTGAGTGGGAGAGCAGATGGACACCCCGTCTTAGAGCTGAAGAGAGGCAACACTTGGTGGTCTCTTATCCCCGGAGAATGAACACTTCGCCTTAGATCCCCAGGGAGAGAGGTCTTCGTCCTGGAGTAGATCATAGATGCCTTACAACTCTGAGCTATCACTACAGCGATCGTAAGCTAAAGCCACATTTGTACAAATCGTGACAAGAAGACCACGAAGTTGTTTGTTTCGAAAAGAAGTAAAATTGGGTTTAACGTTCCGTTGACATCGAAGTCATTACAGACGGAGCACACGCTTGATTTGTGACAAGAATGGGAGGGAAATCCGCCGTGCCCTTTCAAAGGAACCCTCCCGGCACTAGCCTGGAGCGATTTAGGAAAACCACGGAAAATCTAAATCTGGATGGCCTGACGCAGGTTTGAACCGTCATCCTTTCCAATGTGAATCCAGTACGTTTAGAGTTAGAGCCATGTTATTCTAAATTAATTGGCACAGCCTGCTATTTAAATTCAACTTTCACTTAGGCACGGGTACAGCTGCAATCGTTAAGGTTTTATGTGTACATAACCTATTTAATTTCCAGTTTCACTCCTTTGTTCCAAGGTCTTGCCGTGTTTCTTTTGCAATTCATTTGAACCTTTGTGATTTTTATTTTTAACTGTTTTGTCTATTGGAAGCGAGTTAATGCATCTTCGTAACAAACGATATTTTATTGTGGTCTTCGGTTTCATTTCATAGTTCGATGAACCCCCTCTAACTATATATATATATATATATATGGGAATTATAGTAACCACATTTCGTGTTTAATTGGGCCAGCTCTGGTTAAAATTAGATGTTTATTAGTTTCCGTTGCGTGACTTTTTTCTTAATGATTAACATAATCTTTTGGCGGGAGGTCTGTTCACTGTATGGGTCACTGGAATAAGGTTTTATTAGCGTCTCAAGGGTATACTGAATGTTCAACCATAGTCTCACAATGAAACTTCCTGGCAGATTAAAACTGTGTGCCGGACCGAGACTCGAACTTGGGCCTTTACCTTTCGCGGGCAAGTGCTCTACCAACTGAACTACCCAAGCACGACTCACGCCCCGTCGTCACAGCTTTACTTCTGCCAGTACCTCGTCTCACAGTGTTCACATTGAAACGTTCAACAAATGGTTTCTACAATAAAATAAATCATAAGGAGCAATCCAGAATGACACTAACCACAGCAGAAGTTTTATTTCCAGCGCAGACAGTGGTTGCAAATTTGAACTGTTGATTTAGAGATGCATGTCAGATAAATGGTGACTACTTTACACACTGCGATCATTCTGAATTATAGAATGTAGACCGTATTTCTAGGATAGATTATTTGCATTAATGCTAGTAACAGCTTATCACGTTTAGTATTTTATCTATCTTCAGCAACTGTAGTTGCATGTGTAGAAGTAATACGCAGCCAGTTGCATAAAACAAAATTAATTTCTTAACCAATTTTGGACACTTAATGCTTTTCTCCAGAAGATTAGAACTGTATATATATTCTGCCCTCCAAAGTTACAGGGTTACGATAGTTAATTACGAAAACTGACTAAGGTCATAGTAAATGAGAATAGAAGCAGAAAAGTTTACATGGTCCGACAGCGCGATTTGTGTGTGTCTCTTACAGAAAACAGTTCTTGGGGTGATCTCCTCGTCTTCTGCACCTCCATTCCGTGCCGTTCGAAACAAATAAATGTTGCTCGGCTGTATGAGTTGTAGAAGAAAAAGCCGCACTAATTGTGTCTAAAGGCTGCATCAAGTCTTCTAATATCAGGTTCATTGAAAACTATTAAATGAAAGTAATGCCTTTGAATCAAAAATTAAACTATATTCTCTTTTCTCTGAAACAGAATAACCGTCAAGTCTATACTAGTCTGAAGTTGCAATTTCGACACTCACACGCAATCTCAGTCATTCATATAGACAGCTTATATATTTAACCGAATCAGTTACCAGGAAGATTACCAAGCGGATCATTTGTGAAATAACTCTAGCTCTATATTACACAAATTGATTACGTCATACGCTCACTTCTCGGTCGCAATTTGTATAGCATGCAACGCGGATTATGGTTGATTCAAAAGTCACGATGTACACATGAAAATTGGAATAACACGCGCTCCTCGTTCTCGCTCGTTCGCGATTACTTTGCAACGCTCCACGGTTAAATTTTATTCATAATTTCGCAATGTTATTACATGTATTCACAGCTCCTAATGCACATGTCCTATGGTCAGGGTGACTGAGCTCCAAACTCCCTCTAGACTTCATAAAAAATTTCTGTAGCCAACATAATACGAGGGAATGTACTGTCCTCTGGCTGGCTGATATACGACGGTAGGAACTTTAATAGTGGCAACTATTTATTTACTGCTCGTATAAAATAGATACGTGTTTCAAATTGTTACTGACCTTCAAAGTAGCCAAAGCATTGCAGAAGTCGTAGGATACTCTTAGCAGTGCCAGTTGTGTTGACAGTTCCAGGGGCGCGGTCTATTCAAATGGTTCAAATAGCTCTGAGCACTATGGGACTTAACATCTGAGGTCATCAGTACCCTAGAACTTAGAACTACTTAAACCTAACTAACCTAAGGACATCACACACATCCATGCCCGAGGCAGGATTCGAACCTGCGACCGTAGCGGTCACGCGGTTCCAGACTGTAGCGCCTTGAACCGCTCGGCTACAACGGGCGGCCCACAGTCCATGTTTCACTACCATATACACTACTGGCCATTACAATTGCTACACAGGAAGAAATGCAGATGATAAACGGGTATTCATTGTACAAATATATTATACTAGAACTGACATGTGATTACATTTTCACGCAATTTGGGTGCATAGATCCTGAGAAATCAGTACCCACAACAACCACCTCTGGCCGTAATAACGGCCTTGATACGCCTGGGCTTTGAGTCAAACAGAGTTTGGATGGCGTGTGCAGGTACAGCTGCCAATGCAGCTTCAACACGATACCACAGTACATCAAGAGCAGTGACTGGTGTATTGTGACGAGCTAGTTGCTCGGCCACCATTGACCAGACGTTTTCAATTGGTGAGAGATCTGGTGAATGTGCTGGCGAGGGCAGCACTCGAACATTTTCTTTATCCAGAAAGGCCCGTACAGGACCTGCAATATGCGGTCGTGCATTATCCTGCTGAAACGTAGGATTTAGCAGGGATCGAACGAAGGGTAGAGCCACGGGTCGTAACACATCAGAAATGTAACGTCCACTGTTCAAAGTGTCGTCAATGCGAACAAGAGATGACCGAGACGTGTAACCAATGGCACCCCATACCATCACGCCGGGTAATACGCCAGTATGGCGATGACGAATACACGCTTCCAATGTGCGTTCACTGCGATGTCGCCAAACACGGTTGCGACCGTCATGATGCTGTAAACAGAACCTGGATTCATCCGAAAAAATGACGTTTTGACATTTGTGCACGCTGCTGCAAAAATGGTTCAAATGGCTCTGAGCACTATGGGACTCAACTGCTGAGGTCATTAGTCCCCTAGAACTTAGAACTAGTTAAACCTAACTAACCTAAGGACATCACAAACATCCATGCCCGAGGCAGGATTCGAACCTGCGACCGTAGCGGTTTTGCGGTTCCAGACTGCAGCGCCTTTAACCGCACGGCCACTTCGGCCGGCCATGCTGCTGCAAACGTCGTAGAACTGTTCGTGCAGATGGTTGTTGTCTTGCAAACGTCCCCATCTGTCGACTCAGGGATCGAGACGTGGCTGCACGATCCGTTACAGCCATGCGGATAAGATGCCTGTCATCTCGACTGCTAGTGATACGAGGCCGTTGGGATCCAGCACGGCGTTCCGTATTACCCTCCTGAACCCACCGATTCCATATTCTGCTAACAGTCAAAGCGAGCAGCAATGTCGCGATACGATAAACCGCAAACGCGATAGTACAATCCGACCTTTATCAAAGTCGGAAACGTGATGGTACGCATTTCTCCTCCTTACACGAGGCATCACAACAACATTTCACCAGGAAACGGAGGTCAACTGCTGTTTGTGTGTGAGAAATCGGTTGGAAACTTTTCTTATGTCAGCACGTTATAGGTGTCACCACCGGCGCCAACCTTGTGTGAATGCTCTGAAGAGCTAATCATTTGAATATCACAACATCTTCTTCCTGTCGGTTAAATTTCGCGTCTGTAGCACGTCATCTTCGTGGTGTAGCAATTTCAATGGCCAGTAGTGTAATACCATGCTCCAAATGTGCTACATTCTCAGAAATTTCTTCATCAAATTAAGGCCTATATTTAAGACCAGCAGACTTCTCTTGACCAGGAATGTCCTTCTTTGCAGGTGCAGTCTGCTTTTTATGGCCTCCTTGCTCCGTCCTCCATGGGTTATCTTGCTGCCCAAGTAGCAGAATTCCCTAAATTTATCTGCTTTGATCAGCACCGATGTTAAGTTCCTCGCAGATCTCATTTCTGCTACTTGTCATTACTTTCGTCTTTCTTCGATTTGCAGCTAATCCATATTCTTTACTCATTAGACAGTTCATCCCGTTCAACAGATCCTGCTATTCCTTTTCACTTTCGTTAAGTATAGCAATGTCGTCAGCGACTGTTATACTGATATTTTTTCACTTTTAATTTTATGCCACTCTTGAACCTTTATTTTATTTCCTTGCACCTTTGATGTACAGATTGGACAGCAGGGGTGAAAGACTGCATTCCTGCCATACATGCTTTTCAATCTTAGCACTTCGTTCTTGGTCTTCCTCTCTTATTGTTCCCTCTTGGCTCTTGTACATATTGTATATTACCCACCTTTCCCTTCAGTTTACCTCAATATTTATAAAATTCCAGTACGTGCATCATTTTGTTATCTAATCCCAAAAATCCGCTGCCACATATTAGAATACTGGTACCCCATCACTTTTTAAAATTTTTACTTCGTATTTCTTCTGTCTTGGCACATAGTGTACTGTTTACTGTACCATATATTATTATTGGGTTTCGGGTTTCGCTGAATAGGTCAGGTGTCCACTACACGCCGGAGACGGCTACACGGGTAGCAGGAGTTGTGTGGCGTGGAATGGGAGGTTTTTTTAGGTTAGAGGGCCTCGGGAAAACAGGAGAAGGGCTTCAGACACAAAGCGTGCAGGCTGAACACAGGAACAACGTGGATATAGGAACCATTGGTATAGCAGTTCTAAATTGTCGTAGCTGCGTTGGGAAAGTACCAGAGTTCCAAGCGCTAATAGAAAGCACTGATGCTCAAATCGTTATAGGCACTGAAAGCTGGCTCAAGACGGATATAAGCTAAGCCGAAGTTTATGCGAAGAACCTAACCGTGTTCCGAAAGGATAGGCTAAACACGGTTGGCCGTGGCGTGTTTGTTGCTGTGAGAAGTAGTTTATCTTGTCCCGAAATTGAAGTAGATACTTCCTGTGAGTTAGTATGGGCAGAGGTCATTGTTGAAAACCGGAATAAAATAATAATTGGATCCTTTTACCGACCTCCCAGTTCAGATGATACAGTTGCTGGAAGGTTCAAAGAAAATTTGAGTTTGATTTCAAACACGTGCCCGACTCATACGATAATAGTTGGTGGTGACTTTAATTTACCCTCGATATGTTGGCGCCCGCATCTCGTGGTCGTGCGGTAGCGTTCTCACTTCCCACGCCCGGGTTCCCGGATTCGATTCCCGGCGGGGTCAGGGATTTTCTCTGCCTCGTGATGGCTGGGTGTTGTGTGCTGTCCTTAGGTTAGTTAGGTTTAAGTAGTTCTACGTTCTAGGGGACTGATGACCATAGATGTTAAGTCCCATAGTGCTCAGAGCCATTTTTCGATATGTTGGCGATAATAAATGTTTAATTCCGGAGGTACGCATAAAATATCATCCGATATTGTGCTGAACGCATTCTCTGAAAATTATGTCGAGCAGTTAGTTCATGAGCCCACGCGAATAGTAAACGGTTGAGAAACACACTTGACCTCTTAGAAACAAATAATCCTGAGTTAATAATGAGCATCAAAACCGATTTAGGGATTAGTGAACACAGAGTTGTCGTAGCGAGATTGAATACTGTAATCCCCAAATCCTCGAAAAATAAGCGAAAAATATACCTATTCAAAGAAGCAGATAAAAAGTCACTTGAGGGCTTCCTAAGCGACTATCTCCACTCATTCCAAATTAATAATATAAGTGTAGACCAGATGTGGCTTAGATTCAAAGGAATAGTATCGGCAGAAATTGAGGGATTTATACCAAATAAATTAACAAACGACGGAGCGGATCCTCCTTGGTACACAAAACGGGTTAGAACACTGTTTCAGAAACAACGAAACAAACATGCCAAGTTTAAACAGACGTAAAATTCCCAAGATTGGCGATCTTTTACAGAAGCTCGAAATTTAGCGCGGACTTCAATGCGAGACACCTATAACAGTTCCCACAACGAAACTTTGTCTCGAAACCTGGCAGAAAATCCAAAGAGATTCTGGTCGTATGTGAAGTAAGTTAGCGGCAAGAAACAATCAATGCCTTCTCTGGCCCATAGCAATGGAAATACTATTGAAGACGGTGCTGCCAAAGTAGAGTTACTAAACACAGCCTTCCGAAATGCCTTCACTAAAGAAGACGATGTAACTATTCCCGAATTCGAATGGAGAACAGCTGCCAACATGAGTAACGTAGAAGTAAATATCCTCGGAGTGGTGAAGCAACTTAAATCACTTAATAAAAGCAAGTCTTCTGGTCCAGACTGTATACCAATTAGGTTCCTTTCAGAGTATGCTGATGCATTAACTCCATACTTAACAATCATATACAACCGTTCGCTCGACGAAAGATCCGTACCTAAAGACTGGAAAGTAGCACAGGTCACACCAATATTCAAGAAAGGTAGTAGGAGTAATACACCAAATTACAGGCCCATATCGATAACGTCGATATGCAGCAGGATTTTAGAACAATATAGTGTCCGAACATTATACATTACCTCGAAGGAAACGGTCTATTGACTCACAGTCAACGTGGGTTTAGAAAACATCGTTCCTGTGAAACACAACTAGCTCTTGAGTGCTGTTGACAAGATACAGAACAGTTGGTTGGTTGTTTTGGGGAAGGAGACCAGACAGCGAGGTCATGGGTCTCATCGGATTAGGAAAGGATGGGGAAGGAAGTCGGCCGTGCCCTTTGAAAGGAACCATCCCGGCATTTGCCTGGAGTGATTTAGGGAAATCACGGAAAACCTAAATCAGGATGGCCGGACGAGGGATTGAACCGTCGTCCTCCCGAATGCGAGTCCAGTATCTAAGCACTGCGCCACCTCGCTCGGTGTTGACAAGAGATTTCAGATCGATTCCACATTTCTGGATTTCCGGAAGGCTTTACGTGACTGGATTTTTGATTTCCTGTCAGAGGTCACAGTTCGTAGAAATTGACGGAAAGTCATTGAGTACAACAGAAGTGATTTCTGGCGTTCTCCAAGGCAGTGGTATAGGCCATTTGCTGTTCCTTATCTATATAAATAATTTGGGAGACAATCTGAGCAGTCGTCTTCGGCTGTTTGCAGATGATGCTGTCGTTTATCGACTAATAAAGTTACCAGAAGATCAAAACAAACTGCAAAACGATTTAGAAAAAATAGCTGAATGGTGCGAAAAGTTGTAGTGGATCCCAAATAGCGAAAAGTGTGAGGTCATCCACAGGAGCGCTAAAAGGAACTCGTTAAACTTCGGTTACACGATAAATCAGTCTAATCTAAAAGCCGTAAATTCAACTAAATACCTAGGTATTACAGTTACGAACGACTTAAATTGGAAGGAACACACAGAAAATGTTGTGGGGAAAGCTAACCAAAGACTGCGTTTTATTGGCAGGACACTTAGAAAATGTAACAGACCTACTAAGGAGACTGCGTACACTACGCTTGTCCGTCCTGTTTTAGAATACTGCTGCGCGGTGTGGAATCCTTACCAGACAGGACTGACGGAGTACATCGAAAAAGTTCAGAGAAAGGCACCACGTTTTGTATTATCGCGGAAAATGAGAGTATCACAGAAATGACACTGGATTTGTGCTGGAAATCATTAACCGAAAAGCGTTTTTCGTTGCGACGGAATCTTCTCCAAAATTCCAGTCACCTACTTTCCCCTCCGAACGTGAAAATATTTTGTTGAAAACGACCTACGTAGGGAGGAACGATCACCACGATAAAATAAGGGAAATCAGAGCACGTACGGAAGGATACAGGTGTTCATTCTTTCCGGGCGCTGTGCGAGATTGGAATAATAGAGGTGGTTCGATGAACCCTCTGCCAGGCACATGAATGTGGTTTGCAGAGTATCCATGTAGATGTAGATGTAACTTATTTAGTTTATTAGTGATGTGGGTTTCACGTTGATAGCTCATATCACAGCCTACTGTTGATGTTTAGCTGAGTCTATTGTTATATCTAGTAGATCACTATAGGCCATCGGATATTTTACTGATATTTTTTATACTTTTTACATCTTTGATCTAAGTAATGTACCGCTAACTCGAGGTAATTTTCTGTCTTCTAATTAATTACTAGGTCAGTGACAAAGAGCAGAGTATTTTTTGTTTGTGTGTGTGTGTGTGTGCGTGTGTGTGTGTGTGTGTGTGTGTGTGTGTGTGTGTGTGTGTGTGAGTGAGTGCGAGTGTGTCCCAGTATTAATCTAGCACGTTGTTTACCTTTCCGCTTTCATTGTCTAATAGTGTTGTATAACAATGCAGGGTGCACCTCCTAAGAGTCACCAGGTGAATTTTCTCTCGTGGTTCGGCAGATATTTCCAATTTAGTTTGTGCAACGCGTAGCTGGAGTCATTAGAAACAAATACTGCACATCACGTCTTTCATACGACACCAGAGTGAATGAAAACAAAATGATTTTGAAAGTAGGATTTGACGTGTCCATTCGACAGAGCGGTCCTATTTTAGTCTAGTGCGATATTCGTTACTGTTAACAGTAACAGTAAAACAGGAAGAATAGCAAGTACCACAGCAGCGACAGCAAGGCCCTGAAATGGGAACGTAAAGTTAAAATTTAAAAACCATTTTTGTTTATAAAGGAAAACAAATTGACGGTTTCGTTGACGCTTCACGTCGTATGTGAGACATGATAAGCAGGAATTGTTTGAGCTGACTCCAGTTACACCTTGAAAAAAACAGAATATCAAATATCTGCAGAAAAACCAGAGAAAATGCGCCTGACAGCGCATAGGAGAGATACCTGTCATCTTGATGTATTGCCACACACCTCTGTTGATATTTGTTGGTCCTGTACTCACATTCCCTGTAATTATTTTAATATTGCATGCTGGTATGTTCTTTACTACTTTTCTTACATGTCTCGGATATCCTCATTCCCCTATGATCTAAAGCTTGCTTCTTTTCACTCTACCGGAAGCCTTCTTATAATCTCTGAACGCCAGGTTGTGTACTTGTCGTCTCGTTTGGATTTCCCATTCGATAAGGGGGTTGTTAGGAATGGCAAGGTTCTGAAATGCTATTTGTGTATTGTGACTCTGGGGAAAAATGAATCAAATTTCATAATGTGGAAGACGCGAGCTGGACAGCCGATCTACGAACGGCGCAGCGGGCTGCGCGAGCAGGCTAGTAGGGTCCGGTGGTGGTGGGGGTGCGGCGCGACACGCCATTGGCCGGCCGGGGCGCCGGTGCGCGGCGGCTTCAACTTGGCGGCGCCGGCGGCGGCGGCGACTGCCGGCGTCAGTCGCTGCCCGCAGCTTCACAGCCATGGTCGACCCGCTGAGGATCTTCTGGGTGCTCGCCAACAGCTCCTACCTAGGTAGGCGCTCTGCACACTCGTATCGCAAGCATGCGGTTCCACTGTGCACTAACATTCTCCTGTAATTTTCATGCACAGTAGCCGTTTATTAGTGAATGATAACTCTTGTTCTTTCATTTACATATGAACATGTTATATAGTCGGTTTCCATGATCACACTTTCAAAATGAAAACGCAGCGAATCGCTGCACTGTACTTATTCAATAATGGTAACTCTTAGAAAAGACGTAATGTAACACCTGAAGCTGCTGTGTAAGTTATCTTTCATTATATGATCGGTTTCAGTAGTAGACCGTTTTCCAGTACCTGTTGTACAGAGCTACGGATACAGGACAAGTTACGTAAAAAAGAATATTTGAAAAATATAATAAAATATACACAATATTTAGTCTTTGTTAATAGCTGGTGTTACAAAGATATCAGAAAACAAATGCCAACACATAACAAATAATATTTTGTTATTCGAAGGGGGATACATTGAGTGTTAAATACGGAATTATCTGTAGCACATGTAAAATAATGGGAAGGAGTTGCCATTAGGATTGATATTAGTTTTGTGATACAATACCAGGGAAATGTTCAAAATATTTTTCGTTTTTCATTTCCAATTGTTCTTTCAAAATGAAAGTTGAGTCTTTGGCATACAGAAAATATACAGAAAATTTTCGTGATGCATTACGTAGACAATACTACTCATAAGAGCAATCCTTTGCTATTTTATTTTATATCTACTTTGGAAAATTCTTACACTCCACGCATCTAACTTTGTATAACAAAACATTGTTTACAGATGTTATCTTTGGACATTTGTATTATGATATACTGCTATTGACAAAAGTTGTAAGTATTGTGTGTATTTTACTACAATTTCCAAATATCTTTTGTGTCTGAAAATTAGCCTGTATCCATTATGTTATACAACAGGTAGTGGAAAATGGTCTGTGACCGAAACTTGTCGTACAATTAACAATACATATTACAGCAGAGTCACGCGTTACAATATGGCATTTCTACGATATATGAAAGCTGTGAAACACCTACAAACATCTATTATTGTTTTTCGTTATTCTTCTTTAGACTAGAAAACTATTGTCGATGTTTGTCTGTCTGTATATTGTTAGATCTTGTGGACCATCCTTCCAATATTCTGTAGCTTACCATGTACAACGAAATGACACTATTTTGAGATTAGCTGATGAGTTAAGACAATGTTGTCCTACGAAAATATTTCGCGAATATGTCTTGCGATTACTTACAGTTATTTTCCGAGCACCTGCCGTCTTCTACAACAAATGAGCGTGCATACACGGACAGTTTCCCCTTAAGGAAATGTAAGTGATCGCTAAGTTAAGTCCACAGGTGAAATGTTTTTAAAAAACATTTGATAATCTTCACTGCAAATTGTCATCAGTTGTAACTTGTTTAGATCACTCAATGGTCATCGTCAGATGTAATTAATCATTAATCAGAAGTTGTGAAAGTAAAAAAAAAATTCAAAAGCTGTAAGATAACAGGATTAGCCCTACATCTGACTTTTAAAAGGATTCAGTTGTATCCATGAACTTACAAACCTGCTTACGCGTTGTTCTCTTATTTTAAAGCTTATGATTGAGTGCTTTTGCGAAAGTTTTTGACTTTTCACAACTCGTGATTAATAAAATCTAATCATTAAGTGATCTAAACAAGGTATCATTTGTGACAATTTGACAAACTGTCAAAATAAATATATTTTTAAAAAATATTTCGTCTTTGGTCTTAATTGCGTAGGGTGAAAATATTTGGCTACTGTATTTTTTAATTTCTTACATTTATTTGGCAGAATCTATCCTCATCTGCCTGAAAATATTTGGCGACTCTATTTTTTTAATTTCTTACACTTATTTAGGCAGAATCTGTCCTGATCTGCATGATCAGCTGTTGTAAAAGACGACAGATGCTACGTAACTGTAAGGAATTCCAAGACCTAGTCACGAAATGTTTTTGCGCAACACAATTACGTTTTTAGACAGAATTATTTATTAACGCGCCAACTGATCTCACAGTGACGTCGTTTGGTTGTAAGTGGTAAGTTATAGAATAATGGAACGATGGTCTTACAGTATGTATCAATCTACAAATCAGTAAAATTCACAACAGACTTAAGATGATCTTATGCGTAATTTGTTTTTACAATATTTATTACTTAAGACATGTTTGCATTTCACCATCCACTGATGATGATGCAAAGGTGCAGAAACATGTTTGGTGGAAAACCAATAATTGTTTGCGTGATATGTTGACCTGAACTTCCATAATTTAATCTGCAATGTGGCATTCGACAGAGTTTCTGAACCAAATTATGACGATGCAATGCTGCAAATCATACGGAGATTGCTATCTTTGCTTCACCATTAGTTGACAGTTTTAATATCAGCGCTGAGCCATTAATGAGAGCAAAAAGCGATTGAAAACCATTTAAAATACCTAGAATTAAATTTAAACGTTCTTGAAATTTCAGTATCGGTGGATTCCCTGTGAGCAATTTCATTTCTGCAATATTTTTTTATTTTACTTCGATCTACATTCATATAGATATATCTTCAAGAAAACAATTTGAATAAATAAATAATAGCTGATAGTTCATAGCCGTTTCCACGAAAATCCTGCTACAACCGGAGAAGTAAATATTTCTATTGACCTATAACATCATTTTTACAAGCTAATCGTCTGATTGGTTGTTTAAAAGCGCTCTCCTGGCAACCAAAAGGTCATGGGATCGAATCCCAGTCGGACCACGTAACCTTTCAGTCTGCTTTTATCCTAGCCTTCAGTTCTCAATGATGTGAAGGATATTCAGTAACGACACGTGGTTCGCATTCCGTATAAAACTGTAGGTCCCCCTCCACTCGTAGGGTTACAGAGGTAGACTCGGGTCACGCAGGTCGCAGATGTGTCGTCCAATTGAAAGACTTTCGCCAGGCCGTTGAGCCACACGATAATATTACAATCTACTCATCTTTGCACGCAATCGGTCCAATTGAAAGACTTTCGCCAGGCCGTTGAGCCACACGATAATATTACAATCAACTCATCTTTGCACGCAATCGTAAAACTTGCATCTTCTTACTATTAACGGTTTGCAAGCGCTTCACTTCATATGCCAAGTGTAAGTTCACATAAACACTGCCTTCGAAACATCCGGAAACCCATTCGTGAACATTATCATGAGGTGTGTACACCCTTCACCTTTACGAAAGCTTGAAATTTGCTGGAGCCACATTCAATGAGGTGACTGAATGTCTGGCCGGCCGCTGTGGCCGAGCGGTTCTAGGCGCTTCAGTCCGTAACCGCGCGACTGCTACGGTCGCAGGTTCGAATCCTGCCTCGGGCATAGATAGATAGGTTTAAGTAGTTCTATGTTCTAGGGGACTGATGACCTCAGATGTCCCATAGGGCTCAGAGCCACTTGACATTTTTTTTTTAACTGAATGTCTGTGGAGGAATGGAAACTCCTTCCTCAAAAGTCGAAACCAGGGATGGTAGTGATCCAGGACTCTGTGATCTGTAGTAAAATTAAAGTTCCAATTCATCCCGAAAGTGTTCCGTTAGGTTCAAGTCGTCACTCTGATCAGGCCAGTCCGTTGAACGAATGTTATTGTACATAAACTACTGCCTCGCTTTATGTCAGTGACGCTGTCATCATTAGGCAACCTTCGTCTCCGAACTCTTCTTCTGTAGTATGTAGCACAGAATGCCTTCTGTATTTAGCGTTTCCTCAAACGCAATAAGGGTTCACACTCCAACGACGAGAGTTATCTCTGTAATAACACCAGTTCCTTCCCTGCAGATTTGACACTAGATTTGATTGCATATAAATTTCTCCAGGCTCTCGCTAAACCCGAATCCATCCACCGTGTTGCCACAGGATACAGCGTGACTCATAAAATCTCTCGTTTCCACTCATCCACCGCCCAGCAGTTTCACTCTTTACAACCTCAAGCGTCGCTTATAGCCGACTACAGCAGTGTATGGCTTATGAGGAGCTGCCCGATCATTGTACGCCATTTTTCTTAACTCTTTACACACAGTCATTGTACTGGTAGCACTTTCGACCTCACGAGTGATTTCTTCCACCGACTTCATACAATTCTTACGACCACGCTGCGTAGTGTTCGCCGGTCCCTGTTTTTCAGTGTATGAAGTGTGTCTTGACATGGTTTAGCTGTGGTCGATCCTCCCCGTTTCCACTTTACACTCACATCATCAGTAGTCGACAATTAGCAACTTCATAAGGGTTGAAATGTCACTGATTGATCTATTACTCAGGTGACACCAGTTGATTAGTCCACGTCCGAAATCACTGAATTGCAATGACCGACAAATTAAGCTGTTACTGCTTCTCAGCTTACAGCACGATACTCCCCGCTTCCTTTTGTATTTGCGGGTCCATGTGTACTGATATCTAGTGCTCAGTTCTGCATTACATGGGCGTTCTAGGACACTTGTGATCAGATGGTGAATAGGTCCATATATACACAAATAAAACAAGTTTTGCGTCGCCTCGGTTCCGATAGTCCCGGAACCTGCACAGAAAATTGGAATAGAGATAAACATAAACATCATTTCCGCCTTCTTTATTGCTCATGAAAACCAAACATTGCATGTTGTACTACCATACAGTGAGATCTTCAGAGTTGGTGGTCCAGATTGCTGTACACACCTGTACCTCTAATACCTAGCAGCACGTCCTCTTGCATTGATGTATGCCTCTATTCATCGTGGTATACTATCCACAAGTTCATCAAGGCACTGTTGGTCCAGATTGTCCGACTCCTCAACAGCGATTCGGTGTAGATCCCTCAGAGTGGTTGGTGTGTCACATCGCCCATAAACAGCCCTTTTCAATCTATCCGAGGCATGTTCGAAAGGGTTCATTTCTGGAGAACGTGCTGGCCATTCTAGTCGAGCGATGTCGTTATTCTGAAGGAAGTCATTCACAAGATGAGCGCGATGGGGGCGCGAACTGTCGTCCATGAAGACGAATGCCTCGCCAATATGCTGTCGATATGGTTGCACTGTCGGTCGGAGGAAGGCATTCACGTATCGTACAGCCTTCCATGACCAGCAGCGGCGTAGGTCGGCCCCACACAAGCCACCTCAAAACATCAGGGAACCTCCACCTTGCTGCACCCGATGGACTTTATGTCTAAGGCGTTCAGCCTAACAGGATTGCCTCCAAACACGTCTCCAACGACTGTCTGGTTGAGGGAATATGCGACACTCATCGGTGAAGAGAACGTGATCCCAATCCTGAGCAGTCCATTCGGCATGTTGTTGGGCCCACCTGTACCGCACTGCATGGTGTCGTGGTTGCAAAGATGGACCACGCGATGGACCTCGGGAGTGATGCTGCGCATCATGCAGCCTATTGCACACAGTTTGAGCTGTAACACGACGTCCTGTGGCTGCACGAAAAGCATTATTCAACATGGTGGCGTTGGTGTCAGGGTTCCTCCAAGCCATAATCCGTAGGTAGCGGTTATCCACTGTTCCTGTCTTTCTGTATCTCCTCCTTGTCTGAGCAACAACGCTTTGGTTCACTCAGAGATGCCTGAACACTTCCCTTGTTGAGAGCCCTTCCTGACACAAAGTAACAATGCAGACGCGATCTAACCGTGGTGTTGACCGCCTAGGCATTGTAGAACTACAGACAACACCTCCTTCCTGGTGGTATGACTGGAACTGATTGTCTGTCGAATCCCCTCCGTCTAATAGGCCATGCATGGTTGCTTACATCTCTGTGCAGAATTAGTGGCTTCTCTGAACGGTGAAAGGGACTGTGTCTGTGATACAGTACCCAAAGTCAACGTCTATCTTCAGGAGTTCTGCGAACTGGGATGACGCTAAACTTTTTTTGATGTTTGTTTATTCCACGAGATCCTGTAGCTTGATAACGAAGGGTACTTGGCAGCAGTAATAGCCAAGACATGTGTCCTACCATTCGCATATGGATCAAGGGAAAATTGTGTTGTAATGTGGCCTAATCTCTGTCATCTCATTATATGAAGTGTACAAGCGACATACGATGGTGGTATGAGAGTTATAGGATAGTCTTCCTGTTATATCGGTTTCCCAGTCTGTAGATCAAGAGAACAAAATCGTCTTCCCTAGAAAGACTTCCTTTATAACGTAGCAATTCGTCTACGTCATGTCCACTTCATAAGAACACCAAGCGCTGTCGTATTTTACATGCTTTCCTTTATAGATGCTACATATTCATCTAGAACCCTTTCAGCAAAATTAATTTTCCTACACATCTGTCCTACAATTCATTTTACATCTCTTTTCAGTTTCGAGTCTTCAGCTTGCTCGTCGAACGATTGCGCATAATATTCCACCAGCCAGTGGGACCATTTCATGTGGAATCTGTACTGTCATTTTGTAAATTAGTTTCCGAAAACTATACTGCATATCAGCAGATTAAATAGTCAAACAAACATACTGATGTGAAAACAGTACAATGAAATTAAGATGAATATAAAACTGCCGAGTAGCCACAAGTCGAACGTAAATTTTTCTGTATTTTTCACTCGATCAGAGCAAGCACGTTCAGAACAGGAAATATATACATAAAAAAAAGTTTTGCATCACATCGGTTTCGAGAGTTCCGGAACCTGTTGTAGAAAATTGGAATAGAGATCAACATAAACATCACTTACTCATGAAAACCGCACATTGCAGGTTGTACCACCATACAGCGTGACCTTCAGAAGTGGTGGTCGAGATTGCTGTACACACTGGTAGCTTTAATACCCAGTAACACTTCCTCTTGCAGTGATACATGCCTGTATTCATCGTGGTATACTATCCACAAGTTCATCAAAGCACTGTTGGTCCAGATTGTGAGACTCCTCAACGGTAATTCGGTGTAGATCCCTCAGAGTGGTTGGCCAGTCACGTCGTCCATAAACAGCCCTTTTCAATCCATCCCAGGCATGTTCGATAGGAATCATGTCTGGAGAACAAGCTAGCCACTCTAGTCGAGCGATGTCGTTATCCTGAAGGAAGTCAGTCACAAGATGTGCACGATGGGCGCGCGAATTGTTGTCCATAAAGACGAATGCCTCGCCAATATGCTGCTGATGTGGTTGCACTATCCGTGGGAGGATATTAACGTATTGTACAGACGTTGCGGCGCCTTCCATGACCCCTAGTGGCGTACGTCGGCCCGACATAATGGCACCCGAAAACAGCAGGGAACCTCCACCTTGCCGCACTCGCTGGACAGTGTGTCTAAGGCGTTCAGCCTGACCAGACTGCCTCCAAACAAGTCTCCAACGATTTTCTGGTTGAAGGCATATGCGATACTCATCGTTCTGAGTGGCCCATTCGGCATGTTTTTGGGCCCATTTGTACAGGGCTACGTGGTGTCGTGGAGGCAAAGATGGACCGCGCCATGGACGTCGGGAGTGAAGTTGTGCCTCATGCAGCCTACTGCGCACAGTGTGAGTCGTGACAAGACGTCCTGTGGCTGCACGGAAATCATTATTCAACATGGTAGCCCTTGGGCGGTCTGAGGGAGGCATGTCATCGACAGTTCCTGTCTCTCTGTATTCCATGTCCGAACAATATCGCTTTAGTTCACTCAGAGACGCCTGGACACTATCGTTGTTGAGAGCCCTTCCTGGCATAAAGTAACAATGCGGACCTGATCGAACCGCGGTACTGACCGTCTAGGCATGGTAGAAATACAGACAACTTGAGCCGTGTACCCCCTCTCTGGTTGAATGGCTGGAACTGATCGGCTGCCGGACCCCCTACGTCTAATAGGCGCTGTTCATGCATGGTTGGTTAAGTCTTTGTGCGGGTTAAGTGACATCTCTGAACAGTGAAAGGGACTGTGTTGTGATACAATATCCATAGTCAACGTCTATCTTCAGGAGTTCTGGGAATGGGGTGATGCAAAACTTTTTTGAGGTGTGTGGGATATTTTAGCCAGCATACAAAGTGAGTAATTCACAGTTTCAACTTACAACGTCACAACTTACATTACGTACCCGAGGGCCACAAGTTACAAGTATCATACATAAATTGGAACAGTGTGAAAAATGTAAAAATGAAGAAAAACTTACATACGACTTATAATTGTTCTACCATTTTAATTCTGACGGTCGCTGTTCATCTGCAGGCAAATGCCTAAGCTCGCTGAAATTAAAATGGGCTTCATATATCTAAGAATTTATATTTAAAAATCTTGTAGTATTTATCAAAGTAAGAGCCATTATAAAAGGGTATAATTACTCGTACATGTTACACTATTTGGGACAGGATGTTGCATTTCAAGTATGAGGTAAAGAATCAGTATTAGGTTACAAACGTAGGAATTGGTGCATGAAATTTGTTTAAAAGCCGTTTATGCTTCTTCTGTCTGTCACTTTAAAATATTTTCCGGGTACTTATAAGAAAGACAATAAATCTCGATCTCTTCCAAAATATTCGTGGGACGCCCCTTATGCAACTCACGTAACATGTGCAGTGTGTCGTCAATATCTCTAGCGACATGGGCGTCCGTAAGCAAATGGCCAATACTGAACTTCACTTTGGTTCAGGATATAAAGCGACTTTTGATAAAAGTGTATCATAAATCGCAAAACTGGAATCTGTTTGCCAGTATTAACTTACGTACATCCATCGCGTAATTACAAAACAATAATAAAATTATTTTGTGAGTATGTGTGTCTTATCAACGCTGCACCTTATTTTGTTGTTAGTCTTACTACTTACCATGTATAAAATTTTCAATGAGCGTCTATCAGACTGACCGCTGTTATTACTTACAAAATAACATGCACAGGCAACGTTATTGGACAGATAATCAGTATACTGAAACATTTACGGTACATGAAAGGAAACGCTTCATGGACGTTTATGTTCAACATATTTCATTCAAGGAACAGAACCGGTTACAATGCCTCACATTCAGACACCACTGGAGCACAGCAAGGACTAACTTTTTTTTAAAAAGATAGGAAAGAAAAAAAGAAAAAGAGGAGCGTTTACGCTTAGTCACTCAATCCTGTCCACACTGTTATTTAGCTTCATAGTTGCTAACACAGGCAGCAATTAAGAAATATTGTCATCTCAATAAATATATTTAATCAGTCTCTATTAACTGCGATTGTGCTACGCTACTGTTTCATTTGCCTATAAGCTCCTCTGTGGGAGACAGCAAATGTGTTTTTGAGGTTTTTGTAAATTTTACCAATGAGTTTAATTATTTCTTGTACAAATGCTGAATCTGGCAATTCTTTTCTAGCAGTTGTTAGATTTAAGGCTACGTATTAGGACCGAGGGACTACTTGTTGCATTAACTATACCAGTTTAGGTGAACAAATGTTTTACTTCTTTAAAGTAGGAGCTCATATATTATTCAGAGTTTTTACAAAGGAAATGGGTGGCCATGTTATTAAAAAAGTAAGTCCCTGTCCTGGAAACAGTAGCGAGTGGACTCATTACTGCAACGTCGCTGTGATGAACTTGCAGTCCGCACTGTCGGAAACACAATTACGAGCACACTGCCACTCATATACATTCCTGTCCGCATACGGTTAAACCTTTCCCTCAGAGAAACGAATTTACTTGCCAACCGCAGCATATGTAATTTGATTGCGTTTCTATAAAAAAGATCGCAAAATAATTACGACAACTGTACTGAAACAGGCCATTCGAGACAGGCATCGCAGCACTGTCTCCGAATAAAGTTTCGAGATATTTATCGGCGAGCAGTATGTCAAAACTTTCCCATCATACATGTACCACACTGCTCAGTGTCCAGTGTCCGACTCGTAATTGTACGCATCGCATTAACAATAACAAAATGACAACGCTACACCAATTCGACAAACATTTTAGTTGCATCATGGTCCGTAACAATAACAAAGAAAGAAATTAACTCAAGTAACCAATTTCCAGCGCCACGGAAGCAACAAGAACCCAACAGATAACCCCATCCGCCCGACTTCATCATATAGTTACTTGCTCTAAGAGATTTTCCATAGAAGTGTTGGGTCGGCTACTGTGGAAGTCAGCGCGGACACAAATAAGGAAGGAAAGAAGTTGCTATGCTCTGTACGTAACACTTGCAAAATAATAGAGGACTTTATTTTAAAAAAGTAAAAAATTCTCATTATGAAGTGGCTTCCTGTCCTTCCTATGCCTCCTACATGCAAATAATTTGCACGCTACTTCTACTCACAGAACGCAGACTAAGTATCGTCTTCCTATTACTCAGTACTGATTTTCTCGAAGTCTGCGACCGAACACGGGCCGACTAGCGATGGGTGGCTGGTTAAGTCAGTTGGGAGATGGCTCTGAACTGTCTTCCTGGAGGTGTGGCGGTGTCCGCTCTTTCCATTGGCGCGTGGGTCAGCGCCCTCTTGATGCCATTTCGCAGCCCTGTACTGGTCGGTGTGCAGTCGATAGTTTAGGACTGCACAATAAGAACACATCACAAATTAGTTTCCTGCACCGGCTGCTTTTTATATCAGTTATATTTGCGTTTTGTACACTACGGCTTTTCAGCTGTACAGTCATTTTGAAACAAATATTTGAACTATAATAATTCATGTTTTGGTTACATATTTCGATGCCAACTCTGAAGTCCGGGCAACCAAACACTGCCCATGAAATTATGTTTGTGTGACCCAAAACATATGTATTTAACAGTTTAAACGTTTTGCTTTGGAATAGCTACACAGCTCAAACATGCCAATTTACAAAACAGAAACAAAATGAACGTAAAAACAGCTAATACAGGAAACTAAATTCTTTTAGTAAGTTCTAAAAATATTATGGACATAGTCAAGCTTACTACAGTTTACAATATTAACATTTGTAACACCAATATTGATAGTTCACCTTCTGAAATCAACAACTTAATTGCGAACCAAAGCTTTGTCCATTAAAAATAAACGATTCCAGTTATTGCATTCAGGTACACGATCTCAATTACGTCTCTAGCTGTTGTGACACAGTAAGTCGTTAGCTATCTTTTGCAGCTGGAGCTGTGTGTCCGTTACCCAATACTACGAGGGATATCATTTCAGTGCTGATTTCTTGTTATGGAAAATCTTTTAGAACAGGCTGCTGTGATGAAGTGGAGCGGATAAGCTTATCTGTTGTGCTCTTGTTGCTTCCGTGGAACTGTGACACATTTAGTTACGGAGAGAAAAGATTACTCTCATACCACAGTTCAACTCAGTTGTGCTTATAGCATTTTTCTATCGAAATCATTAGCAAATGTATTAAAGCAATTAAAATATCTGAGTGCAAATATAGAAAGAGAATTACTTTTACTTTCCATAACAAAATATTGTTGCTCTGACGAAAAGGAGTAACATGTTTGCATATTCGGAGAATATGGCGGCCAATCGAGACCCATGCCAGTGGCCTCTGGGTAACCCAAGCCAGGATGCGGTCCCCAAAGTGCTCCTCCAGAACATCAAACAATCCCTTGCTTCGATGGTGTCGAGCACTGTCTTGCATGAGCCACATCTTGTCGAAATCAGGGTCAATGTTGATAAGGAGGATGAAATCATCTCCCAAAACTTTCACGTAGCTTTTGGTAGTCAGCCTGCCATAATCGAATATTGCACCGATTATTCCGTGGCTGGACACTGCACACCACACAGTCACCTGCTGAGGGTAAAGAGACTTCTCGAACTCTTAATGCGGACTCTCAGCTACCAAATGCGCCAATTTTGGTTACTGATGAACCCATCCAAAGAAAGTGGGCTTCGTCGCTAAACCAGACCGTACAGCGCATGCTAGTTCCCTCGAGCCCCGCGGCCAACCGAGCGTTTTGAGTGTCCTAACGCAAACCGTTCATAAGTTGTGACAACTTTATTTCTTGTAGTTCAATAATTGTCTCTCTATAAAAAATGGTTCAAACGGCTCTGAGCACTATGGGACTCAACATCTTAGGTCATAAGTCCCCTAGAACTTAGAACTACTTAAACCTAACTAACCTAAGGATATCACACACACCCATGCCCGAGGCAGGATTCGAACCTGCGACCGTAGCAGTCCCGCGGTTCCGGACTGCAGCGCCAGAACCGCACGGCCACCGCGGCCGGCTATCTCTCTATATGTGGGCCGTGTACTTGACCATGTACCGACCTGACGAACACGTATCTATTAAAAATCCCGAAAGTAGATACGTGATTTGTACTTTTAAAATCCTTACAGACCATTGCAGCGTGTAAATCTTGTTTTGACGAGCGGTTCCTTCAAGGATATGACAATCGTGTTCTCCGTTTTACTTGTATTACCGTCGCGTTTTATGAAACAATCATAACTTATTTCAGCCTACATTTTCCATCTTAAGATACTACAATAAGATAAAGAGATAAGTCTGTATTAATATTCAGAAGCTGGATAAAAATATGAAAACACCACGAGAAATGTATGCTCGAACATAAATGCGCATGATAGGCGATTCTGCAGGATCTGCTGGTGTATCTTACCACGAATAGCAGTGTATAATTTCCTCAAAACTTTGCAACTGACAGTCGTAGCCAGAAGAGTGTTCTGTGTAGTCGTGTGTACATTACGTCAGAGCTATGTGAATTCTCTAACGTAGGTAAATTGTTCCTGCTCGTTGCGTGCGTTTTCGTAGCGTAGAGAGCCGAAGTCTTTGATGTTTCAAGAGGCATCGTGTCGGAGGTCTATACCCCGTACAGGGCAAGCGAGAAAACATCTTCCGCTAAGTAAGTGTGTTTGACAGACGATCACTGAAGAGGACTGTGACGAAAACTAAGAAGACGACAGCTGCAAAAGGCACTACAGAAGTGAATGTCGCACCCTCGAACTCTGTAAGCACTGAAAAAACACGAAGGGCGTTCCAGAAGCAGAGAATTTCAGGGTGTGCTAGAACTCAAGAAACACTCATCAGGGACGCAAATTCTCCTGACTGGAAAACGTGCTGCCGAAGCCATAACAGCTGTACTAAGAAAGAATTGTTTCACTACTGCCACATATATTTCGACTCGTCATTCATACACTCGTACATAAGACTAGTCTTAATTGTAAATAGTGTGTGCTCTCTTAGCCACCACCCAGAGCAAGGTGCTCTGACTTGACCGTGTCCTACCACGTGGAGGTGGACCAGTGCGTCCTCTATTCTAAATATTTCTTTACAGCTTACCTTGCTCATTTGAGAAACAGAAGTTAGCAAATTGTTGAAAATACAGGTTAATTAGATTACATAATTTAATAGAATATAATAGAGTAGGATTTGAGTCCTGTAATCTTGAATTATTCACAATTGTTTTATCGGATCCAGTGCTGAATTTACAATAGTGAGTGCTTTTCTGCATGGGCTCAGATTAAGGTTTTTATCAGATACTTACAATTTCTGTGCACGTATTTTGACTTTAATTTTGTTGAGGGTAGAATTCTACTGAATCGTTCTCTCGGATCTGGTTCTTCAGATTGCTCAGGTGCAAGATTGTGGATCTTAAAATTTCAACTTCTTTCTCGTAGGTATGACGTTTGTTAGATCCATTTTGGTAATATGTTGTTAAGCCTCGTTTACCCCATTATGCAAGGGAGTTTGAGAACTTTTACTGTAGTCTATAAGATTTGAAATCCGACAGTTTAATGTTTATAAAATTGCAATAATGCTTGCTTTCTGAAATAAAATCTATAAACTGTTTAAAACCTCATATTAAAATAAGAACTTTGATACAGTGAATATGAAATAGCATAAATTAAAGTATTATTGCCTTAAAATCATTTTAAACATTAGTTAATCCAACAATGTGATGCCTTAAGCGCGCAGTCCTTGCTTTCTTTAATAATATCTATATATCGTTAATATCTTTTTTTTTAACCTTAAAACGTGGATGCTGTAAGCGTGAAGTATTACCCGTTAAGGGATTATGCATAGTGATCTTTAAATCATTTTCACATTAAAATATTATGAACTGAGACCTTAAAATTATTTAAAACTTTAGTAAATTCAACAGTGTTATGCCTGATAAAGGCAGTACTTTCCTTCTTTAATAATAATCAGTATATATTATAAAAAGTAAGTGTGCAATGTGGATGCCGTTAAAAGGCAGAAATGGGTCCCGGTTTCATGAAGGGCGTTATTTGGTGCGGTATCCCTCTACCCCTCATGCATGAAGTTAAGTTTTTACCTGAAGGGGGTGCTTTTGGAGGTGTAAGTGTTGGGGAGTTTCGCTCTCTAGAAATTTCTAGAACATTCCAGAACGTTTGACAGTATTCGATAACATTCCAGAACATTCGAGAGCATTCCACAACATTCCGAAATGTTCCACAGTGATCCAGAATGTTCTGGAATATTCGGGAATATTCTAAAACATTCGAGACGATTCCAGAATATTCGGAACATCCCGGAACACTCCAGAACATTCCAGAACACCTCGAATGTTGTGGAACGAATGTTGTGGAATGTTCAGCAACATTGTGGGCCATTCGAGGCCTTTTTGGTATATTCTGGAATTCACCACTGGTGGGGCTTCCCATTGGTAGAAGTATATAAAGCAAGACCATTTGTGGGTTCGAACGCCAGTTTCTTATCAGTGATGGAGAGACGAACCGCAAAAGTAGTGCAGCGAGTGAATGAAAACAAACAGTGAAGTGTGATTAGTCAAAGTGATACAGTGAAGGAATATAAATCGAAAATAATCTGTGAAATACCTTATTTAAAAAACTTAGATTCAGTAAGTATCACGTAGGCATCATTAAGGCATTGTGTATCGTGATCTTAAAATTATTTGCTACAGTAAAATCATTGAAAATAATAAAATAATCTGAACATTTATGAATCATAAAAGTTGTTTACAGGCCTGTATTAAAATTCCCAATTATTTACATGTAATTTACTTGCTTAGTATAGGACTTTTGTGGATGTGGTATCAGAAGCCCCCGACAACCGTAGAAATACATTCCTTTGTACTCTTTTGGCGGCTGTCACGTATGTAGATATATTTAATCGGTGGGCTCAAGTGCTTGCAATATCATTGATAGTGGAATTCTATACTGGATATTGGATATTAAAAAATCATGTATTAACTATTTATTTCTGATATTTAATTAGATCTATAGAATAGGTAGGAAGTATAGGACTTTTGTGGATGTATCAGAAGCCCCCGACAACCGTAGAAGTACATTTCTTTGTACTCTTTTGGCGGCTCTCACGTATGTAGATATATTTAATCGGTGTGCTCAAGTGCTTGCAATATCATTGATAGTGGAATTCTATATCATTGATAGTGGAATTCTAGACTGTATTTATCCTTGCCAACTTATGCAGTATTTTGACCGCCTTTTCTCTGATCACCCTTACATCGTTTCTCGTCTAGATGTACTTCTGAGTATCTTGTGATTTTTTTTCCCCTATCGATGTTATCTCCGAGGGGTTTCGCTGTAAGTTCCCTTCCATCAACAAGCACAGTGTTTTGTTTGGAGTTATGGTTAGCTTATATCGTTTGCACCATTGGTCCATTGTAAGCAGTGTATTAGTGGCCTTCCATTGCATGTCCGTTCTTGAATTTGCTAAGACTACCACTGGTAAGTCGTCAGCGTTTCCTACGATTCCGTTCATATTGGCATCTCTTCCATAATGCTGGGAAGTGTTTCAAATTTTATATTTAAAAAAAACAGGCCCAAAGGATTGAAACTTGTAGGCATCCCTTTGTGACTTTCGCGGTTTCTTCCTTCCATTGCGCCACCCAGTCACATTAGTAGTCTTTTAGACTGTGATACAAGGTTTCTGGTACGTGCAGCCCTCTTAGCCGGGCAAAAGATGACGACCACCGCATATTGTTAAAAGCTGCTTCAACACCAATAAACACGTTCTAATTCGTGGACAAATGGAAGTATCTGTTTAATGGTGTCATCAATTGATTGGTTTTTTTAAGCCGAACTAATTTTCGCTCAGAACTTTTAGTTCCCTATGTGATTGTAGACGGCCGCACAATAGCCTTCGTTAAACTCTGGCTAGCGGACGTATCTGTATGGCCTAGGGTCTGCAGACCTTTGATCTGCGAGCTTTCGGATTGTGAAGTCATTTGGTCGGAGTGGTCTTGCTTCACTCTGTTTCTAACTTCTTGCCAATTTCACTTTCCAAGAATAAAACATGGTGGGGATTCGGTGATGGTTTGAGCAACCATATCGTGGTATTCTATGGGCCTAATGGATACTCTGCAATGTCGCTTCATTTTGGGCGATCAGGTCCAGCCTATGGTACAACGGTTGTTCCCCAATGGTGATACTATGTTCCAAGATGACATGACCCTGCTCATTAACACAGTATACATCGTCCAGGACCATTTCTATGAGCATGAGGATGAATTGCTGCATCTACCCTCACCACCACAGTTACCAAAATTGTTGAGCTTTGTGGTTTGCTTTAGAGGGAAGACTGCGTTATTATTATGCACCTTCGTCATCGTTACCTGGACTTGATACTATTTTCCAAAAAGAATGGTATAATATTTCCATGAAAATCATACAGGACCTGTGTTTATTCATTCTGGGACGACTAGAAGCTGTTTTGAAAGGCAGCATGTTTCCTACACCGTCTTAGGCATGGTATTGTGTTACGTTTTTGGTGTTACCATATTTTTGACTACCTCTGGTATCTTAAAATCTCCAATAAAATTTTGCCACTTCTACTTGGGGGAGTCAATTCCGTTCTGCTTGTGAGATAGGTAAAGTAAAACTGAAACATATGTCTTTCATACCTGTTAACCACTGACAGCATTTCGTGAACAAATTGTACATGGCGGATTGAGATCTATTAGTACTTATCGTTCATTTAAAATGGAATTAATTCGAGTCTCCACTAATAACGTAGATTCTCATATCCATAACTCCCATGGATATACTTACTTTTAAAACGTTTGGGATGAAGAGTTGCAGATCCATGACTTTATATGCAGGGTTGAGGTGATCTTTTAACTTTCTAAATGACAAACAAAAACTTCGAATTACCTTGGCGCATTAGTTCAAAATGGTTCGAAAGGCTCTGAGCACTATGGGACTTAACAGCTGAGGTCATCAGTTCCCTAGAACTTAGAACTACTTAAACCTAACCAACCTAAGGACATCACACACATCCATGCCCGAGGCAGGAGTCGAACCTGCGACCGTAGCGGTCGCGCGGTTCCAGACTGAAGCGCCTAGAACCGCTCGGCCACCAAAGCCGGCCCAGGCGCATTAGTGATCATTAAATAAGTTCGATTGGCTAAAATATCTTCCTGGCTCACAAAGTCAGTCACTTTCACCGTAGGCAGAAGGAAACCATCTACGTTTTGGAAATATTCGTAAATCTCATCTATAAAAGTTCTGCCATGAGTCTCACCAGAACAACCGCCCACACAAGCTCTACTTCAGCGAGAACTGCTGATTTCTCTCTGGTGTGTAGTGATTTCATCTTCATGATTTTAGACAAGCCCTGTTTCAGAATTACACTGTCCAGTTACATTAATGTCACCTCCTGTCAAAAATCTAAATAAGTACGTTCTGCTGCTAGACATGCAGGAGGAGTGGCAGTGACGCTCTGGAAAGTACAGACAGGGATGTGAAGCCATGCCCACTGCAGTGCCGTGGCCAGTTACCTTAGGATTCTCGTTTGAGGGCTCAAGGTGCAAGCAGCCCGACCAAGATGGGCCTCCAGATTCTCGTTTGGGTTTTAATCTGGGGAATTTGGTGGCCAGTGGCGTACAGTAAACGCATTCTGATGCCCTTCGAACCACACTCGTACACTACAAGCTGTGTGACATGTTACATTGTCCTAGTGGTAGATACCATTGTGCTGAGGAGAAACAAACGGCATGTAGGAATTGAAATGGTTCCCAAGGATAGATGCATACTTGTGTTGATCCGGAGTGCCTTCCAGAATGACGAGATCACCCATGGAATGTCACTAAAACATTCCCCAGACCATTATGCTCCCTGTTCTTGCCTGGAACATTCCGATGATTGTTGCAGGGCCGTACGCTACAGCGGTCATTTGTCCGATGAAGTGATTCATCTCTAAAGGTCACCTTCACCATCCAGTGGACGTCCTGTAGCGGTATTGGGATGCAAATTCCAGTCTTCGTCACAGATGAACAGCAATCAGCAGGGGCCCATGAACCAGGCACCTACTCCGGAGGCCGGTACGCAAGAACGTTCGCTGTACTGTCGTTGAGGAGACACTATTGGTAGCCCCTTGGTTCATTTCGGCGGTCAGTTGCTCAACAGTTGCACGCCTTTTCTCCTGTACGCGTCACACATCTCCGCCTCCTGCCCCCTCCCCCCCCCCCCCCTCCCGGCCGTCATATAAACCCCGCGGTGCACACCAGTTTCCTCGGCACCAGTTTTGGATAGCGCCATATTGCCACGCAGGCTATACTTTAGCCAGGTTGGCAACCGAACAAAACTTAGCCGTTTCGGAAATGCTTCCAGTCTTGGCTCGAATGTCAATGATAATGCCCTTCTGAACGTCCGGTAGATCGTTCGGTTTCCTCATTATTACAGCGATTACAGTTTCATCGGCGTTGGATATAGGCGGTGGTCACATTAATATATAGGCGGTGGTCACATTAATATAACTGCTCCATATACGACACACTTAATATTTCAAATTGATTGTTATGGATGGACGGAAAAAAGGAAGATTATGGTTTAACGTCGCGTCTACATCGAGGGCATTACAGACTTCAAGTTATGCTGATAGCTAATAGCTCAAAGCAGCTACATGACCTCTGAAACCCATAAAAATAGCCTTGCCGCATGAAAATTACGTATTTTGCGTTTTGAGTGAACCAGGATGAAAGTATCTTGAAGGGTTAAAAACATAAAAAACCAATAATCACGAGAACATTTCGAAAATAAAAATAAAACTGAATATTCCTGTGATCTACACACATCAGATAACGTTTTGTACCACCCCGGTTCCCAGAACTCCTGAAGATAGACGTTGACTGTGGATATTGTATCACAGACACAGTTCCTTTGACTGTTCAGAGATGTCACTAAACCCGCCCAAGCCGGCCGGGGTGGCCGAGCGGTTCTAGGAGCTTAAGTCTGGAACCGCGCGACCGCTAATGTCACAGGTTCGAATCCTGCCTCGGGCATGGATGTGTGTGATGTCCTTAGGTTTAAGTAGTTCTAAGTTCTAGGGGACTGATGACCTCAGCTGTTAGGTCCCATAGTCCTCAGAGCCATTTGAACCATTTTAAAACCCCCACAAGGACGTAAACAACCATGTATGGGCAGCGTCTATTAGATGGAGGGGGTCCGACAAGCGATCACTTCCACTCATTCCACCAGGAAGGAGGTACACGCCTTTTCTCTGTCATTCAACCATGCCTATACTTTCAATACTACGGGTCAATCGCGTCCGCATTGTTACTTTGTGCCAGGAAGGGCTCTCAACAATGGAAATGTCCAGGCGTCTCGGAGTGAACCAAAGCGATGTTGTTCGGACATGGAGGAGATACAGAGGGACAGGAACTGCCAATGACATGCCTTGCTCAGGCCGCCCAAGGGCTACTACTGCAGTGGATGTCCGCTAACTATGGGTTATGGCACGGAGGAAGCCTGACAGCAACGCCACCATGTTGAATAATGCTTTTCGTGCAGCCACAGAACATCGTGTTACGACTCAAACTGTGCGCAATAGGCTGCATGATTCGCAACTTCACTCCCGACGTCGATGGCGAGGTCCTTCTTCGCAACCACGACACCTTGCAGCGCGGTGCAGATGGGTCCTATAACATGACGTGGGTCCAGTAACATACCGAATGGACCGCTCAGGATTGGCATAACATTCTCTTCACCGATGAGTGTCGCATATGCCTTCAACCAGACAATTGTCGGAGACGTGTTTGAAGGCAACCCGGTCAGGCTGAACACCTTAGACATACTGTCTAGCGAGTGCAGAAAGGTGAGGTTCCCTGCTGTTTCGGGGTGGCATTATGTGGGACCGATGTACACCGCTGGTGGTCATGGAAGACGCCATAACGGCTGTACAATACGTGAATGCCATCCTCCGACCGATAGTACAACCAAATTGGCAGTATATTGGCAAGGCATTCGTCTTCATGTACGACAATTCGCGCCCCCATCGTGCACAACTTGTGAATGACATACTTCAGTATAACGACATCGCTCGACTAGAGTGGCCAGCATTTCCTCCAGACATGGACCCTATCGAACATGCCTGGGATAGATTGGAAAGGGCTGTTTATGGACGACGTGACCCACCAACCACCCTGAGGGATGTACGCCGAATGGCCATTGAGGAGTCGGACGATCTGGAACATCTCTGAAATGAAACCAGCTGCCAGAATCATATTGTGACCTCCTCCCTCGAGTGAAATATATGGAGCTAGGTGGCACAGTGGTTAGAACACTGGACTAGCACTCGTGAGGACGACAGTTCAAATCCGCCCCTGGCCATCCTGATTTATGTTACCCATGATTTCCCTAGCCACTCCAGGTGAATGCCGGGATGGTTCCTTTGAAGGGGTTATGCCGATTTCCTTCCTCATCCTTGACACATTCAGAGTTCGTGTTCCGTCTCTAATGACCTCGATGTCAACTGGACATCAAGACCTTGTCTTTCTTTCTTTCTTTCTTCAATTGAAATACAATTAATCAACAGGAGCTTTAATTAAAAAAACATGCCAAAATCAAGTTCTGTCCGCTGCACTAGCCATAATGACACCACGAATACGAGGTGGCTCTGTCTTCCAGTAAAGCTGGGTATTTTTTCTAGAAATGAAACCAAATTACTGAAAGTTGAACCACACGACGAACATCGTAAATATAAATGTGAGGATCAACATGAAAACGGACGAATAATTTCAAGTAATTTTTATATACAATCCAGCACTCTGGATGTCATGAGACAGCAACTCTTATTGAATTAAATTTCCTTTACTTCACGTCTACGGTCTTGTTGAATTATTATGGAAAAAGACTCCAGAGCTGCGAATGATATAGATGTTTGTTCAATAGGTGACCGCTTTCTGGTTCACACCCATTTTCGTAACAAACAAGGATGCAAAGTTAAATGCGCGTTCGAAATAACATTAAATAATGCTCACGCCTATAAGTCCGGTACCAAGTGAATATATCGGTGTGTTAGATGTCTCGCCACACCAGCAGTATATGCCGGTGCTCCAACATGCATGTACTACATCTTCTTGCGCTGCTCTAAGGGAACATCCTCAAGCAATCCTGCAAGATGACCCTGGAAAAACCGAAGGTAATTCCGTCCATTGAGTTAGTTTGGTAAAACGTACCGGCCAATAAGACAATAACATGCCGTTACTGCGACCGTAGCAGCAGTGCGGTTCCGGACTGAAGCGCCTAGAAGCGCTCGGCCACAAACGCCGGCCAATCCTATCTTTCTTCCTTCCTTTTTACGTATCAAGTCTCCTTGTCGAGATTGCTGGGGAGCATTCGACTGTTTTCAAAACCACATCTTCAAGCACAGGTGTAGACTGTGCAGGCATGTGCAAAGTACCCAGTTTCTAGGGGACGTTGCTGCACCAATGCAAACGCTCAGCGGTCGGGGTGCCTTCGGAAAGGTACGTTTCCTGGTACAAATGTGTAGCCTCCTGTGCATTGTCGTTAGACCTACCATATATGAAGTGCATATCCGAAAACTCTTAGTTACTATCATGCCCTATGTTGTCTTCAACTGTCGCTCCGACAATCGCTGATATTAATGACACTCTGTGTGTGGACTGTACTGTTATGTCCATTCTGTTTACAACTCCAAGTTTCGAAATTGACCAAAGCACGCACAAGCAAGTGATATTTACACAAAATCACATGGGCAGTGACTGCTAATTACAGAGTCACAATTACCTCGCAAACGGGTCCTTTACGGTCTTATTTTTAATGAGACTTTTTTGCGTCTAGTAATGTGTAATGGCAACCTAGGCACTTACTCCATTAATTATGATACCCCTTGTACACTGTATACAATCGTGTACTATTTACTACCGCCTATATTTTCTGATATATTACATAGATGTATTTGTAGACAGAAAGGAAGAAAAGAACGGAGCATGAGAAGCTAATTTCGCAAAAGCCGCTACTACGTTGGTAGCACTTCCTAGCATCCCACTTCTGATATCAAACGTAGGGACCTAGAGTGGCAAGCCGTTGTTCTGATCTTAAGTGCGACATAGTTACTGTCTCACCTGGCCGTTGCGGTTTGATGCGATGGTGGTAGCTGTAGGAATCCCTCGGAAGTGAAGATTTGCCACAAGAAGATGGAGTTCAAGAAAACTATAATTTAAGCTAGAGCTAGAGCATGCCGTCATCCAGGGATAAGAGCCTGGCGTCTCTGTATCGGTGCAGAAGATTCACCCATGTCTCTGAAGGCCACACATGGTACTTGGAGCCAACGCCTATATGCAGCGCTGAGTAGTGTTGTTGGCGGCGGTAGCGACGACCGGCTTGAACCAGCGCAGCATTTTTGTAGGCTGGAACGACTGCTCAGCCGGTGGTTGTCAAAATGATCAATTAGTCATGCGGCCCCCAGTTCTCAGCCGTATTTTACAAGGTGTGTCTGAAAAGTATGTGTGAATGGTGACAGAAATTAAAAGAACCAAGGGTTACAAACTAAGTGCCTTTAATGGCCTTCAAACCAATCACCGTCAGTTACAACACACTTCTGACATCGGTTGTAAGGCTGCCGGAAACTGCCAGCAAACTATTCTTGTGGAGTCGCTCGAGGCACTGTGGTCGTGCGCAACGTCCGAGAATCGTCAGCCTTTCGGGGCTAATTTAAGGAGAGGAAAGAAAAAGGAGTCTGCTAGCGCACAATCTGGAGAGTTAGGAGGCTGTTGAAGAACAGTAACCTTGCGTCGAGCTCGAAATTTTAACACGCAGACGTTGCGGCTATCCATCAAGTCATGACCAAGTTGCTTCGAGGGATCGCACAATAGGCGTTTGCTGACAGTCTCCAACAACTTCACAACTGATGTCAGAGATGTGTCGAAGCTAATAGTGATTACTTTGAAAGCCAGTGAGGTGTTTTAAGAATAAATTTCTTTATTTCCGTCTATTGTGATAAATTTATTGAGTGCTCAGACTACCGGTTTCGGACAACGATGACCCTCTTCAGTTCTGTTTTAAAAACATGGAGCGATAGCGGCGTCGTGAAAAGATAAACACAAAATCAGTTTAGCGTCGTCGCACATATATAAAATATGGTATAGAGTCATCTTGTTAACAGTGATACTGTTTGTTAAGAACAGTTGCTATGTTAACGAGAAGAGCCTGGTATCTATCACATTTTATATATGTGCGACAATGCCGAGTGATTTTGTTTTTATTTGTTTACGATGCCACTATCACCCCATTATGACATATTTTTAAAACACACCTGAAGATGGTTATTGCTGACCGAAACCGGTACTCTGAGGACTCAACACGTTGTAAGTAGGCTGTATAGGTTTTTATGCTGGTAACGCCACGTAGCGCTATGTATGAAAATCACTGACAGTGCTGCGTGCAGTCTGTGGCTGTAAGTGATTCATGAAAGGTATAGGTTATTGTTAGGGCCATTCTTTTGTAGGGATTATTGAAAGTCAGATTGAGTTGCGCTAAAAAATATTGTGTGTCAGTGATGATCAGAATAAGTAAAGAGAGAACTGTCTGAGTTCGTTCAGCTTTACTCAGCTGTATTTGTATCAAATAACGTAGTTTACTAGCACAGTCATTCATAATTTTGCTAAGGGTACGTTTCAACGTTTATGATCATTGATGGAAATAAATTTATTCTGCACTTTCTGATTCATTGCTCTATTCGCGACCATGGCGCAGCTTCTAAAAGTATTTCGTTTGTAATTCTCGTTACCTGCATTTTATGAGATCATTAACTGACTTTTTCAGATGGAACTTGTATTATAATATGCATCTAGCAACTAACAGCTGAAATCAGACTTTGAGTGATTCTTAAGAGCCTAGTTTTCCTGCTCAGTAACAAACAAAAATATAGAGGCAATAATATTTTAAGATGAGCTTAAATTGACGTTAATGAATTCGGCCGGGTGGGCTAAGTAAAGTTGCCTACTTACCTACGTGCAAGAGTCGTAGGCTGCGCGGCCACAACAGGGTTGGAGGATATGAGAGGGGGAATGTTTTATTTTTTCCATTCCGGTACTGCGAACTCGTACCGATCAGCTGCTATTGTACAAATTTTGGGCGATAGTAACATGGATTCGCGAATGTGCATTATAGCGGCGATCACCTAAAAAGGTGGTACATATTTGTTCCAAGGAATATGGAAGTAGACTAAAACTGTTGTAATACAACACAATGAGTGGAAGAAAAATGGCATCCAAAGCATTAAGTAAACATCTGTGGTCGTATCTCATATTGCACAATGCATTTAAGTATAAGCACAATTACCTGTTGCAAATCAACCATCTGCTTACACAGTCAACACACAACATTTCGTCACAGCTTTTGGGTCACGCAAGGTGACTGTAATCTGAAACGGAGAACAGTCAATAGGAAGCTTTTCGAATGGTGCCAACTGTTAATGATCAGTACTTGGGGGTTGGTAGCTCACTTTTCGTGCCCTAACTGTAGTCTGTTAGGAGCTCATAACATACCAGTTTTTGTTGTTCACCAATAATAATAAGATCGGTACATGTCCAGCCAGGAGTGCCGCCCTGCAATATCAGAACTGGCTCTCGAGCAAAACCTTTCTACTACCGCTAGCTTAGCGCAGCCGGCGGTGACTAGACGAAACATTCACCGGATTCTTTGGGCTGCCGGCGGCGTCGAACCTCGGACCTCAAGAAGCGCGGCCGTTGGTTGGCTCAGGCGGGCTGTCTAATATGACACACAGGTCCGCTACACTTTTCGCATACCCCTTCACTGCTGGTAGACGGATATTAGTTGCCCATCCTGCCGAAATGTTTTACTGTGTGGTGGTTGTGGCATGCGCAGCCGATTGACGCAGTTCTGCATCGACATTTCATTACTGCAGTCTGGAACACGCTGGTGACGTAACATTTGGGACGGCTGGTAGGTTGGCTGTTTCACGAATTGTGTACCTGCGGGACGTGAGGGTGATAAATGGCTCTGAGCACTATGTGACTTAACTGCTGTGGTCATCAGTCCCCTAGAACTTAGAACTACTTAAACCTAACTAACCTAAGGACATCACAAACACCCATGCCCGAGGCAGGATTCGAACCTGCGACCGCAGCGGTCGCGAGGTTCCAGACTGTAGCGCCTAGAACCGCTCGGCCACTACGGTCGGCTGAGGGTGATAGGTGTGTCCTGAAATTCCTTGGCCTTGCGGTATTCCATCCGCACTGGAACAGTATGAATCACAACCGGAACGCTCCTGTCTTCCTTTTATTACAGAGACTTTTTTCAGCGTTAGCATGATTTTATTAACTGTGCAACTTTTACGAGCTCTGATGTGTAAGACAGTTCCCCAGTAACCTTGTCGGGAAATTCAGATTTCGGCTGCTGTTATTTTCTGTGTTGTCGAGCTTGCTTTCTGGTGAGCTCTGTAACAGAATTTGCTACATGTTTTTTCCACATAACTCTTTTCTTCCTAAGTGATGTTTATTTCATTTATTCTTTGCTATGAAAATACACCGCTGGACATTAAATTTGCACAGTCAGGAAGAATATCAAACAACGAAATTTTACTTAGTGTGGGTAAACAGAACGGATGTGCAACGGTGGCCCGCGGAAGAAATTCGTGGAACAGGGAGAGACCGATGCGCTCGCAGTGCATTCCACCCCTGACGCATTTTCGGATATTCTCTGGTCTGTTGTTCGCATTTTTCCAGTTTGGCTTCTGTGTAATACAGTCGATATACGTTAAGTTAAAGCGATTTAGACTTTAAAACTTTTTAAAATGAACAAAGAAGTGACTGCTTAAATAATGCTATAGAAAAAGCCCATGCCCTTGCTGTCAATTATCGAAAGTAATTTTGGCCAAATATTTAAAAAATGCTTCCTAATAATGTTTGTAAGTATTAGTAACTAAATTTCAAATACTCTAATGACCTACCTTTGGCCAAAAATCTGTAAGTTACTCCTAATGGCTTGTCGAGTTGGATTGCCTCTCTCATTGCTGCATCTTGCTTTTCTATCCTTTTTCGTATTAACATTAATAAATAATTCTTGTCCATTGTTGACTTCTTAGGACATTGAAACAGTTGAAACTCAATGTAATTTATAACCACTTCTGTGCAACCAGTTGCTTTTACAGACATTTATTTTTTCACAATGACATTTCGAATTGGTGACCGTACCATTTCAGCTGTTTATATTGAGTGACGTGAACATTATTTCATCACTAACTGCGTTGGCGAATTTCGCTGTGGAAGTTTTTACGACAGCTGTTGCTAAACGTCGCAAGTGAAGAAACAGTGTTCACGACTCATGAATTAATGTAAACGTCTGAAGATTGTCGAGTTGCGATATAATTTTATCAATGCTTCGCAGCCACTCAGGCAATATTTGTATTTTCAAATAACTTACGGGTTTGCTGCCGGGTGACGTGTTCGACCACCGCCGATATTTCGACAGGAACACACCCTGTCGTTCTCAAGGCACAGCTGCAAGGAGGAAGCGATGTGCAAGGGAATTTAATACCTCGGTTCACAGAGGAGAAACAAGGAAGATACTACACACAGAACAAGTAACCGCAGAGTCAACCATAACCAAAGATAACCAATATCAGAAATATCGATAGTGACTATTAATTAAAAAGTGAGGTAGCTCTAATTCTGTCCCTCTGTTTTTTGATGAGAGACAGAGCCGGATTCCAAGCAGAATTTAAACAAAATCCACCATCTCTGTTCATAAGGTTGCTTGATAGTTTGATTTCAACAGCTTCCTTAATAACACTATCCCAATAGCTGGACGTGCAAGCCAGAATCTCCGTGTTGTTGTATTCCATAGGATGACCGGTGTCAAGGCAATCTTCTGCAACAGCGGATTTGCTCGGCTGTTGTAAGGGTGTGTGAAGCAAGTGTTTCACGGGCAGTAAGAAGCCGAGCATGTTCTTGCTGCCAGATGATACCAGTAGTCAGAACCCCATGTCGCTTTACCTTATTGCAGGCCGAAGATGATTTTTTAATATACTGTAACACGACGCACTGCGATGGTACTCAGAAGTCCACCTCGTTTTGATCTTATTGCAAGCCGAAGCTGTAATGTTCCAAGATAACGTCCCGTTCATTCCAAAAGAGAGTCCCCAAACCTTACCAGCAGATGGGTGCATTCGCGATTTCTTCGGTTTTTGCTTGTCCAATCTTGTAATGGTCGGTTACCAGGACTGTTTAATATGAAATGAAAATTAAAACACCTGTAGTCACCACTTTTGCGTTTATGTATACAACCAGTTTTGCTGTTCCTTTACTCCATCTTCGGTCCCCTTGACAAACGTAAATTGAGAGGAATCCAAACTCGTACGCAATTATAACAGGAGCCAATATTATATAACTAGTGTCCGTATATCTCTGGTTTGCACGACACTTTCCTTTCCTTCATCAACCGAGTCCTCTGCAGTTATAATTTTCATTCCTTCTTTGGTTTTGGTGATGAGCAATGGCGCCATTTCACACTTATTCTCCTTGTTTGGGGTTGGTGGTAGTCTGCCTAGGTTTCGTCTTCTGTAATGATTCTCCCAAAGAAATTATCATCGTCTGCTTCAGGGCGCTGCATATCTTCTTCACAGAAGTCATACGCATCGCTCTTTCAGTTCTGGAACGAGATTCCGTGTCATCCATGTTGCAGACACTTTGTAAAACCTAAACATTTCATGAATTACGTGATCTTCTGAGCCATGATTAATATTAATATTTGCAGGTATTTCATCATGCGCCGTAACACTGCGATTTTCCATCATAATGGCTTCAACTGCTGCTGCTGTAGGCTTTCGTGTCAAAGCATGGCGTGTCTGAACTTTCTAGTCCGCTCCCACCCTTGCTGCAGTGAGAGACGTGCATCACATAGATATGCATCACCATACTGGACCTTCATTCACCGATGTGTTTCAATAGGTTTCCTACCATTATTGCCGAACGATTGTCTTTCCTGGATCGTGTCGCAAGCGGGGCTGTCATTTTGAACTGGTATTTTGGTCGGGTTTCACTCGTCGACTTGTCTGTAATTGCTGCCACCTGTAGGGAATTTTTTGCATCACTGACAACGGTACCGCCAACTCAGAGAATAATTTTCTAGGGAGCACATTGTGCTCATGTGGGAGCGATCTAGATGATTGTAAAACAAACTGGTAGCCAAGATCGCAGGAATTCTTTTTATTCCATGATTACCGGCTACTGTATGTGTCCTAAGATCCGATGGTGGCGGCTTTAGTTTCGCCGAAACTCGTAATAAAAAGAATTCCTGCGATCTTGGCTACCAGTTTATTATATTAACAGAATCTTCCGTGGATTCTTGGTAGAACATCATTATAATAAATGAAAAACACCAGTTTGCTTTTGTTCTGTTGTGGTATCAATAAGATAGCTTGGTCGTGGAGTTATTGACGTCCACAATGTGTACGATAATCGAAACAGTGAATATCACTTGTGGCGAAAATCACCAAACTATTAGAGCAGCGCTGCGGTTGTACGCTGAAGAGCATCCAGATCGTGCCAGGCACTCACGCTCTGTCTTTGCAGACATTATAAACATGTTCTATAAACTGGAAGCGTGGAGAGAAAAAAGATTCCAAGGAAAAAGAACAATAACGAACGAAAAAATTAAAGTAGCATTTTAGCAGCAGTAGCACAATGCAAATGTCACTAACAGGCATCTTGCAACTACAAGAGGGATCAACCAAACGGGTCTTCTGCGATCAATACAGTTCATCGTATTCCATCTTCTTCACATTGTACTGCACTACATCTTTGCGGCAATGACTTCCAAAAGTGGTTACAGTTCTCCGTATGTAAATGTGAAAACTGCAAAGTAATGCGGCATAGCTACGCAAATTTTTATTTCAAACGCCACAGAGACAGTACGTAGTTCCATCAGAAAAAAATAAATACGATGTCGTAATTCGGCAACTATAACGATAAAAATTACTTGTGAACGTCAGGAAATTCGCCATATTGTCCGCTATAACTTGACGAAAACCATACCTCGATGTACAGGGTGAGTCAGGAGGAAAGCGTCGTTTACTAATCATGGACAATTCAGTCTTCGCAATATGTGCTAGTCGTTAGTTGAAAATCCACGCTGCTTCAAAGAAGTGGAGAAAAACAACGCTCTCAGTCGATCAACGTTTGGTGCGTTTCTTTCAAGCCCCGCATCATTCGTCCCTATTTTATTTTTTAAATCACATCATTTTGCTCTTGGTCTACCAACGTTTGGTGCGTTTCTTAGAAGCACCACATGATTGGTCCCTGTTCCGTCGTTGACTGCAGAAATTATTTTTTCTCAATTGCAATTTCAGCCTTCGAGCTATTTTCAAGTGGTACTGCAAAAGGTTTTGCTTCAGCACATGTCAGACTTTAAAATCCTCCGACGTGTATACATGTCATCGGCAAAACTAAACCTTTTTACTGTAAAAATACGGTAATATCAAAAAGACTGCGAAGCTCTGTACATCGTGAAATGACATAATTTACTTAAACTGTTACTCAAGTAAACATCCGTCACATAAATCAAAATAAACACAATTGTTTTGAGTTTCTAAGATACGCTAATAGCCCAGTTATTGGAAGACATCTCACTGGATAGAAGGCAATGAGTGTGGTGCCAACATTACGGATGTCCCATTCCGCAGATGCAATGACGAACCCTCTTAAGAGAACATTTGGAGAGTATTGGACCAGTCATTCAGGACACGCAAAATCGTCTGCTCACTCACCAAAGTTAGCTCCTGTATACTTTTATCTGCGAAAATTAAAACAAGAAGTCTATTAGGAAACGTCTACGCCTTATAGCACGGACCTGTGCTGCTTTTGTTTCCAGATGAAATTTGGTGTACAGTATTGTTTTTCCAGAATCACTTTTAGCGTGCAGTAATGCTCAAGGTCAGTATTTTGAGCACTCGGTATGACAGCCGTACGTGAGTTACGTGGTTGCCTACATTTTTATATAACAGGGCAGATGTCTGTGGATCCTCTTCTCTTGACGGCGGGATAGTGGTGTGAAGCACTGTGATCCTGATACTGTTTGATCAAGTCCCATACATGCCATATCGTTGAAGTATCTTAGAAGTTTCTCTCGAATGCCTCAGTTAGTGGTCGTGCGGTAGCGTTCTCGCTTCCCACGCCCGGGTTCCCGGGTTCGATTCCCGGCGGGGTAAGGAATTTTCTCTGCCTCGTGATGACTGGGTGTTGTGTGATGTCCTTAGATTGTTTAGGTTTAAGTATTTATAAGTTCTAGGGGACTGATGATTATAGATATTAAGTCCCATAGTGCTCAGAGCCATTTGAACCATTTTTGAAGCCTCAGAAAAAGGTATATTGTTCCATTAGGGGGAAAAAAAAGCCGCTGTTGTAATGCGGCGACTACAACTGGCAAAAATTACCTACGAGCGTCAGGAAATTCACCACATTGTCCGCTATAACTTGGCGGAAATCGTATGTCAATATATTTACTCATTCAGGATATATTTGGGGTGAGCGCTATTAGCTGCGATACCCTATACACAGAATACAGATGGCGTTCCTGCTATTGTATGTACTACCTGAAGTTACACCGTAATGTTGAGCATTTGCATATACAAACATTTAATATACTATACGCCACTTTGTCGTCTTGTGCATGCCGTCTCCATATTGGAATTTAAATGACGAGCACTAGACAGTAGCTTTCAAAGTACGAACAGTCGCCGATCGCGGGAAGAATTTGAGATAATTTTCATTCTACGCTGCTGAAAATGATGTAGTCAGATTCGTTTCCGGACGGGATTGATATTTACTCGGCATAACGGATCGCGGTTCCTCTCCTGATTCGTTTACACATGCTCGTGATGGACGAGCGCTTGGACTGAATTATTCAATCTGCGAGATGAGGCTTCCGTGTGCCATATTTGCTCTGCTCGCGCGCCGAGGATTTGGCAACTACCAGCGACGCAGTAATGGGACGGACTCTTTTCGATACGCTTTATGAGACAACGAAATCTCTTAGAGTGTGTTTGCGTGCTTGCGTTTGCTTTGCTAATGTGCACGTTTGCTTGTGAGTCAGGTAGAATGCATGGAGAGTTGAAACAAAGATGATTGTGCATTTATGAGATACTAAGAAACGCCACATTATCTTTGTACCTCTGCATTTTCTGGGAGTAAAATACACGATCTGTCTATCTGGCAGTGATATGTGCCGTGTTTCTAACCCGCAGTCATGCCCTTCGTGAGATGACGGTCAGAGAGAGGGGGATGGGAAGATAGTGTGGGATGTGGAGGGGATGAATAGAGAGGGGGAGGAGGAGAAGATGATCAGAGAGCTATCCAAGCACGATCACGACCCACGCTCTAACCTGTCAATATCCCTCTCCCAATTTCCGAACTTCACTGAAGTTCACCTGCATATCTTGCGATACTAGCACTAGTGGACATTGTGAAGAAATGGATCAGCCACAACATACGGGATTGTTTCCACAATGTTCCTGTCAGGCACACATGATCTGTGAGGAAGTTTCAGCACCGCACACGCTCCACTGCAGAGTGCAAGATTTATTCTGGTTGCAGTCCCCTTAGTCTCTAACCAAGTAATCTCACCTCAGTATCCTTTCCTCGCAAGGTATGCAGGAGTACTTAGATGAAGTTTGGAAACGAAAAGAGGTACAGGTAGAAGTAAGGATGCAAGGGCAGGTCATAAGCCGTGCCCGGACAGCATGGCTGCCAGTAGCATTGCTCCCTGAATGCAAGACTGTGGATTCGAATCGCTATCAGATACACATGTTAAGCCAGTAAGTTTCACAATACGACGTATCTTCGCACAGCGTTCAAGCACATATTTACATCTCACTAAGAATGTAAGTGAGCGATGCTGTTTGGATTCAATGATAATACAACTTTTAAATTATACATATACACTGATACTCTGACGATCACACTTAAGTGGCTGGAAGATGTCTTATCGAACCACCTTCACAATAATTCTCCATCTTTCTACTCTCGAACGTCGCGCGGAAAAAACGAACATCTATATCTTTCCGAGAGATCTGTGATTTATGTTATTTTATTCAAAAAATGGTTTCAAATGGTTCTGAGCACTATGGGACTTAACTTCTGAGGTCATCAGTCCCCTAGAACTTAGAACTACTTAAACCTAATTAACCTAAGGACATCACACACACCCATGCCCGAGGCAGGATTCGAACCTGCGACCGTAGCGGTCGCGCTGTTCCAGACTGTAGCGCCTAGAACCGCTCGGCCATCCTGGCCGGCAATGTTATTTTATTATGATGATCGTTTTTCCATATGTAGCTTGGCATCAACAAAATATTTTCGCATTCGGAAGAGAATGTTGGTGATCGAAAACTCGTGAGAAGTTCCCATCGCGACGAGAAACGCCATTTTTTTCTAATGATGTCCACGCAAAATCCCGTATCATGTTCGTGACACACTCTCCTCTATTTCTCGATAATACAAAACGCGCTGTTCTTCTGTGAACTTTCTCGATGTACTCTGTTAATCCTATCTATTATAGCAAGGATCCCACACCGCGCACCAGTACTCCAAAAGAGGACGGACAACTGCAGTGAAGGCAGTTTCTTTAGTAGATCTTTTGCATCTTTGAGGTGCTCTGCCAACAAATTGCGGTCTTTGGTTCGCCTTCCCCCACAACAATTTTGTGTGTTCTCTCCAATGTAAGTCATGTATAGTTGTAATTCCTAGGTATTGAGTTAAAAGTACAGTCTTTATATTTGACTAATTTATCGTGTAACAGAAGTTTAACGGATTCCTTTCAGCACTCGTTTGGACCACCTCACACATTTCATTATTTAGAGTCAACTGCCAATTTTCGCACCAAACAAATGTCTTATCCAAATCGTTGTGCAATTGGTTTTAACCTTCTGTTGACTGTATTAGACGATAAACGACAGAATCATCTACGAATAAACTAAAGCGGCTTGTCGGACTGTCTCCTAGATCGATTATATAGATAAAGAACAGCAAAGGCCCTTAACACTCACTTGGGAAAAGCCAGAAATCACTTCTGTTTTACTCGATGACTTTCCACCAGTTGCTACGAACTGTGACCTCTGTGACACGAAATCACGAACATTCCAGAAGCAGGCACTTTGATTGCAAGCCACTTGTGACGTGCAGTATCAGAAGCCTTCTGGTAATCTAGAAATACGGAATCAGTTTTAAATCCCTTATCAATAGCATTAACCGTTTCGTGTGAGTAAAAAGCTAGCTGTGTTTCATAAAAATGTTTTCTAAATCAGTGTTAACTGAGGGTTAATTGTATGTTTCTATCGAGGTAATTCGTAATGGTCGAACGCAATATACGTTGTACAATCCCGCTGCATATCGACGTTAACGATATGGGCCTGTAATTTAATTGATTACTACTTTTGTCTTTCTTGAATACTGGTGTGACATGTGCAACTTTCCAAACCTTGGGTACGGATCTTTCGTCGAGCGAGCGGTTGTATGTGATTGTTGAGTGTATGACCTCACCGTTGGGAGCCCATAAGATACACACACACACACACACACACACACACACACACACACACACACAAACACAAACAAACGCGCGCGCGCGCGCACGACTGTTGAACTGTTGAGTGTGGAGTTATTGTACCAGAATCAGCACACTCTTCTTCTTCCGTGTTCGGATGCACCAATTATATCTTCCCTTCCCAGTAATTAGCAACGTAGATTGCTTTGTCATTGACTTTCAAAATATCATCTTTAGTGCATGTTATAGACATATCTGGGCAGATCAGTAGGTGGTCCAAGTCCTGTATTGCTCCGCATTCACAGCTATCGCTATCACTGTAGCCCCATTTAAATAGGTTTGATTTGCACCCAGTTACTCCAGTGCGCAGCCGGTTTAATGACCTCCAAGTTGTAAAAGGTAGTTGAAATCATGCAGATCCCTCCTCAAGTAGTTCCATTGTGGAGCGTGGCACCATTTCTTCCCAGAGAGATAGCCGCCTTGCGACGGGCTCGGTGGCGAGCTCTTCAGTAGTTTAAATGAAACTCCTGCGGGATTTCAGCCGGACACGTTGTTTTCGGTGCATATGCATCGGGTGTCGAGGATCATTCTTTTGTTTTGATCTTTCGATCTCGGCGGCTACTTGTCTGCGGATAGTGGGTGGTGCTATGCCTATGATGGGGTAAATGATGTCTGTGGGAGTTGGTTTGAGGCATCCTGTGGCAATACGTACAGTTTCGTTTACGGCGACGTCAACTTGCTTAGTGTGGGCAGAGTTCCTCCAAACTGGCGCCGCATATTCCGCTGCTGAGATACCCAGCACCAGACCCGTGGTGCGCAAAACATGTGGTTGAGCTCCCCACGATGAACCAGTTAGCTTCCGCAGTATGTTGTTCCTGGCACAGACCTTTTTTTAAGTGTTAGGTCGGCACGGTAGGCGTGCCCCCGCAAAACGCTGCGGCGGCGACAGTAGCTCTCGCAGATTATAGGGGCGCCGCCTAGCGGCTGTCACAACTGATTGACTGGGATGGGATACCAGACATTCAGCATCTATAATGACTCCACCCAGTACGCACACAGAGTACACACTGGCTTTCTCCCCCTCCATGGCAGCCGTGTCCATAAAACGCGCCTACCATTGGAGCCACCTACTACCAATAATCCCACCTTCTGTGACTGCCCGGCTCTTGCAGACTGGGAGGTTTCCTCTGACACAGGACAAGAGACAGCATCTGGCTGAAGGACAGTGTCAGCCACAGAAAGCAGCACCTGGAACCTGTTTGTCAGAATAAACAGGGAGGCCTTACGCTTCGGCCGACTCCCCGCACCCCCCCGCCCCACCCCCCCCCCCCATCCACACACACAGACTCTGCTAATTGATTTGCAGACTGTCATGCCCTGGGGCGACCTCCTACTCGACCATGGGTGAGGGATCAACTGCAGTGTCAGCAGTAACTGGGCTGGCCAGAGGTGCAGACCGATCGGCGAACTTATGGGTCATGCTAGACGTCCTTTGGATCCCCATGGCCGGCCCACAACAATGATGTCCAACCACTGAAGCCTCAAGCTTTATAACCAATTCCATCAGAGCCTGGACCCGAGAGCGATGTGTCACCAACTCGGCTCGCATCCATGCACAGCAATCACAGTCCCCATCCATATTAAAGAGCGTGGAAAACTACACGACACGACAAACAAAGGACTATCGACATCGCTACAAATCTCAGCTATAGAAACCGGCGAACCACAATATGTGTGTCTAATAAATCAGTTTTATACACAGGAATTCAAAAACTACACCACCAAAGCACAAAGTTGAGACTAAAGTGGTCTAGCGGTTCTAGGCGCGCAGTCCGGAACCGCGCGACTGCTACGGTCGCAGGTTCGAATCCTGCCTCGGGCATGGAGGTGTGTGATGTCATTAGGTTAGTTAGGTTTAAGTAGTTCTAAGTTCTAGTGCTCAGAGCCATTTGAACCATTTTTTTTAGACTAAAGAACTCGCACAAACAAAAACGCAAGAACTGTGTCTATTAAATATTCACACACAGAAATTCAGAAACTAAATAACCAAAGCACAAAAATAAGACTATATAAGTCGCTCCTAGTTAGGAAAATCGGTTAGCTTCCTGTTGCTGCTTGTGTCTCAACCGACTGCTGCTGGATGATTGGATGTTAATGTTCTCCTTTTTCTGAAGTTCCTGCCGTACTGCTAGTGATTCATTATCCACTAGTCTTTTCCTCATGCTTTCGCCAACATATACAGTCAACTCAATATTGCCCTCATCTCCTACCTCTCTGTTTCCACCTCCTCATCCTCCACTCCAACCATCTCATCCTTCCAACTCCGTCTATCCTCCTGTCCGCCGGCCGGTGTGGCCGAGTCGTTCTAGGCGCTTCAGTCTGGAACCGCGCGACCGCTACGGTCGTAGGTTCGAAGCTTGTCTCGGGCATGGATGTGTGTGATGTCCTTAGGTTGGTTAGGTTTAACTAGTTCTAAGTTCTAGGGGACTGATGACCTCAGATGTTAAGTCCCATAGTGCTCAGAGCCATATCCTCCTGTCCATCCTGTCTGTTCATCTCCTCCCCCTCCATCTCTCTCTCTCTTCTTCTCTGATCATGTCCACCTATCTGTACATTTCCTCCTCCCACTCTCTACCCATCACCTTCTCATTCCACACACTATCTTCTCCTCCCACTTTCTCTGGTGGTCTTTTCCTACCCATATTTCTGTACATCTCACCCTCCCTCTCTCTAGTACTTCACCTCCTCATTCCTGTCTCTGTGCATCTCCTCTGACTCTCTCCATGACATCTGTCTTCTCCTCTCCCACAGTGTTTACCTCTTCTGCCCCCACTCCCTGTCCTTCTTCACCTCCTCTTGTCTCTGTCCTTACACTCCTACCCACTTCTCTCTGTCTATCCTCTCTTGTCTCCAACTCTCCCTATCCATTCGGCCATCAAAGCTGATACTACTACAACACAACATGCCTGTCATGTAGGGCAGCTTGACTGTTGGGGCTTGGAAAACTGTTTCTTACTCCTGGCATGCAGACTGCCCCACAAAGCTGCCAATCAGGTGGCCAATAGTCTTCTTACACAATGTACGGGGCTTAAATGACAGGGGACGAAAAAAATATGTTTCTGTTTGTATTTCTGTTTCTATTGGAGACAGGACTTTATAAAACCTGCAGTGCTGATATTCATGAGGCCTGCTGTTTCTATGCCAGATTTGGTTGGAATCGGTCCAGGGGTGGGGAGCCCAGACTTACACACATACATGCTTTATACATACATGGAGAGAGAGGAAGAAAAGCCCACAGTTTTACAGTTCCCGTTTCCATACTTGTCTAACATCATTATGAAGGCATCTCTATGCAAAATGTTGTACTCAAGACAGAATTGCAATCTACTACACTTGTGGTCTTCAGTTGGAAGACTGTTTCAGTGTAGCTCTCCATACTACTCTATCCTGTGCAATCATCTTCATTTTGAACAACTGCAGCAACCTGCATCAATCTGAACTTGCTTTCTGTATTCATCTTTCGGTCTTTCTCCACAGTTTTTATTCCCCCGCCCCCTCCCCTGTCCTCTCGCCTACACACACACACACATTTCCCTCCAATACTTTCTTTAGTGCCTCATAATGTGTATATTTTTTAGGTATGCTGTGTCATAAATTTCTTTTTCTCCTCAAATCTATTTAGTACCTCCTCATGTGTTATTCGATCTCCTCAGTAATCTTCACTATTTTTCTGTAATATCACATTTCAAAAGCTTCTATTCTATTTTTGTCTGGGCTCATGTTTCACTTCCATACATGGCTACACTGCAGACAAATACTCCCAGGAAATAATTCCTAACACTTACATTAGTATTAGTTGTTGACAAATTTCTTTTCTTAATAAACACTTTTCTTCTCTTTGGCGTTCTAAATTTTGTAACCTATCTACTATCACCAGTCATTTTTGTGCCAAAATAGCAAAACTGAACAACTAATTTTCGTATCTTTTTTTCTTATCTAATTCCCTCAGCATCGCCTAACTTAATTCGACTACCTTCCATTACCTTTGTTACCTTTTGGTGATGTTCATCTTAACTCTTATTCACTCTATCCATTCCATTCAACTGCTTTTCCAAGTCCTTTGGTGTCTGTTATAAAATTTCTATACCGCTGGCAAAACTCAAAGCCTTTATTTTCTTTTCCGATTTTGTACTTGATTTCCTTTACTGCTTGCTCAATGTACTGACTCAATAACTTTGAGGATAAGGTACAACCCTCTCTCACTTTCTTCTCAACCACTGCTTACCTTTCATGTCTGTCGACTGTTATATTTTGGGTTCTGTACAAGTTGTAAATGTAGTGTTGGCAGAAGAGCCAACACTGTGTTGCTAGAGGAGGCCGAAATGCACGCGTTTAATTACACGCCGACTGGCGTGAGGTCTGGAACAGTTAAGGGAATTAATAGTAGCAAATAAAGTACATAGTTGATATAATACTTAACTTTAATCCACAATTGTAGAACATCTCTCGTTACGGTACATGCTTCACAATATTAATCATCAAATGCTATGGCGCCTTGCTAGGTCGTAGAAAATGACGTAGCTGAAGGCTATGCTAACTATCGTGTCGGCAAATGAGAGCGTATTTGTCAGTGATCCATCTCTGGCTAAGTCGGCTGTACAACTGGGGCGAGTGCTAGTAAGTCTCTCTAGACCTGCCGTGTGGTGGCGCTCGGTCTGCAATCACTGACAGTGGCGACACGCGGGTCCGACGTATACTAATGGACCGCGGCCGATTTAAAGGCTACCACCTAGCAAGTGTGGTGTCTGGCGGTGACACCACAGTAAATATCCCTTTCGCTCCTTCTATTTTATCCTGCAACCTTCATATTATCAAAAACTTTCTCTAGATCTACAAATGCTGTAAAGGTAGGTTTACCTTCCTTCAACCTATCTTCTGCCATAAATTGCAGGGTCAGTATTACCTCGCGGATTCCTACGTTTCTGCGGTACCCATACTGGTCTTTCCCAAGATCAGCATCTACCAAAGTTTCTATTCTTTTTAAAATATAGTAACATATATATTGCTGATATCAGCTTATATGTGATCACAACTGCACATTTTGATACTCAGTTCAATCAAAAAAAAATTCTTATGTCAACCCTACTGTGAAGGTTACTTACTTTACTTTTTGTTAACCGAGTGGTGTTGTGCATGGGTAAGACATTGGACTTTCATTCGGGAAAATGCGGCTAAAATCACTATGATTTGTATGTTCCATAGTTTCGTTAAATTGCTTAAGGTGAATGCTGGAATGGTTTCTTTCGAAAATACGACATACTTCTATTCCTCTAGCTCCTCAATGTGGACTTGTGCTTTGCGCCTGATGACTTTGATGTCGACGGGATATGAATCTTCTTTCTTCCTTTTTACTGTCTGTAAGTCAGTTCAAGAGCTGTGTTTGAAACGAATCCTTGGGTGTACTTTTCATGAGTCTACAGCTCTCAGTACTCAAACCTCGATGTTAGGTCGATTATTTCTGACCAAAACCTGTTACGTTTACTGACGTATAATTAAAAGTCGTTTCTGATGCAACTTCACACAGATTTTTGAATATTACTTCTCCATGCATACTCCGCAAGCCACGTTACGGTACGTGGCAGAGGGTTCTTCTAGTCGCCCTTTTCCTGTTCCATTCACTGATGATGCTTGGGAAGAATGATTGTGCATAAATCTTAGAATGAAATAAAATTTCACTGATTTTCTCGTTGTGCTCATTTCGTAAGACGTATTTAGGAGGAAGTAATATGTTGCCTGACTCTTTTCGGAACGTACACTCTCGAAATTTCTACAGTAAATCTCTCCGTGATGCACAACGCCTCTCCTGCAGCGTCTGCAACTGGGGTTCTTGAGCATCTCTGTAACGCTCTAGTACCGAGTTAAGGATCCCTTGACGAAATGCGCCGCCCTTTGTTGGATCTTTTCTATTTCTTCCATCAGCCCCTACCTGATAAGGTCCGAGAACAGTGAACAACATTCAGAGTCGGACGAACGAGTATTTTGTAAGCCACGTCTTTCATGGATGAATTACATTTCCTTAAGGTGCTCCCAATGAACCTGTCTGGTATTTTTTTTCGTATTATTCGTTGAATGTGGTCATTTCACCATAGGTCACTCCGGTCTGTCAATCCTAGGTATTTTACGGTAGCTACTATCTGCAGTAAATTGTCGTAAATGCTGAAATCGAACAACAGCGGAGCAGTACGTTATATTTATTTATGTTCACGGTCAGCCGCCAGACTCTGCACCAATCTTTATCCTCTGCAGGTCCTTTTGCGTTTAGCTACGGTCTTCTAGCGTTGCAACCTTCTACATCTACATATACACTGCACAAGGCACCAAATAGTGCGTGACGGAGGGTACCCTGTACCAATATTAGTCATTTACTCTTCTGTTCCACTTACAAATAAAGCGGTGGAAAAACGTCTATCTATATGCCCTAATTTCTCTTATCTTATTTTAGTGGTCCTTACGAAAAATGTACGTTGGCGGCAGTAGAATCATTCTGCAGTTGCCTCCAAACGCCGATTTACTTTATATATGAATCACACTTCCCAAAATTATTCCAATGGCTGAAATCGACCATTGGCCTTCATTATTATAATCCTTACGTGCTGGTTCAATTTCATATAGCTTTGCAACGTTACGCCTCCATACTTAATCTATGTCAGTGTGTCAGGAAGCACAGTTCTATATTTGAACATCACGCGTTTGTTTTTCTTACTCATTTGTAGTTACTTAATTTAATTTTTTTTATATTTAGAGCCAGTTGCCATCCATCACGCCATCTAAATGTTTTATACAAGTCATCTTTTGAATGGTGGGCTCCATGTAGTTCCCAAGTCGTGTAGCGACAGTCAACCATAAACTTACCAAATATGCAGCAACCAGTCACAAAATCATGTTTTATTTATTCACTTTTGCAAATTGATTTCAATTGACATTGGTTGAAAGCACCGATCATGGCTGTTAATCAGTTGAAATCGATTTGCAAAAGTGAATAAATAAAACATGATTTTGAGACTGGTTGCTGCATATTTGGTAATTTTAAGTCATCTTTCATCATGCTACAGTCGCTCAACGACTACACCTTCCCGTACAGCAGTGCACTACTAGCAAACAGCCGCAGATTGCTTCTCACACTGCCCGCAATATCATTTATGTATAGAGAAAATAATAGCGATCCTATCACACTTCCCTGAACCAATCTTGTCGATACCCTTGTCCTTGAAACTTCCTGGCAGATTAAAACTGTGTGCCGGACCGAGACTCGAACTCGGGACCTTTGCATTTCGCGGGCAAGTGCTCTACCATCTGAGCTATCCAAGCATGACTCACGCCCCGTTCTCACAGCTTTACTTCCGCCAGTACCTCGTGTCCTACTTTCCAAACTTCACAGAAGCTCTCCTGCGAACCTTGCAGAACTAGCACTCCTGGAAGAAAGGATATTGTGGAGACATGGCTTAGCCGCATCCTTGGAGATGATTCTAGAGTGAGATTTTCACTCTGCAGCGGAGTGTGCGCTAATATGAAACTTGCTGGCAGATTAAAACTGTGTGCCGGACCGAGACTCGAACTCCGGAAATTTTCCTTTCGCAGGCAAGTGCTCTACCATCTGAGCTATCCAAGCACGATTCACGCCCGCCCTTATCCTTGATCAACACTCTCCGACCAGGACAACGTACTGGGTTCTGTTACTTAAAAAGCCTTCGATCCACTCACATATCTGAGAACCTACTTCTATAGACAACATCATCGTCCGCTGCTGCTGGTTCAATACGCGGTAAGTTCGTGTTTGTGTGGAACTGCCTTCCTAAAGTCAAGGAACGCGGCGTCGACTTGAGCGCCTTTATTTATGGCGGATTAGATATCGTGGTCAAAAAGGGTGAGCAGAGTTTCGAAAGATATGTTTGAAAAAAAAAAAAAGCATTGCGATTTTATAGAGCCGATTTTCGTTCTCCAAAAACATCGTATTGTGTGAGGATAAAGCATGCCCATAATTCTAAACAGATTTTGCGTCAGTGATGTGGTCTTGTAACTAGGCGCCTTCTTCTTCGAAACACGGGTGATCTGCGTTCTTTTTTCCAGTCTCTAAGTAGCCTTCGTTGCTTCAGTGAGCTACGATATACTACTGCCAGAAGAAGAATAGTCCTTCCCCATTGTTTCTGTACAATCTCACACATATCTCAATCAAATCACCAGCTTTCCAGTGTTGAGCAGATTTTATACTTTGCGATCGTTTGTCTCAACATCTCTTTCGCCTTATTTAACGACTGAAATGAGAACCTGTATTACGATCTTCTGGGGTAAAACAATTTAGGATGACTGAAATCCGTAATTCGACCTTCTTTCTGTCATGATCCCTTTCGGTGCCCATGTAAATACAGAGTGTCATGACATCGAACCGCTACTGACTTTACACAAGACCAAACCTTAGGATTCTTAGTCAAATCGTTTGGAAATTTTTCTTTTGAATTTCTTGAAATGTTTTGCGGATTGCTCTCCGCTTGCTCATTTTGACTTCTTTCAATACAATATTTCTTAAAATTTCCTGTTTGCCTTCCAGCAACCATATAATGTATATTTAGTGACCACATTCTTATTACGTATTCGTTTTCACTTTTGGTTCCCCTTTTTACTTATTATGCATAATGTTGCTAACATTTATGGAGAATCAGTAGCATATTTCAATCAAAGTGAGGTAACCTACTTTGTTGAGGACCTCTTCAACGACTGAATACAGAAACAGACGCACATTTCACGTGAACTGTTACCTTGAGCTAAGCAACACCATAGGGGTAGAGGGGACCCTCTTACACTGATACTGACCGAATAATAACCATGCCCCAAAAATATTAGAGCGTGTGTTATAAACTGTTGTTTGAGACTCATTTTTGTACAATAATGGCTGCCACAGCATAAGGAGAAAACAGCACCAAATATTTAGTAGCTTTCGTCCTCCAGTATTCTATATCCTGCCTGAAATTCAACACTTGGCCACTTTTCGCTTCACATGGTGGCAAACATATCTTCAATTTCCGCTAGCTCATATATAAAATGTGGTACACTAGCGGTCTACGTGTGCAATAAAATTGTGCTTATAAATCTTAATATTCTGCCGCGTACAACGGAATATTCTGCACTGCTTTAGCACAAAAATTCACGAGTGCATTTACAACTCATTACTTCATATTATGGATTACATTAGCTCACTCTTACGCACACACTTTTTCTCTCTGTGCAGCTCTTTATTTCGTTCCTTACTTTATGTCACGCAGGACATACACTCCTGGAAATGGAAAAAAGAACACATTGACACCGGTGTGTCAGACCCACCATACTTGCTCCGGACACTGCGACAGGGCTGTACAAGCAATGATCACACGTACGGCACAGCGAACACACCAGGAACCGCGGTGTTGGCCGTCGAATGGCGCTAGCTGCGCAGCATTTGTGCACCGCCGCCGTCAGTGTCAGCCAGTTTGCCGTGGCATACGGAGCTCCATCGCAGTCTTTAACACTGGTAGCATGCCGCGACAGCGTGGACGTGAACCGTATGTGCAGTTGACGGACTTTGAGCGAGGGCATATAGTGGGCATGCGGGAGGCCGGGTGGACGTACCGCCGAATTGCTCAACACGTGGGGCGTGGGGTCTCCACAGTACATCGATGTTGTCGCCAGTGGTCGGCGGAAGGTGCACGTGCCCGTCGACCTGGGACCGGACCGCAGCGACGCACGGATGCACGCCAAGACCGTAGGATCCTACGCAGTGCCGTAGGGGACCGCACCGCCACTTCCCAGCAAATTAGGGACACTGTTGCTCCTGGGGTATCGGCGAGGACCATTCGCAACCGTCTCCATGAAGCTGGGCTACGGTCCCGCACACCGTTAGGCCGTCTTCCGCTCACGCCCCAACATCGTGCAGCCCGCCTCCAGTGGTGTCGCGACAGGCGTGAATGGAGGGACGAATGGAGACGTGTCGTCATTAGCGATGAGAGTCGCTTCTGCCTTGGTGCCAATGATGGTCGTATGCGTGTTTGGCGCCGTGCAGCTGAGCGCCACAATCAGGACTGCATACGACCGAGGAACACAGGGCCAACACCCGGCATCATGGTGTGGGGAGCGATCTCCTACACTGGCCGTACACCACTGGTGATCGTCGAGGGGACACTGAATAGTGCACGGTACATCCAAACCGTCATCGAACTCATCGTTCTACCATTCCTAGACCGGCAAGGGAACTTGCTGTTCCAACAGGACAATGCACGTCCGCATGTATCCCGTGCCACCCAACGTGCTCTAGAAGGTGTAAGTCAACTACCCTGACCAGCAAGATCTCTGGATCTGTCCCCCATTGAGCATGTTTGGGACTGGATGAAGCGTCGTCTCACGCGGTCTGCACGTCCAGCACGAACGCTGGTCCAACTGAGGCGCCAGCTGGAAATGGCAAGGCAAGCCGTTCCACAGGACTACATCCAGCATCTCTACGATCGTCTCCATGGGAGAATAGCAGCCTGCATTGCTGCGAAAGGTGGATATACACTGTACTAGTGCCGACATTGTGCATGCTCTGTTGCCTGTGTCTATGTGCCTGTGGTTCTGTCAGTGTGATCATGTGATGTATCTGACCCCAGGAATGTGTCAATAAAGTTTCCCCTTCCTGGGACAATGAATTCACAGTGTTCTTATTTCAATTTCCAGGAGTGTAGTAGTAGCAAGTTTGTTTTGGTCTGCTTTGGCGATATTTTACCTCCAGGAGAAACATCAAAAAACAGAAGGAACCCTAGAGTTAAACGTCGCATCAGCATCTAGATCAGTATCAGAGGAACATTTAGCTAAAGAAAGGAAATACGGATGATGAGAATTATACGCACTACTGACCATAAGGACATTTCAAATAAATTCGAACTGAGAAAGGACAGGCTAGAAAATCGTGTTAGTTCTACAGAACCATCGTGGCATTCGCCTTGACCAATTTTATAGCCTCTAAAACGAAAATTTGGAAGAACGAAAATTTAACCCGTTTCTTCCAGATGCATGTAAGTGCGTTATTAAATATGCTGCCTAGCTCCGAGAATTACTCCAGCAGAGAGAAGAGAGCCCACTGGTAATGTACGCAGACGACTTTTGTCTTACTCGTTGGAAGCAATGAAAAATTAGGAGACGTTTTTACATAAACGTCCAAAACCCTACTAAAATCTTTATCATGCTGCATCCAGTTTCTACAATTTATATCATCGTACGTCATAAGCCCATTACTGGAAAATCTGTCACATGTCTATTTAGTGCTGTAGAAGCAACTGGACGATGTCAGGCCATACACCACGCCAACTTCCTTCCACACCACTAAATACACATACAGGCTGTCTCAGGTGGAATAGTAAATATTTTAGGAGGTGATAGTATAGATTAATTTATTATGATGAAACATTTCGTAAAAATTTGTCCACTGTTTATTCGTTACGGAGATACAGTTGGTTACAGGGGTAAGCTTTTATTTCCTAAGTTGGTTCTCCATTTGCTATGGATTTATTTATCGCCCTTATTGTTTTGAGGATCAAGCTGTGAAGTTGCGCTTGAGTTTATATAAATGAATTTTTGAACTGTCGCTATGATTTGTTGCCCAATTCTAATGTATCATTCAATTACATCGCACTGATTTACACACGTGAGTGTGCACCCTTATTGTTTTGAGGATCAAGCTGTGAAGTTGCGCTTGAGTTTATACAAATGAATTTTTAAACTGTCACTATGATTTGTTGCCCAATTCTAATGTATCATTCAATTACATCGCACTGATTTACACACGTGAGTATGGCATGTGTTACGTGTGCGCAGGATTTGCAAAAGAAAAGCTGCTGCTTCTTGTAGAGATTGAAGTGTGTTTACTCGTGTTTACACTAAACTGTGCGAGAGTGAAGCATATGCCAATAGTCGTACCTCATCTGAACATGCAAATGAACAGAGTGTGCATGAAGTAGAAAACACTAATCAGTTGGAACAACGTAATCCTGCAGCGAGAACACGCAAATTCCTGCACTTACTGATGTTTCACATACAAGAATATGGTCGACATTATGTGTGGACGTGTCTCCCTCACGAGGAGAACACAGAAAGTACTATCACCTGTTTGCTCAGGAACTTCGCTCAGTGGAAAGGGAACTGGCAAGTTCATCTTGACGTGTTTTGTGAGACTGGTGGGCGTGCAGCGTTGTCATATTATCCTTCAGTTTTTGCAGATTACATAAACATGACTACGTTGTACGCCACACTGAATTATTCTTGTGTAAGCCAGGATACCGAACAGTTGACTGTTTTTGGAACCATTGTATATACTTTTCTCACGATAATACCTGTTATACTAGGTCCACAACTTTGCTTCCGCCGTTTTTTCTCGAAGTTCGGGGCTTTATAATCAAAAACTTACAAAAAAATTATGATTCATAGTATTGCCCATCGCTGGCCACTACATTCTCCCATCTTTTGGATAGCATACGAATCCCGTGGTGGAAGAACTAGGCGTCTTTTGTGGGATCCACGAATCGATTCAATTTTGCACTTGTTCATATGAACGGAAGTGCTGGTTAGCCAGACTGTATGCCACTGATCAAAAAATGTGGTAGTCAGAGAGAGCAACGTATGAAGAATACGGCGGGAGGGTTAGGACTTCTCATTTTAACGTTTCCATGTATGTTTTGACGGGTTTGGGACATGGCATCGAGCACTGACCTGCTGAAAAATTACCTTTACGTGTCTATCGCTGTATTGTGGCCGTTTGTGTTTCAGTGCTGGGTTCGAACGCATAAATTGCTTTCGATAATGATGTCCTGTGATTGTCTTCATCTGTTTCAGTAGCTACAAAAACTTTCTGTCTTCCACCGCCATTCCGGTCTGCGACATCAAAATCACCGTTCTTTAGACGTTGAAAACATTCTCTCTACGTTCTTCCACTAATAGTTCGCTCCCTACTGGTCTTACCCAGCACTTTAAGAGCCACAGTCGCAGATTTCTTCATGTTAAAGCAGAAAATTTAAACTTTTCACACGTGGCGAGTACTGGGCACGTAAGTTGACGTAATTAATTGAGAATTGCCTTAAGATGCAATCACAAATCGACTAGTATTTTTATGGCATCACGTTTACAGATGCATAAGCTTATTGTATTACACTTATGTCCAACCACATGAACCCCACTTGCCGTTACTGACATCTATTGCAAAACGGCGGAAGCAAAGTTGTAGACCAAATACTATTGCAAGGAATGAGCTTTAGATCCAGCTTCTACTCATGCACCTTGGACAATTTCCTATATGACCGTCAACCTGCGAAAGTACCGTCCACAACCTGGCTTTCTCGCAGTGACGTTTTCGACGACATACTGCTATTGTTTCGGTGCTCACGAATGAATATTGCTGCATGACTACAGCTAGCGATGCTTTCCAATGCCGATTCACTGGCTTTTCATGTTTTCAGCGATCTGAGGATGGTTGCAGATGGCAGCCGAAACTAGTTATCGAACTTTATTGGTGATAGAAAAAGTAAAAGCATTGCTTTTAAATTTTTTTAATTTAAGCCGTCTCCCCCTTGACCATGTTAGACTTCACTTTATCGTTTTCATTTATTTATCCGTGTCTGTAGAAGGTTACTACACGAATGTTTATTAAGTAATGTGATGCAAGGGCGTTATATTAATTGTAAAATAACAACTGGATTTCACAATAAGTGTCATAGATTTATTACGTATACACTGTATGTGTGTATGATACGTGAGGGGTTACAATCTTTTTAAATTCTCATATTGTGATATTTCATTCTCAAGCTAATTCCTATATTAATTCTTATATCTTATTCATATGTTTAGTCTTCAGAAAAATTTTGTGCGTTCCTTTGGATGGTATCGATCGTAGAAACATTCAAAACACAGATATTCCGAACACCACGAGCATCGTGTGAAGGCAGATATGTCACAGCGACATTTCTTGGAATGAATCTCACTTGGGAGGGAAACGTCGTTAACAATGGTGAAGATTTCGCGCGTTGGCAATAATTTAGCGGCAAACTATGCATCACCTATCATTTTTCCGAAAACTGCCGCTTGCATTGATTGTGAATCAAGATACACTACAAGAATTTCACCGAAAACAGTTTCAAATAATTTTCTCATTTTTTTTTAAATTTACTCGTCTGACATTCAATTAGTGGACGAATAAGGATAAAGTTATATCAATATACACTGGAAAACACTCGTGTAGCAATCTTCTACAGAGGTGTCCATACGAATGAAAGACGAAAATAAATGTAATAATCGGGGTTTGGAAATGGCGCGCAAAAGTAATAAGCTGCGGCCCCAAACACTGTGCCATCATTTCGTCTGAAATTATCACGCTGTAAAAAGCACGTGAAGTACCTCGAAAATACCTTGAAAACAGAGACCGTCGCTGTTTCATAAGTGATTGAGTATCTCCGGATAAATCGAGACAAGTGTTCGCTTATTTTGATCCCTCTTCGACTGAGCGAACTCTCTGGAAAATCGGGATTGGCACCTGTCGTGTTCTCCTCGCCTGTTCCTGCGTTAATGCTGGCACGGTAGCCGAGGGCGTTCAGTCAAGGGATTGTAATAATAATAATAATAATAATAATAATAATAAAATTGAGCTAAGCTTCTTATCAATAGAATTTAAAAGATGTACTGTGACATTCAGAGAGAATCACTGACAAAAAAATGAAGAAGGAAGATATCGAAAGAAAGAAGACAAAAGAAAGTGGTCAGCATAGGTAAGTACCATACAGAAGACCCAGGTTCGATGCCCGTTACTACCAAGGACTTTTTCTTGGTGGAAGGACTGGAACGGGGTGCACTCAGCCTCTGGATGGCAACTGAGGAGCCACTCGATCGAGTAGCAGCGGCTCCAGGTCCGCTGAGCCGAAAACGGACTGGAGTGTGGTGTGTTCATGCCTACTCCTCCACGCCGCATCCATATCACGCCGTTGGCTGTTGGATGAGACGACGGTCGCTCAGCCCTGATTGGCTCGTCCGTTGCCATAACGACAGTGCTAGGTGTATCATTATTAATACCAAGTCCAGCACCTTCTAGAAGAAGATGTAGATATATGGCTGGAAATGGGTAACTAATAATAATGTCGTGTGACTAGGGCCTCCCGTCGGGTAGACCGTTTGCCGGGTGCAAGTCTTTCGATTTGACGCCACTTCGGCGACTTGCGCGTCGATGGGGATGAAATGATGATTAGGACAACACCCAGTCCCTGAGCGGAGAAAATCTCCGACCCAGCCTGGAATCGAACCCGGTTCCTAAGGATTAACATTCCGTCGCGCTGACCACTCAGTTACCGGGGGCGGACAATGGCTAACTACAAATCGCCGAGTAATCCATTTAATGCTGTTGACTGACTATGCCACTTCTATTCGTGGTGCTATCAAAAACACTCTTATGACACTAGTGGTCAGAGGAACAGCCATATTCAGAAGCTACGTTTTCATTAACCGTCTATGTTACTGTGTGGTACGGTACAAAAAAGAATCACTTGATTGGAGCTGTTGTTTTAACACTTTGTCATATAGGGCTCTGTTAACTAGACTTTCTTGAAAACCAGCTTCCAGTATTGTTGGATGGGTTGGTATACGTACAGGTATTAGCACTGATTTTTGTCTGAATACCTCTCTTTAAGTTTATTAGCATAAAATGAATTATTAATGATTACATTATTTGAAAACACTTAAGTGTGAGAACAACATTTTAGTATGATGAATTACATCAAACCACAAACAAGAACACGATTTACTGGTGTTAATTTGGAAAAATCTTTGCTTGTAGCAACAGCTTCAGTCGACATCACAGGTAACTCAGATCAGTCAAACGAAACAAGACATCTCACTAACACTTTGTTATTATCTAATAAATATGTTTTTACTTCATATGTGTTTTTATTTCATTCAAACGTAAATTAATATTCTTGCATATTTCTTTACGAAATAAATACATGAAATGTGGCTCATGGGAAAAATCTCCTTTCCAAAATTTGGTCTTCTTGCGAGAAGTCTGGCCATCACTCATCTAAGCCTAACATTTCCCGGAGATGGATCGGCAAAAACGGTCGTGTTTTTTGGTCACCAAGATCCCCTGGACTCACTCTTTAAAATATTTTCCTATGGTTTACAAGCGTAGTTTACGAAGAAAAACTAACGCAAGAGACGAATCGATAGTTCGGATTACGAATTGTACTGATAAGGTCCGACAGGTCGCTGTGGAAACCACACTGAAAACCCGATGAAGCTTTGAACAGATGTGCTGGGCAGTGTCTCTAACATTCCCGTCGATGGCGTCACGGCGCTCTTTTCAGTTCTGAGTGCACAGTGAACACGTAAAGATGCCTAGTAAATAGTGTCTCCCGCCAAGTGTGCGTGCCGGCTGAGAAATTCCACCTGATTTCATGTAGCCCATTTAACAAAACTGTCATGCGTTCCTCTCTTCATGACGACTATCGGCAGCACACTGCAGAACAATGAAGAAACTCTTGCAGTGTTTTCGATGGGAAGTGTTTGATCACGCACCGCACAAGCCGGGTATGGCTCCCCCTGAGTTTCACTTCCATTCACATGAACCGCTGGCTGTGAAGACAACATTTTGGTACAGACAACAGTCTGCAAGCCAGCGTAGAGAATTGTCTGAAAACACAGGAGGCTGGCTTCTATGACGAGAATCTTGGAAAGTTGGTAGGATGCTACGAAAAATGTCTAAATCGGAGCGGCGACTAAGTAGAAAAACAGCTGGAAGACGTAGCTAGCTGTTGCAAACAAAGCATTTCTGACTTTCACTGTGGTTTCCATTTCGCGACCGACTGGAGCTGAATTTATGGTGCGTGTGCATTGATTGTCCTTGTTGTTCCGGGCATTCAGAAGGTTAAACTGGCTCAGTATTACATCTAAGACCATCTGTTCCTATTCCATTGTTGTTATATTTAGTCTCTTCTATCAGCTCCTTCTATTTTAGCGCAACTGTTTGAATCACCCTGTATAAATCTTGATGACCACAGCAAGGAAGACACCCGTAGTAGATTGTCGTAGACGGAAACTGTAACAACCATTAAAAGAGCTCTACCAGTAGAGATGTTGGAGAGAACAGAGTGGGCGAGTGTTTCCCTGCTAAAGAGGGGTTGGGGGGGGGGGGGGGGGGAGGTGAAGACGTTGAAGACAGCCGTATGTTACTAAAGTTGTTTACTTAAACATAAAAAGACGTAGTGTAACGTGTCCACGGCAAGCACATGGCAGGCGTCATTCGTTGAACCCTGCACCCAACACGCAGCCCGGTAGCTAGCGGCCTTGGTTACAGAACATTCCAGGCGGCCTGCTGTTGCTGATGAGGAGAACACGGAGAAATGGTATAATTCTAATTTCCAGAAACTTTGCTCAGTGGAAGAGAGGTCAAAATGAGCGAAAACGTGTCTCGACTTATCCGTAGATACTCAATCGTTTCTGTAAAAACTATGATCAAAGTCTTCGAGGTATTTTCAGGTACCTTGTGTGCACTTTACCACTTGACGTCTCCGACGAAATGGTGGCACAGTGGTGAGCACCGCGGCTTCTTCATTTTTGCGCCTCGTGTTCGAAACCCGATTCTTGCTTTTTCTTTTTTTTTCATTTTTATACCCATGTCTGTAGAAGATTACTTCATGAATTTTTTCCAGTGCATACTGAGACAACGTTGTCCTTATTCTCTTCCAAATGTATATCAGATGAATTAATTTTTTTTCAATGACAAAATTATTTAAAATTGTTTTCGGTGAGATTCCTGCAGTTTATCTTCAGTAATAATTAATTGCAAGAGCCAGTTTTCGGAAATGTGATCCGTTATGCATGATTTGCCGCCTCTTATTGCCAATGCGCGAAATGTTCGCCAATGTTTACGACGTTTCTTGCCCCATTGAGATACATATGAATAAATGTCACTGTGGCAGAGTTACCTTCGTACGATGCTCGTGGTGTTCGGAATATGTGTATTTTGACTGTGTCTACGATCGATATCATCCAAGAGAATGCATCAAATCTCCCTGAAGAATAAACAAATGAATAAAATGTAAGAACTAAATGAGAATGAAATATCAGACTACGTGAATTTAAAAAGACTGTAACCCCAGTTTCTATAATGAATGTATCACTTTTATTATGAAATCCAGTTGTAATTTTATTGATAATGTTACGCGCTTTTATTGCCCAATTTGATAAGAAACGTTTGTGTAATAACCTTCTATGGACATTGGTTGGTAAATGAAAAAAAAAAAAAGTAAAATAGAATGAAATAAAATAAATAAGAAAGTAATCGAGTTTCAAAGAAGGGGCGAAAAATTAAGAAGCTGTGATACTAACCAGTTTTTATTATTATTATTAGAGTGAATTGGTAATATGGCGAAAACGTCAGATGACCATAGTCAAATCATCATGTAATACAAGCTGAGAATGTACGAAAAGATGATGATAACAGAATAATAAATAAAAAGAGAATGGAACGAAAAAAAAATCGAGAACATACCCGGCAAACCACCATCCAGTTCTCATGCTATGTACCAACACCTTTTTATTTTTAAAAATTTTATTAATTTTTTAAACTTTATTTATTTTGTATTTTTGTACTTATTTTTCTGCATTGAATCGAAGAGCAGAAAGACAATAAAATCAGATTGTAGTGTAAGCCTTCCGTCTAGAAAAAAATTCCAATTTCGTTGCAAGGATTATACACGCTCATTCGTATATTTACTTCAGCTATACACATTATACAATAGAATTTGAGCCATACTAATGAAAACCACCGAATAAAACGAGCAGGGAAACTAGGAGAGAACTAGCCAGAGCAAAACAGATGGGAACATACATAACAAGGAAATCACCTATCATCAAGAAAATGAAATTAACCAACACATTGCCGACGATAAACAAGATTCAACATGTTGGCGAAGAGGTTTCGATATTGAGGCAGTCGCAAACATATTCAACAATCCGTGATCACGTGCTGGTCGAAGGCCAGATGATCTTCCCCCTCACCTTCTACGACATAATGAACAAAGTGTCCCAACAATCGCATTACGGTACGGGTTTTCGACCGTGAAAAGAAGGAAGAATCTGGGCGCAATATGATGTCCGTAGTGTATACAGTCTCAGAAGATCGAGTAAAGAAGGCCAGTTGCGTTCTGATCCAAGATCAGTTTGCCATATGACCTCCACAAGTGAAGCGATGTCATATCGTACCAGTAGACGAAAGACTACTACATAAACCCGCGTCGCTAACCCAGTATGGAAAAGTCCCTCATTCGTTGGAATCAAGTTATTTACTATCTGGCTTATTCCACGACAACACCACACGCATCGGCAAAATCGGAATACTGATATTGGACCAAACTGTCACCCAAATTATTGGCGGCGCTCCTCGTCCAATGCGATTCGAGCAAGGGACTCCTTCCCAAGGAGCCTTTACGAATTTCATGGTGAGAACGGCCCCTAAGAAACTCGCCGCAAGTTAGAAGTCACAAATTTGTTTCAACTTGTAATTTATGTGAAAAGCATCAATAGGGGGTCAAGACTAGCGGGACAGACACAGAGAAATAAAAGGAATATGAATGAGTTTCCTAAGTTATCCTCAAAACAGTACGTCACACACATAGCATCTGCGTCTTCCTTCGTAAATCAGTCAGGCCCTATCGCAGAGGAACGAGGCTTCGACACCACCTCATCTGTAACCGAAAATACGTCGTTTCCATAAGAAGCGACCAGACAATTGTAATTTCTTCTCCATCATGGGGGGAAGTGGATACACTTGGGCTACGTAATAAGATCTGCATAAGACACACGTATCCAGTATTCGGACTTTGTGGAGCAGAGTAAGAGAATGTCTTTCATGTCTTAGTATCGCTCCCTGAATTTTGCCGGTAGCAGAGTTCCATTCGAGCGTCGCCATTTTGAGTGGACAACGATCAATGATGATACCGAGAGACTTATGCCAATTCACTGCTGTAGCCCATGGAACAACCGCGTCGTAAAAAGAAGAGGTGGTTCAAATGGGTCTGAGCACTAGGGGACTTCACATCTGAGGTCATCAGTCCCCTAGAACTTAAACCTAACTAACCTAAGATGTCACACACATCCATGCCCGAGGCAGGATTCGAACCTGCGACCGTAGCGGTCACGCGGCTCCAGACTGAAGCGCCTAGAACCCCGCGACTACAAAGGCCGTAAAAACTTCGCAAAGTAAGAAGCCTGCATCTACCTTTATTAAGTAGCAACGGAACTCTCACAATAAGCATCTGTTACAGCCTTCAGTCGAAGTGTCCCCGCAGGATTGCAGAGTTGAACTGCCACATCATCTGCATATGCACGAACAGAGACAACTTCCCCAGAAAACGTCCAACCTTTCAGCGTCCGAAGTAGGGGCTCTAGAGACAACACAAAGTCATTGACAACGGGCTTCTTCGAGGCACTCTCCGAAGGATGTTTATCGGGTACGTCAGCTGGCTATTAATAACCACCGAAACGTAGATACCCGTAAACAGATTTGAGAGTAATCACCGTGTGTTAACAGTAAAGCCAACTGCCTCCAGAATCCGAAGCAGAAAGTCGTGATCAACGCGGTCAAATGCGTTATCAACGTCTAGAAAAGTAAAGGGCACATGGAACGGACTTCACAGCAGCGAACGCAACCACTGGACTATAGGGGTAAGAGTTGTACGACCAGGACGTAACTTTGATGTTTTGCAACAATCGTCTCCATCAGAGCCGGCATCCTACTATGAACTGCCCTCGCCGCAATCTTGTAATTAGAGTTTAAGAAAGTAATTGGGCGGAAGCTGTCTAGGGCAGCCGGTCCAGGTCACTTCAGGATTAAAACAATTTTCCGCAGTTTCAAAGAGCTCGGCACTACTCTCCCCTTTATTCAAAAGAGACGTAAAGGTAGCAACCAACAGAGGCCAAAAACGCACGTCAAATTCCTTGAGAAGTCCATCCAGACCCAAGGACCTTTAGAAGCGACCCCATAATACGTTTGTGAACTTACTGAAGCTGAAGGCTGCTAATAGTGTTTTGTAATGTTGAGGTCTTATTGTCATATCCAAGGTGCTGACTAGTGAGGCGTAAAAGGTATCACTGGAGCCATCGACGTCGTAGATGTCTTGCTGCCATGAGACACGCACTGTATCAGCTTGCATCATTACAATACGTCTATCATTTGTCGTGAGAGAATGAAAACAAGCACACCGACGTTGGGTCTGATGCCGAAACAAATGACATAAAGAAGTCAGTCCTTCCGTCACCTATGAACACTGCTTGGATCGCAATTTCTAAAGTTCTATTTGTATCCTCTTCAGTGTCAACAATTTCGCCTTTACCCGCCTAACATCCACAGTTGGCAGAGGTGCGTGATCTGTAGGCTCATAAAGTTCACCCAGGATGGAATAGTAACATTCGTAAGTTCTCCGGAAGTCCCAAGCTGCGGCAGCACAAAAAGGTGTCAAAGGTTGAATGAGCCTCGATTTCGCCAGCTTTGTCCACCAATCAAGGATGGAAGAGTACTTCCCAGTGGACCAGAGAGTACGCTCCCTCACGGCTCGCATCACCTCATCGACAGAGGGGTCAGCTAGGTGAGGGAAGTTTAACATTCACGGAGTGCGAAACAATTTGACCGGTGGCCATACAAGATTGAGAGTTGCAGTCACAGCGCAATGATCCGTAAAGGAAGCAGGGATGATTTTAACATTAAGAATACTATCGCTCAGGCAGTCTGATAAGCAAAACCTGTCTAATCTTCTATTAGAAGTCGCAGTGAAGTGGGTAAATTTAACTAATGTCGGGTATTTACATATCCGGACGACTTTCAGGCGTAAGGAGCGGACCAATTCATGTAATTCACGATAAAATTCAAATCTGAAGATCGATCTGCAGGTCGCAACAAACATTTAATGTTGTTCTCCAACAGAATACCTGAGGGACTCTTACGCAACACATAAACAATTTCATCTTTATAAAAACGCGAACGACCACTGTGCGACCAGTCCCAGGCGGGACATGTAATAGAAACAATGTAACATTAAAAAGTTGACAACCTAAGCCCCTGCCAGAATCCAATATTTCCACCTCGGCCGTAGAAATGCCTTCGCGAAAGAATAAGGCTGTCCCCGTAGAATAATCGGGTGTTATATTGAGGATCATACAGGAAGAAAAGCATTTAAACTGACAAACTCTGGGAGGTTGTAGGGGACGTCAAAACAAATATTTTTCCCAAATGTCATTTTTTCCTATGAGGATTATTTAAACCGGTGGAGGCCGTATTATGCTCTTGTTAGAGACCGTATTACGCTCTTCAGTTGTAGGCAACTGCTGTCCACCAGTGTAGTAGTGCATTGTCTCTGTTTACTAATGGAGCGATACACCTGGAGTGAGTACACTCGTATGGTTGGTGCATACTACGTAGTTCACCACAACGGACGAGCTGCACAGCGGGTTTATCAATAACAATATCCTAATCGCCGTATCCCTTATCATACGAGCCGGCCGGAGTGGCCGAGCGGTTCTAGGCGCTACAGTCGGGAACCACGCGACCGCTACGGTCGCAGGTTCGAATCCTGCCTCGAGCATGGATGTGTGTGATGTCCTTAGGTTTCAGTAGTTAAAGTTCTAGGGGACTGATGACCTCAGATATTAAGTCCCATAGTGCTCAGAGCCATTTGAACCATTTGAACCTTATCATACGAACTTTGCTGCTGTGTATCAACGTCTGCGTGCGACCGTGTCATTTAGCAGATTACCTGGTCAGGGATGCCGTCGCACGGTAAATACGGTGTAGTTTGAGGAAGCTGTCTTGCAGCATGCGGAGCGATATCCTTCAATCAGCACTCGTGCAATTTCACGTAACATGGGGACGAATCAGACGAATGTAAGAACAGTCCTTCGAGAGCAAGTGTTACGTCCATTTCACTTACAGTGTGTCCACAACCTGGAACCAGCTGATTATCCACCCAGAGCACAGTTTTCGCTGTGGTCCCTGGAACAGTGTGAAATGCATCCTACATTCCCATCCTCTGTGTTGTTTACCGATGAAATAACGTTCAGGCGTGATGGACTCTTCAACATGCACAATTCGCATGTTTGGAGTGAGCATAACTCACATGCCACAGTTACTAGCGCTCATCAAGTGCGGTTCTTCATTAATGTGTGGGTCGGTGTTGTTGGGGACTGTTTAATTGGGCCGTATCTGCTACCAACGCCATTAAATGGCAGGCAGTATTACAATTTTCTCGCCAGAGCATTGCTAGAATCGCTGGAAAACGTTCCGCTCCCCACAAGACAACGCATGTAGTTCCAACATGACGGGGTGCCGTCACATTTCAGTCGTGATGTGCGTCGATTCCTGGACCGACAGTTCCCAGAAACGTGGATTGGCAGAGGTGGTTCTGTACCATGGCCTGCTCGATTCCCAGATATGTCCCCTCTGGACATCTTTGTATGGGGAGAGATCCGCAACCTTGTTTACACAACTCCTGCTGAATCAGAAGAGGATCTGGTTGCCTGGATAGTAGCAGCAGCAGGAACAATTCAGGACACTCCTGGGGTTTTTGCCCGTGTCAGACAGAACATGATCCGACGGTGTAGCCTTTGTTTACGTGTCAATGGAGGCATTTTTGAACATCTACTTGTAGTGGAAAGCCCGCATCTCGTGGTCGTGCGGTAGCGTTCTCGCTTCCCACGCCGGGGTTCCCGGGTTCGATTCCCGGCGGGGTCAGGGATTTTCTCTGCCTCGTGATGGCTGGGTGTTGTGTGATGTCCTTAAGTTAGTTAGGTTTAAGTAGTTCTAAGTTCTAGGGGACTGATGACCATAGATGTTAAGTCCCATAGTGCTCAGAGCCATTTGAACCATTTTTTTGTAGTGGAAATTGGGTTGTGTTAATGTGTTGTCTCTTGGTCATAAAAAAATGGAAAAGTGTTTGTTGGTTTAATTAATTTGCCGCCAGAGAAATCTTCCTCTACAGGTTTAAATACTCCTCATAGGAAAAATTGACATTAGGGAAAAATATTTGTTTTGATGTCCCCTACAACCTCCCAGAGTTTGTCGGCTTTAATGCTTTTCACCCTGTATAAGAACCAGGTAAGGAGAAATGTCTAAATAACACCTCCCGTTAATCATAAATGAACTGGAGCAGCAAAGCCAATCGCAGTTCTGATTCCGCACTATTAGCGTTTAAGGAAAGGTACGTGTAGGCTTGGGTCACTGAACAGTCATACAGGAGTGTACGGAGCATACTGAGTAGGAGTCGGCAGACAGCCGACCGTCAAGATCCATTGCGAAGTCCACAGATGACTCAGACATCGGGGAACCATAACTCCCGTCATAGTATTTTTTTCTGAGATATCTTACGTGGCAGTTTGCATACGCTGTATCTGTTGGTCACGTGGCATGGTGGCCTCTGCAGACGGAGGTGTGGGACACCGTAATGCAGACCCAGCCACTAAGGCGGAAGCATGCTATGCAACCACCAATGCAACGGATGATACTTTGTCGCTAGTTTTGTTCTCCTCTGGAGCTGCTGCAGGCAGCAAATTCAGGAAACCGTCGGCGACGAAGGAGCAGCAGGACATTGATAGGGCTCAGACTGTAACGGGGGACACTAAGACAAGGGGGCAAGAGGCGGGGACTGGCTGCCATTTTACACCGAGCCAGCTTGGAAGGCTCCGCGAGTAGGAGGGATGCTGGAGATGCCACTCACCGCACAACGGACGGTCGGTATCGTGTCATAGAGAGGAGCAGTTGATAAAATCGATGCGGAGATTGGAGCAGAAGAATGTACAGCCAAATCCTCACCTTCACCATCGTGAGTGCGACGTCGCTTGTTTTTCACTGTTACAGGTTTTATCCTGGGGGTGATAGGTTTCTGATCCTGTCGTGGAGGTAGAGGCGAAAATTCATTTTCGCGACTATCAGAACCGTCTTTTCAGTCATTATGGCCCGAACCAGAAACAGGTCCAACTTCGGGAGTGGAAGGAACAAGATCAGCAACCATTAATTTGACAATGCTTGCAGGTTCCCTCTTGACCAGTGTACAGGACACGAACGCGGTAACCACACACTTGAAAATGTGATAGAATATTGCGTTTGACATGCGTTTCCACGGAACGAATTCCACTAAAACACTGTAATCTGTATTGAATAGACCAACGCCCACGACAGACGTTTTTCACGTTACCGTAAGGAGTCAACACCACCTTTAGAAAGTTGTCAGCTACGTCGGGCGGAAGGTTGAACCCTCAAATATTGGTATAGTCAATTTCAGCATCTAAGAGTTATACCACACTAACGGAATTATCGCGATGCTTGAACGTGACTTGAGAACCAAGTCGCGACAGCAACGTTTCAGCATTATGGGGATGCGTAAATTTCACGTAAAACACGTACTCGTCAGTGTCAAAATAAGCGGTGTGGATTTCATCAGAGTTCACATGAATTGAATCGACAAGCCAGTCGTGGGTCTCTAGAGACCCGGGCTGAATATGTCGCGTCGTTTTATCGAAAGTAAAGCTCACAGTACTTTTTCGTGGAAATCACGTGGAAACCAAGGTAGAAATAGCGGAGCGGCCGACGCCACTGCACGTAAACGAACACACAGTAAGGCGGAGCGGAGGCGGTACGATTCACTCGTCAAACAGAACAGCAGTAGCGAGAACAACATCACACAAGCGAAGCTGCGGTAAGTGAGATAAACAAGAACCTTCCCGCTTGGCACTCGTAGCGGAACTTGCCACTATTTCGTCTGAGAATACCACGCTGTTAAACGCGTTCGCTTAGTATGACTCCTCATACACTGAGTGAATTTCCTGGAAAATCGGGCGATTCCACTTGTCGCATTCTCATCGTGAGTGAGGGTGGCGTGACAGTGCTCGACTCAGATTCCAGGACACGGCGGTGACGTCCGAAGGACGAGCTCCGGGCGAGGCGGAGCTGGAGAACCTCAGTTCGTACCTCAGACTACGAGGTGGCATAATGAGGTCAATGTGATGGGTAGGCAATCGGAAGCGGTCGTTAGTTCGCAGCCCGGTTCGATCGATGATAGCTACGTCAGAAAAGTGTCGGTGACCCCACAGCAGAGACTGACAGATTCGAGGTGTCGATGGATACCCCTGTTGTATCCCGCCTACTCGTCAAATATGGGGAGTCTGAGGAATCCCGCTTCTCGGGTCGCCAGGCAACCATTCAAGCGAATCGTATTGAACCCTCAATTTCCTTTATTTACTAGCGATTCATCAAGAACATTTACACATTTAATCACACTATGTGAGCGTGGAAGTAGTTGCCAGTGGGTAACTGATGAAAACAAATTAAATTTCTTTCAACAAATGGAAATTTTATTCCTAAAAGACACCTTTTTTCATTTTCTTTTTGAAACACATTTAAAATTATTATCAGAAAGCACCCTCTAAATTTCAAGTTACAATTTATTCAGAAGCAGAAAGAACAAATTCCTGAAAGTATGAGCTTTCGGGCTGAGAACCTTGCCGCTGCCTTTTGACACGGCCGTAGTCACGACCGCTCACAACAACCTCTGAAAGACTACACTGGTGCAAATCTGCAACACACCAGATTACTTTAAACTAAAAATTTTAACAACTCACACAGGCACGTAAACTATGCACCCCGTAGGAGGGATGGAAATGGTACAAAACACTAGCATTAAAATGACCATTTAAATAAAAACCTATGAAATGCGGTTTTACATAAAATATACCAACATGCTCTACATTACACATATACCGCCTCTCAAGATGATAGGCAGAATAAAAACATATTTCAGGAATTCGGCCGTTAACGCCGAATTCGACAGACATGACAGAGGCAGCTACTAAGGTACGGTAGATTGATAGGGAGATTACCGAACAACCCGAACCGCAAGTTGCTCTAATCCGCCCCTACTCCACAAGGGAAAAACGGACCACCCAATTCATAAATAACCACCTTCCCTCGGGTGGGCCAACGGAGAAGAATGGTGGGACGACCCCAAAACAAAGCGGCTGGAGACCTCACCAAGAAAACAAGTGGAATTTAACAAGTAAATGAAACAACAATCTCCAATCACTTAACTTCTAATAAACTACTATTTCTGGCGAAGACCTCGCCCCCCCCCTTCCCCCCCCCCCCCCCCGCCCCCCCCAGCGCTCTCCCGAACCGTCCGTTGCCAGCCGCTTCAACGGACGCAGGAAGGCGCGCCGATCTCCCGTCTTCTCACGGCGTCGGTGACTCCTGTTTCTCTCTTCTCTCGTGTCAACCGCGAAGCACCACTCCTCGTTATACGCAGCGGCCCACTGGACTCGCGTGGCGACCTCACATGCGCCAACGCTCAAGGCGGACAAGTCATCTTGTGTCTCAGTGCGCGACCGACCAACCGATCGATCCAGCAGCCAATGGCCGTTGCCCCAGAAACTGGAGCAGACTGGCGGCCTAACGTGCAGACTCAGACACAGGAACTCAGCCCCAACTGGGCGACCACTAGCTGAGTTCTGTTACTGGCGGAGTGGCAAGACTCTCATTTGCCGGCTTTAAAGTTTGATCCAAACGACAGACATAGTAGCACTCCGACGACAGACACTAACTGCCCCACAAATTCGAACGAGAGACAGACCATGTAATGGCGACGCGAGACTGACCCAGACTCACTCCGACTGACCAACCTCCACACTCGCCGCCTAGCGAGCTCCTAGCGCCCCTTAAATGCACGTGAACAGGCTACCTTTCGCCTTTTCCACTAGAGGAAGGCACTAAAGCTGCGACTGCCACAGCGGCGCCACCGCTAGAAACGGAGGGCGCCTGCTTCACACAACGCGCTGCGGCGCGTTCTTCAAAACAGCAGTTTTTTTTCCACGGCTCGCGTATTAAAGAGTTTTATTACAGAAAATAAGTGACAATATTTAGCTTTGAGAAATACAGATATGGCGACAGACAGACAAGAAATCTCTTTAGTATATAGAATTCGTAATACAAATTACGTAACACAGTGGATGCTTCTGTCCAGGTCGCTGGTCTTGGCGCCTCTGTAGAGCTGTGCACGACCACTCGGGAGCGGCGCTTATGCTCTCTTCGCGTAGAGGCCACTACTGTCGTGTTGTCGTCCTGGAGAGGGGTGGGTCAGCGTGCAATTGGCTGACGTCTTCCTCACAGCCCTCTCTTCTCTAACGTTCCCGACTGGCGTGCCGACGCTTGAGTTTACGCCGGAACAAACCCATCTGTTCCAATCATCTGCTCGGCTAGCCCACGGGTGTACATAAGCCAAAGAGGGCTCGTCAGTGTGGAAGACAACTCCTGCTAATACGTCCTGAAGGCTTGTTATTGCCAGAAAACTGTGTCACTGTTGGGGAGGCGTACATTTATTTGATCCGTGAAAGAAGTCCTTTATTGATAAGATGGCAATATACTAATTTCATTCATTCTTGTTCTAGCTACAGTTGTTAGGTATCATCAGATCATAGGATGAAAAAAAATTCTGTGTACAATGGCCAACCGGTAGGATACGTCATCATAAATTTTGAGCAACCTTTGAAGCTCTGTGTTGAGAGGAACGAGCAAAAAGTTTGTTTCATGTGCAGTGTTCTCAGTTTGCATGTGTAGATTATTTGATATAATTTATTACACAGTTGATGCGACAATTTGTTATTTTCGGCTGATTTCACTTTAATGTTTGACCCAGCTGTATAATAAGGTGGAGCTGGGGTTGGGTTGGGTTGTTTGTGGGAAGAGACCAAACTGCGAGGTCATCAGTCTCGTCGGATCAGGGAAGGACGGGGAAGGAAGTTGGCCGTGCCCTTTCAGAGGAACCATCCCGGAATTTGCCTGGAGCGATATAGGGAAATCACGGAAAACCTAAATCAGGATGGCCGGACGCGGGATTGAACCGTCGTCCTCCCGAATGCGAGTCCAGTGTGCTAACCACTGCGCCACCTCGCTCGGTAATATTATGGAGTATAATAAGCTTTAGCTATGCAGCTTGCACAAAATTTATGAAGATGAGTGCTAACGGTTTGTGATGGTACACGAACAAAAAAAAAGAAAAAAGAAAAAATGTCATGGTATGAAGACGGCTAAGAACTTGAACCGAAACAGTAATCAATAAAAATATGAAATTGTGGTCTTAATCAATAAAGGATTTTTTTCTGAACCCAATAAATGTAAACAAAAATCGCACATCTCCAATATGACCATGAAAGTGGATGTCCATTCAACAGATAACTGGAAAAATTGAATGAAAATTAAGAAACTTCGACAAAGTTTGTATTTCTTTGTTATTTTTTGCTGGTGTCCAAGAACCGTTGGGCTTGGCAATGGCAGCTTCGCGAACAGGATGCTAGGAATCAGTGAAACAATATGACGACACCCTTGCAGGTTTGCAACAACGTGGAGCAGTGAATTGTCAATAAAATTTTGTTAGCTGAACGGTTGAAACCAATCTAAATGCACCGTTTGATGGTAGTGCTATGTAGTGAAAGTTGTTTGAGTCGAACACAAGTGTACGAGAGGGCAGATAAGTTCAAAAGGGAAATAACAAACGTTGAAGATACGTCACGCCTAGGACGTTCTGTCTGTGCAGTCACGCAGATAACAATGCGAGAGTTGATGAATCGATACGGGCAAGCAGGCTCATTACGGTGAGCGAATCTCAGCAACGATAAACATTAGTGTCGGGCCAGCTCACCATGTTGTTCATGACGTACTGATGTTCAAGAAAGTATGTGAGAGGTGCACTCCAGTACATCTCACATCAGAAATTAAAGAAAGGCGCATGCATGTGTGCAGGGAGCTTTTATGACAGTACCAGGCTGAAGGGGAAACATTTCCTCACTGTATGTAAAGGCAGATGAAAGATGGGTGCATTATTAAACGACCAAAAGAAACTATTAGTGACTCAAGTCCCGCTGATGATGAGGAAGTCCAAGCAGCTGTACTTAACTTGTTACGCACAAGATGTCTTTGCACGTGAGACTCAGATGCTTGTCGAGCGCTGGCGTAAGTCCATACAACTAGTGGGTACTACATTGAAAAATATATGTTGTATTTTATTCTCGTAGTAGATTCGTTAATTTAATTACTGTAATACACACATCAAAAATAAGTTTTGCATCACCCCGGTTCCAAGAACTCCTGATGATGGACTTTGGCTGTGGATGTTGTATCACAGACACAGTCCCCTTGACTCTTCAGAGATCTACATCTACATACATACTCCGCAATCCACCATACGGTGCGTGGCGGAGCGTACCTCGAACCACAACTAGCATCTTCTCTCCCTGTTCCACTCCCAAACAGAACGAGGGAAAAATGACTGTCTATATGCCTCTATACGAGCTCTAATCTCTCTTATCTTTGTGGCCTTTCCGCGAAATGTAAGTTGGCGACAGTAAAATTGTACTGCAGTCAGCCTCAAATTCTGGTCTCTAAATTTCCTCAGTAGCGATTCACGAAAAGAACGCCTCCTTTCCTCTAGAGACTCCCACCCGAGTTCCTGAAGCATTTTCGCAACACTCGCGTGATGATCAAACCTACCAGTAACAAAACTAGCAGCCCGCCTCTGAACTGCTTCTATGACCTCCCTCAATCCGACCTGATAGGGATCCCAAACGCTCGAGCAGTACTCAACAATAGATCGTATTAGTGTTTTATAAGCGGTCATCTTTACAGATGAACCACATCTTCCCAAAATTCTACCAATGAACCGAAGACGACTATCCGCCTTCCCCACAACTGCCATTACATGCTTGTCCCACTTCATATCGCTCTGCAATGTTACGCCCAAACATTTAATCGACGTGACTGTGTCAAGTGCTACACTACTAATGGAGTATTCAAACATTACGGGATTCTTTTTCCTATTCATCTGCATTAATTTACATTTATCTATATTTAGAGTTAGCTGCCATTCTTTACACCAATCACAAATCCTGTCCAAGTCATCTTGTATCCTCCTACAGTCACTCAACGACGACACCTTCCCGTACACCACAGCATCAGCAGCAAACAGCCGCACATTGCTATCCACCCTATCGAAAAGATCATTTATGTAGATAGAAAACAACAGCGGACCTACCACTCTTCCCTGGGGCACTCCAGATGATATCCTCACCTCCGATGATCACTAAACCCGCCCGAAGATGTAAACAATCATGCATGAGCAGCGATTATTAGACGGAGGGGGTCCGACAGTCGATAAGTTCCAGTTATTCCACCAGTACAGTGTTACACGGCTCGTGTTGTCTGTAGTTCAACCATGCCTAGACGCTCAATACCGCGGTTCAATCGCGCCCGCATTGTTACTTTGTGCCAGGAATTGCTCTCAACAAGGTATGTGTCCAGGCGTCTCGGAGTGAACCAAAGCGATGTTGTTCGTATATGGAGGAGACACATGCCTCATTCAGGCCTCCCAAGGGCTACTACTGCAGTGGATGCCGGCTACCTACGGTTTATGGCTCGGAGGAACAACCCCATCATGTTGAATAATGCTTTGCGTGCGGCCACAGGATGTGTTACGACTCAAACTGTGTGCAATAGGCTGCACGATGCGCAACTTCACTCCCGACGTCCATGGCGAGGTTCATCTTTGCAACCACGACGCCATGCAGCGCGGTACAGATGGGCCCAACAACATGCCGAATGGACCGCTCAGGATTGGCATCACGTTCTCTTCACCGATGAGTGTCACATAAGCCTTCAACCAGACAATCGTCGGAGACGAACAGTTACTAGTTTGGAGGTAACCCGGTCAGGCTGAACGCCTTAGACATAGTGTCCAACGAGTGCAGCTAGGTGGATGTTCCCTGCTGTTTTGGGGTGGCATTATGTGGGGCTGAAGTACGCCGATCGTAGTCATGGAAGGCGCCTTAACGGCTATACGATACGTAAATGCCATCCTCCAACCGAGAGTGCAAACATATCGGTAGCATATTGAGGAGGCATTCCACTTCATGGACGACAACTCGGGCCCCCATCGTGCACATCTTCTGAATGACTTCCTTGAGGATGACATCGCTCGACTAGAGTGGTCAGCATGTTCTCCAGATATGAGCCCTATCGAGCATGCCTGGGATAGACTGAAAAGGGCTGTTTATGGACGACGTGACCCACCAACAACTGTGAATCGCCATTCAGGAGTGGGACATTCTGAACGAACAGTGCCTTTATGAACTTTTGGTAGTATGCCACGACAAATATAGGCATGCATCAAAGTAAGATGACGTGCTACTGGGTATCCGAGGTACCGGTGTGTACAGCAGTCTGAACCACCACCTCTGAAGGTCTCGCTGTATGGTGGTACACTATGCAATGTGTGGTACTGATGAGCAATAAAAAGGGCGAAAATGATGTTTATGTTGATCTCTATTCCAATTTTCTGTACATGTTCGGGAACTCTCGGAACCGAGGCGATGCAAAACTGTTTTCGATGTGTGTAATTGAGGGAGCTGTCGGTATGGCGAAATGCTGTGTAGGATGGCTACAGTCCCCGGTCTGAATACTGCACCGGGCTCCAGTTTGTGCATGTACCATTACATTATGGAAATGAGGAAGAAGTTCTAGAAAATGTACATCTGGAGCACTATGTTATTTGTAAGGGAAGGGCTTGACACTCGTAAGTATGGAGAAGATGGAACCGGGATTATTTGAATTGTGACGCTGCCGACGAAAATTAAAAATTAGTTGGATCGATAAAATATGAAGTGAACAAGTATTACAAACAACAGATGTGAAAAGGATTCTATGGAAAAGATTTGCTAGAAGGAGCGACAGGTTAGTGGGACATACGTTAAGGCACTAAGGGATCCGTTGAATTTAGTAGTAGGGAGAGAAAATACTAACGGCAGAACAAGACTTGAATATGCAAAGTGATATGCTGGGTGTAGTTGTTGCATATGGATGAAAATATTAACGCAAGATAGGGAGAGACGAACAACAGCATCAAAATACTTAAGTGACTGAGGACAAATAAGTGGAGGGGAAGCCAGTTTCAGCGTCAGTGAAGAATCCACTGTATAGCTTACTGAAATCATGTACACCACGATCGAGTTTGTCAAATTTCGCAAGTCCAGTGCTTACTCATTATGGTGGACGAGGAGCAGGTATCGTTATAGATTTCACGCCGAATTTAGGTAGTTGTAATAGTAGTTGCCTGAGAACGAATTGAAACAAACATAAGTAACGAACAAATACTAATATACCGTTTCAGTCACATTAATTTATTTTAACGTCACTACGTGCTATGATGGTCTTCCCATCACTTTTAAGAGAATCAGGGTACTTTAACGTTGCTGTATTTGTTTGTGACATACAGACCAGTTACCCACTTCGCAGAGTGTGCTGTGGGAGGGAAGTTATGTGTTGTATTATTGTGGTCGAGGAACGTTGAGCTACATAAAGCACTCAAGAGAGCTGTACACTTTTCTTCATATATATGGAAACTATACTTACTGCATGTCTTGTGTGAATGTATTTCCGTATGCTGCTATAGGGAACTCCACATTGTGGTGGCTCCCTTTTCTAATAAATTCAGTAAGGTTTATAACCCGAGCAATATTGTTATATAACCGCCACTATTAGGGGCTAAAATTAAAGTCATCTTAAAATATTAATTTACCTTTTGAGGATACACCAAAAAATACCATGAGCAGATACGGCTGCGAACACACGTCTTCTTGTGTGGTGCCCAATTGTGTTTGACATCTGTTGCCTTAAGCCGGACCAACGAAAATTTTCTTTTAGGGATCTGAAGATGGCAATTTCTATTGTCGAAACCAGTAAACCACTAAAGTGTTGATATATCGATCTTCGTAAATATTTTTTTAGTTTTTATTTTATTTATTTATTTGGTTTATTTTATTTATTTTATTTTTGAGTCACTCTGGCCGATTTCATGCGGACCACCACGAATTTCTCTCCAATGTTAACCTCTTTATGTAAGTGTAGCTTTTGCATCCTGTGTCCTCAATTACCTGTTAGACTTATTCAAATCTCTGCCAGCCCCTACAAATTTTACTCCCTACATCTCCCTCTAGTACCACAGGTATTGTTCCCTGATGTCTTAAGACACGCTCTCTGTCCTGTGTTTTAGTCAGCGTTGTCCATAATCTCCTCTCATCACCGACTCTGCGGAGAACCTCCTCATTTTTTATCTTATAAATCCACATTCATTTGTAGTACCACATCTCATACGGTTAGATTCTCGTTTGTTCCGGTTTTCCCACTGTCCAAGATTCACTGCCATACAATTCTGTGCTCCAAACGTACATTTTTAGAAATTTCTTCTTCGCATCAATGACCATGTTTAATACTAGCAGATTTGTCTGTGCAAGGAATGCCATCTTTGTCCATGTTACTCTGTTTTTCATGTCCTCTTTGCTTCGTTCGTCATGGGTAATTTTGCTTCCAAGGTAGCAGATTTCCTTAACTTCATCTGCTTCTTGACCCATAATTTTGATGTTAAGTTTCTCGCTATTCTCATTTCTACTACATCTCATTACCTACTTCGTTTCCCGATTTACTCGCAACCCATATCCTGTGCAAATTAGATTATTCATTCCATTCAACAGATCCTGTAGTTAACATCACTGAGGATAGCCATGTCGTCGGGCAACTGAAGACTTCAATCCTGTATTACACAGTTTTTAATCCGAGCACCTCTTTCTTGATTTTCCAGTTTTAATATTCTGTCTTGGTTCTTGTACATATCGTATATTACTCGTCTTTTTTTGTAGCTTACTCCTATTCTTCTCAGAATTTCGAATATCTTGCACCACTGTTCATCGTCAAATGCTTTTTTTTTTGCTGTTTACAAAAAAAAAAAAAAAAAAAAATTTATTGGTCAACGAATCCTATGAGCATGCTTTGATTTTTCTTCAGCTCTGCTTCCATTATAAACAGCAACGTGGGGATTGCCTCTGGTGCATTTACCTTTCCCAAAGTCAGACTGATCGTCATCCAAGAGATCCTCTATTTTGTTTTCCCATCTTCTGTATATTATTCTTGTCAGCATCTTCAATACATAAACTGTTAAATCGCTTGTGCGATAGCTTATCAGCCCTTGTTATCTTCGGAATTTCGTGGATGAAGTTTTTTCTAAAGTCTGATGGTACGTCGCCAGTGTCACATATTCTACATACTAATGTTAACAGTCGTTTTGTTGCCGCTTCCCCAATGATTTTAGAAATTCCGATGAAACTTGTCCATCCCTTCTGCCTTATTTTATCTAGGGTCTACCAGAGCTGTTTTAGATTCTGACTCTAATACAGGTCTTATGGACTACAATATCTTCTTCTACCGCGTCATCAGACAAATAGTCCTCCTCATAGAGGCGTTCAATGCACTCTTTCCATCTGTCCTCTGTGTCTTCTGTTTTTAACTGTGAAATTTCCAATGCACTCTTAATGTTTCCGTGGTTTTTGTCTTTCCTATACGCTGAGTGAGTCCTCCCGACGATCAGTTCTTTTTGGACTTCTTGACTTCCTGCTATGCGATTTATATTGCTGTGTTCCCGTCTTTCCCTGAACATTTTTGTGTTTTCTTCTTTCGTCGATCAGTTGAAAATATTCCATCTGTTACCCATGGTTTCTTCGCGGTTAGCTGCCTTCTAACTGTGTTTGTCTGTCTGACATTGTGACTGCCCTTATTAGAGACGTCCACCCCTCTTCAACTGAGCTGGTGTTCCTTGCCACAGTATCCACATTCTTAGCGAATTTCAAATTCTTCTCCTCCTTCCAAAGTAGTTCAGTATCACACTTCCTTCCACAATGACGTTTTGGGACGTTTCTTTTAAACTTCAGTCTGCTCTTCATCATCACTAAATCATGATCTGTATATCTGCTCCAGGTTTCGTCTTTTAGTCTACGATCTGATTTCGGTATTTCTATCTGACCATGATTTAATCCAGCTGGAGCCCTCCTGTGTCTCCGGGTTTTTTCCAAATATACCTCTTCCTCTTGCGATTTTGGAACAGAGCTTTTGCTGTTGCTATTTGAAATTTGCTACTGGACTCAGTCTTTCTCCTCTTTTCGTCTTACTTCCAAGTTCATATTCTTCCGTATCCCTTTATTCCATTTCTCCCGCCATAACCGCGTTCCAGTCTCCAATGACTATTAGATTTTAATATCCCTTCACATACTGAATTACCCGATCAATGTTCTCATATACTTTCTCTAACTCTTCATCTTCTGCTTGCGACGTAGGCATATATACAACTACCGTTGTTGGTGTTGCTTTACTGTCAATTCTGATGAGAACAATTCTGCCGCTAAACTGTTCACAGCGACGCACTCTCTGCCCACTCTTGCTATTCATAATGAATCTTGCTCCCGTCAAACCATTTTCTACTGCTGTTGATATTATCCAATATTCATCTGACCAGAAGTGCTTGTCTTCTTTCCAGTTGTTCTGTGCATCCTCATGTCGTTGATCGTAGCTGATTCTTCCACCTTTTAGAGGTAGTTTCCCACCCCGAGGGCAAGAGGGTACCCTGGACCTCTGTCCACTCCTCCTCCATCTTTGAGAAGCCCGTTGGCAGAAAGAGGATGACATGTTATAGCGAATGTCTTCGGCAGCCACTGTTAATGATTTTTATTCAGAATTTAAGCAGTGGCTGAGTTAGTACCCAGTATCCACGGCGTTTCGATTAGATCGCGAGTGAATAAGACTGCCGTACATACTGTGCGTCAATAATTTTACGCGCTCAGGGCGTAGATGAACTACAAAGACTACGCTGACAAAACATTAAATACATGATTGTCTCAGTTCCACGTCGTAATTAAAAAACAGCATACTCTGCAGTTGATTGAAAATAACTAACATTTGTTTGTCAAATAAACGACGGACTAATGAGAAAAGAACGCAATATATTCTTTCAACTGGCTGCGCTCACTGTGTTACCCGCGGCTGAACAGTTATTTGTAAAAAAGGTTCGGGTACGTATTTATTCCAATCTTCTATTAGTCCATAACCTCCTTCCCCCTCTCTGTCCACCCATTTCTTCCCTTCCCGTTTTCTCTCCAAGTTATCACCCCGACCACAATAGAATTCTGGGGGTTCTCACCTCATAGTATTTCTTTCCTGATTGCAACGAACATGTGTACTAAATTTGATCGAAATCGTTCCAGGCGGTAAAGATAACGTTTTTGACTTTGACTTTGCTCGTGTACGAACAACTCAGATATATTTCACACGTAGTTAACATATCTGTAGCGAATTTCATCCCCTAGTCACCATTAATGTGTTCTCTGAATCGGACAATGAAAGTGCGGCCACTTTGGCATATACACTGAAGCGCCGACGAAACTGGAATAGGGAAGCATGTTCAAATACAGCGATATGTAAACAGGCAGAGGACGGCGCTGCAATCGGCAACGCCTATATAAGACAAGTGTCTGGTTCAGTTCTTAAATTGGTTACTGCTGCTACAATGGCAGGTTATCAAGATTTCCGTGAGTTTGAACGTGGTGTTATAGTCGGCGCTCGGGCGATTGTCCACAGCATCTCCGAGGTAGCACTGAAGTGGGGATTTTCCCGTACGACCATGTCACGAGTGTACAGTGAATATCAGGAATCGGGTAAAACATCAAATCACTGACATCGCTGCCTCCAGAATACGATCATGGAAGAACGAGACGAACGACGACTGAAGAGAATCGATCAACGTGACGGAAGTGCAACCCTTCCGCAAGTTTCTGCAGTTTTCAATGCTGAGCCATCAACAAATGTCAGCGTGCGAACCATTCAACGAAACATAATGGATATGGACTTTCGGAGCCGAAGGCCCACACGTGTACCCTTGATGACTGCACGACACAAAGCCTTACGCGTCGCCTGGACCCGTCAACACCGGCAATGGGCTGTTGATGACTGGAAAGATATTGCCTGACAGGACGAGTCTCAAGTCAAATTGTATTGTTACAGAGTGGCTCCAGGAACACTCTTCTGACTTTAACCACTTTCTATCGCTATGAGACTCCCCAAACATGAATACTATTTAACATATCTGGGATGCCTTGCAACGTGCAGTTCAGGAAGATCTGCACCCTCTCGCCTTCTTACGGATTTATGGACAGCCCTGCAGGATTCATGGTGTCTGTTCCCTCCAACATTACTTCAGAGATTAGTTGAGGCCTTGCACATCGTGTTGCGGAACTTCTGCCTGCTCGCAGGGCCCTCACAATTTTAGGCATATGTACCAGTTTCTTTGGCTCTTCAGTGCACATCGAACAGAGCATTCAGAACTAACGATTTGATACTAGTGTTTGCGTAAATTTTAAAAATATTTTCAGCATTGTAGGCTAACCTTGAATCTAGCTTATCTTTTTGTGGAGAAAACAGTTCTATTGTTATATGACTTGATGGTATTTGAATTTTTTTAGGAGTATTTCCTAAAACTGGTACATATACAGTGGAGAAGTTTAGCTTGTCTTTCTATTTCCTTCTAATGTCTTTCTTATTTTGCTGAACAGATTGTAAGTGAAGACTGAGTTCCATTGCCGAGAGACATTTGCTTGATAGTTTCCATTTTAATCTAGCGCTTTTTACCACTTACTGGAACCTTGTATGCTCTGTGTATCACTGACTACCACCCATCACAAGCGAATTTGAATGGCAATGTATGTTGATATTTTGAAGGCTGGTTTATAGTTTGTCTGAAAACAACTAGATTCTAAAAAATATCAATAAATGTGTGTATCTAATCAGTCGCGGCCCTTATCAAGCTGTCAATAACGGATTTTTGGAGCGATGATTAAACCTACCTTTACACGGCTAGACTATCGTTTGAAGTAAGACTGCAGTTTTATGCTTTTTAAAACATCAAAATTAGTATGTACTTAACTACTTTTAAATATTCAGTGTGATTGCTTATCATGACGTACCTGTGTTAAGCACAATACCGCTACTTCAAACATAGAACATGTTGGTTCTTACGTTATGATGCTCGAAGAAGGCCCGCATTGCAGTTCTCGTTCACTTTTTTTTGCTCGCCCCAATGAATCCCCATTTCCGGTTGATCCATAAAAGGCCCAAGATAATCCGCCTCTGTTCATGATTGCATGCCAATCGGAAAAATCAGATTCGTTAAGCGATAAGGAACGTTTTCGCTTCCACGAGTTTCTCGTAGTATATCTGCCAAGACACAATTTAATTCCTATTCAATGAGCATCGATTAGCAGTGCGCCTTCATTCTTAAATCACTGTATGTTAGTGTCGCGCAGACAGGTTTAATTAACTGTATAAACTCTGAACGTAAATTTCCAGCTCGTAATCAAGGCGATATTAGCTAGTACAGTCTTTGCCGTTACTTCTGGTGCAATGGATTGCAGTTATGAGTCTGCTCGCAACGCCCGTGGACTATTAGCACGTAATCCGCAGCTGTAAAACTAATAGACAGTGCGTTGCAAATGAAGTTTCACATATCAAATACAAGCTTTAAGTGTTTTATGAATCTCACTTACTACCGAACGTAGTGGAATAATGTTAAACCTTTTTTTTCGATATTTAACACTTTACTAGACTCATCGTTGTATGGATCACAATAACACGCGTGGTGTATTCTGTACACCACGCTGAAAGGTAGCCAGAACTCGCTAGAATATGTAACGAAATGTGGAAATAAATACTCAACGGACTTCTAGAGGTGTATACTCAGCCGGCCAGAGTGGCCAAGCGGTTCTAGGCGCTACAGTCTGGAACCGCGTGGCCACTACGGTCGCAGGTTCGAATCCTGCCTCGGGCATGGATGTGTGTGATGTCCTTAGGTTAGTTAGGTTTAAGTAGTTCTAAGTTCTAGGGGACTGATGACCTCAGAAGTTAAGTCCCATAGTGCTCAGAGCCATTTGAACCATTTTGTGTATACTCAACAGCAAACCCTGAGTATGAGAGAGAATCAAATATAAACCGAAAATTTTGTTTTACTGGCCTTTTTGTAAAGGGAGAGTGGCATGATCTCTGCTCATTGATGCTTTCGTTTCCAGTGATTGTTCTCCACACCTAGAACGTTCTCGTACCATTTTTTTTATCGAATTACTAATGTCGGGGCAACAGGTATCATCATCTGTTGCGCAACACATTATAGTCAAATTTTTCACAAGAGAGGGCTTAAAAACGCCGAAATTTTCAAAAAGGTTGGGAGAAATTTCGGGGACAGCACCCTGAGAGTGACCCAAGTGTATCAAATGACACAAACAGGTCTTACGAGAGCAGTTGAAAATACAACTCCCCGACATCGCCCGAGGACCTGCATAATTGAGGAGAATTTTGGCATTTTGAGCCAGCTTGTTGAAGACGATTGGTGAAAACTGTTGCTTAAATTGCTGCTGAGATTGGTTTAAGCTACCGTACTGCCCAGGCGACCGTTATCGACAATCTTGGATTTCCGGAAGTGTCCACAAGGTATGCGCCTCATCTTCTCACCGTAGACCACAAAGTCCATCGCCGCGAGGTGTGCAAACGGCTACTGACACGCTACCAAACTTCAGGTGAACATTTTCTGCACCGGATTTTGATCTGTGATGAAACGTGGGTGCACCATTACACGCTGGAATCGAAATTAACGAGGTGTGAAAGGACGAAAAAAGGACAAAGCGGGGAAGGTTCTTGCAACAGTCTTCTTCGATTTTAAAACAGTTCTTCTCATCGATATTTTCCACGAACATCGTACTGTGAAGGCTGGATAACGCGCGTGGCCTCAGAAAAGGCGCATATTTCCAATCCGAATGTGGCCATGCTTCATGACAGCGCTACCCCTCACGCACATAACCGAACTCAACAACAAAATTAAAGAAAATCTAGATTACACTGGAACATCCGCCCTAAAGATCGGACTTATCGCCCTCCGATTTTCATGTATCTCGACCACTAAATGAAGCAGTCCGAGGACAAAGATTTGACGACGATGGCGCTACCGGATTGTTCGTGAGCAACCGGCTGCTGTCACAGTCAAGTTCATTTGACTATCCGCTGGGAAAGATAGGGTTATCTTTGAGGAGACTACATAGAAAAATAATATGTTTGAATTTTTCTGTAGCTTAAACAATTCAATTATTCATTTTCGATCTATAATGGAGTATGCGCTGAACTGGAACTTCCTAGCAGGTTAATATTGTTTTCTAGACCGGAATTTGAAGTTGGAACCTTCGCCTTTGACGGACAAGTGCTCTACCGACTGAGCTATCCAAATGCGGCTCACGATCCAACATTGCAGCTATACTTCGTCCAGTACCTCTTCTCCTGCTTTCCAAACTTCACAGTTCTCCTCCATAATATCTTGTGTGTTGTAGCCTGCCCTGAGTTCCCAATTTCGAGTCCCAGTCCGACGCACAGTATTAATCCCACGTACGAAGCTTAATAAGAGCTACTCTGTATGTTACCATAATCTGTTTAGTTCCACTGCAAACAGGTTATAGCTGTAAATTTCGTATTCCTAGAGTTTCGAAAAGAATTTGGCGCAGCGGCTCACTGCAGACAAATGAAAGTTCTACATACGGATTAGATTCCCAGATTTGGAAGTGACTCGAACAGTTCCTAAATAAGAGATCCCAGTATCTTGTCCGCGATGGCGAGTGTTGGCCAGAGACAAGGGTATCGTCAGGGGTGCCCCAGAGAAGTGTTATAAGACAACTCTTACTCCCTGTATGCATAAATGATGCGACCAACAGGGTGAAAGGCACTTTACGGCTGTTTGTTGACAGGAGGACACAGGATGACAGAATTTATAGTTGATGCAACGAAGATGAGTAGGAGAAACGATAATTTAGAGTATAGCATCAGTAGTACGCTTTTTGTCACAGCCACGTGCCACCAAAATGTTTTCGCAATCGGAGGAGAAAACTGCTGATTGAAATTTCATCCTGTCGCAACGAAAAGCGCCTTTGTTTTAATGATTGCTATTCCAATTCATGTATCATGTCTGTGGCACTATCTCACCTATTTCGCGATAATGCAAAACGACCTGCCCTTCTTGTTCCATAAAATATTTTTTGAAAGATCATCTGATGATGGGCTACGTCCCAGGCACGTGACGAAATAAAGAAGTTCAACTGAAATCTGTTGACTGTTACTAGCGACCTATCAACGCTGGTTATAATTTCAACCTGACCACTGTCCATATAATGGAGGATTTTCGTCGTACACTTCCACCGACACAGCGTAAATGAAATGATCGTGTGGCGTTATTGCTCGGAAGACCAAGTCTGTGGTATTTCGGCAGGCTGGTGGAGGTCTTCCTAACTGACGTCACTTCGGTCAGTTGTCGATTGATGAAATGATGGGGACAAAACAAACACTCAGTCCCAGAGCGAACAAAATCTCCGACAGGGCTGGTAATCGAACCCGGGACCCCACGAACTGAAGTCAGCGACGCTAAACACTAGAGTACGATCTGCAAAACTCAGCATAGATTGTTGCGGTGTTCTTGCCCTTCAAAGTCGGAAAACAAGTTATCGCGTGATATTCCACTTTATCAATGGGCTGAGCCAATTTGTTTTGGCCTCTTCAGGGGAGTGCTACGGTGCGCAGCGATTTCAGAATGGTAGACATTTAGGTGCAAACATACAAACAAACAGAGTATGTAGCTTTGTTTTTTCGAAGAGACTGTAAAAACATCGTGACTACCCGTTCTAATTTACAGCTTCATCGGTTGACACGGTATTTTAAACCGAAAATACAGTGTGCGACATAATTAAAAGGCTACTTTTACGACATTCGCTAACCGAATTGCATTGTTTATTCTTCTGTAATGGTGCAAAAGTGTGGCACCGTGCGACGGTACCCTTGGTCTCGCCGAAGCATCAAACATCAAAGTGTCTGAGGTGAGTTAACGACGTCACGTTGGCATTAGATTTAACCATAATTCACAACTGTGCTTAACGTCACCGTGAACGTGTCACACAATGGAAAGATCATCACATCCCTCCTATTACTTGCATTTTATTCCTTCTTTTGACGCCTGTGTGGTGGATATCGGAACGGCGACACCCAGCGTTGAAATTGAGCAGTTTTCTTATGTGTGGCCGAGGAAAGGATTTCAGACACACCGTCGCCCAGAATCGACTGTAAAAGGCCTCATTTGGTGGCAAAAGGGTCAAGTGAAAACACACCTTTCCAAGGGGGCGATGATTCACGCACATTTCGCGTTCGGAAACGACAGTTCTCGATGCGGTGAGCAACAGAACGACATCCTTAAATACTTTTGACACCTTTTGAATACATCTTGGGAGCGGACAGTGGTCAATGTTATTACTAATAGTTACGATTAAAATCAGTTTTGATCACAAATTTATTTATTCTGGTAACCTGTTTCGACTACGCCTGTGGTCATCTTCAGACCTACAAGACAAATACAAATTCTGATCAGAGGGCTACATACATTAAAGAAAATTATATAAAACTACAAAATTATAAAACGATGAATTACCAAAATGCTACCGAGCGAGGTGAGGCAGTGGAGGATGACGGTTCAATCCCGCGTCTGGCCATCCTGATTTAGGTTTCCCGTGATTTCCCTAAATCGCTCCAGGAAAATGCCAGGATGGTTCCTCTGAAAGGGCACGGCCGACTTCCTTCCCCGTCCTTCCCTGATCCGACGAGACCGGTGACCTTGCAGTTTGGTCTCTTCCCACAAAACAACCCAACCACAACCAAAATGCTGTATGAGCAGGAGACTCCTTCTAGTCGTAAATCACTGCTGATAGAGCAGTGGATGTCTTGTTAGCATACTGTAGGCTCGGCCCACTTTTGACAGAATGATGTCATCGCTAACCAATGGGTTAAAAGTCAAATAACAACTTAAAATTTCGTAATTAAAAGAACAATGACAAGAATAAAAAAATACATGGAACTTAGCTGGTTCAACAGATATTGTCAGATAAAATATGTAAAAATATTAAACATATTAGATAAATGAAAATACACTCCTGGAAATGGAAAAAAGAACACATTGACACCGGTGTGTCAGACCCACCATACTTGCTCCGGACACTGCGAGAGGGCTGTACAAGCAATGATCACACGCACGGCACAGCGGACACACCAGGAACCGCGGTGTTGGCCGTCGAATGGCGCTAGCTGCGCAGCATTTGTGCACCGCCGCCGTCAGTGTCAGCCAGTTTGCCGTGGCATACGGAACTCCATCGCAGTCTTTAACACTGGTAGCATGCCGCGACAGCGTGGGCGTGAACCGTATGTGCAGTTGACGGACTTTGAGCGAGGGCGTATAGTGGGCATGCGGGAGGCCGGGTGGACGTACCGCCGAATTGCTCAACACGTGGGGAGTGAGCTCTCCACAGTACATCGATGTTGTCGCGAGTGGTCGGCGGAAGGTGCACGTGCCCGTCGACCTGGGACCGGACCGCAGCGACGCACGGATGCACGCCAAGACCGTAGGATCCTACGCAGTGCCGTAGGGGACTGCACCGCCACTTCCCAGCAAATTAGGGACACTGTTGCTCCTGGGGTATCGGCGAGGACCATTCGCAACCGTCTCCATGAAGCTGGGCTACGGTCCCGCACACCGTTAGGCCGTCTTCCGCTCACGCCCCAACATCGTGCAGCCCGCCTCCAGTGGTGTCGCGACAGGCGTGAATGGAGGGACGAATGGAGACGTGTCGTCTTCAGCGATGAGAGTCGCTTCTACCTTGGTGCCAATGATGGTCGTATGCGTGTGTGGCGCCATGCAGGTGAGCGCCACAATCAGGACTGCATACGACCGAGGCACACAGGGCCAACACCCGGCATCATGGTGTGGGGAGCGATCTCCTACACTGGCCGTACACCACTGGTGATCGTCGAGGGGACACTGAATAGTGCACGGTACATCCAAACCGTCATCGAACCCATCGTTCTACCAGTCCTAGACCGGCAAGGGAACTTGCTGTTCCAACAGGACAATGCACGTCCGCCTGTATCCCGTGCCACCCAACGTGCTCTAGAAGGTGTAAGTCAACTACCCTGGCCAGCAAGATCTCCGGATCTGTCCCCCATTGAGCATGTTTGAGACGGGATGAAGCGTCGTCTCACGCGGTCTGCACGTCCAGCACGAACGCTGGTCCAACTGAGGCGCCAGGTGGAAATGGCATGGCAAGCCGTTCCACAGGACTACATCCAGCATCTCTACGATCGTCTCCGTGGGAGAATAGCAGCCTGCATTGCTGCGAAAGGTGGATATACACTGTACTAGTGCCGACATTGTGCATGCTCTGTTGCCTGTGTCTATGTGCCTGTGGTTCTGTCAGTGTGATCATGTGATGTATCTGACCCCAGGAATGTGTCGATAAAGTTTCCCCTTCCTGGGACAATGAATTCACGGTGTTCTTATTTCAATTTCCAGGAGTGTAGTTTCGACAGTACATGCGTTGTCCTCTCTGGCCTGTTAGAGAACCATTTAGAAGCTACTGGTTGCCATAGTAAGTATAAACGCCATTCCAAAGATGTGGCAGCAGGCTACTCTCCAATGAGGTTGTTGTAATATCGATAGGCAAACACCAGCACGTCAGACGAAGTGTCATAAACAGCAGCATGTTGTTACGGAAACGATAGACGCTCTACCAGGACGCTTTCCATTGAGGAGGCTACAAAAATCTTTGACTGACGTGTTGTAGTAAATGCTGCACAGATACAGTTTCAAGGTGTAACAAGATACATCCATTTGTATAGATTATTCGAATGATAATACGAGGGTGAGTCAAATGAAAACCTAAAATATTTTTTTAAATATTATTTATTGTGCAGAAGTGGTACAAAGGTGTATCACTTTTCAACACAATCTCCCCCACGCTTAATGCAAGTCCTCCAGCGCTTACAAAGTGCATAAATTCCTTCAGAAGAAAAAATTCCTTTGGTAGTCCGCGCAACCACTCATGCACCGCGTGGCGTACCTCTTCATCAGAACGGAACTTCTTTCCTCCCACTGCGTCTCTGAGTGGCCCAAACATATGGAAATCACTTGGGGCAAGGTCTAGTGAGTATGGTGGATGAGGAAGACACTCAAAATGCAGGTCTGTGATTGTTGGAACTGTTCTACAGGCAGTGTGGGGCCTTGCATTGTCATGTTGCAAAAGGACACCTGCTGACAGCAATCCACGTCGCTTTGATTTGATTGCAGGCCGCAGATGATTTTTTAGGAGATATGTGTATGATGAAATGGTGACAGTGGTCCCTCTAGGCATGTAATGCTCCAAAATGACGCCTTTCTCGCCCCAAAGGAGAGTCAGCATAATCTTCCCCGCTGATGTTTCTGTTCGAAACTTCTTTGGTTTTATTGATGAGGAATGGCGACATTCCTTGCTCGCTCTCTTCGTTTCCGGTTGGTGGAAGTGAACCCAGGTTTCGTCCCCAGGAACGATTCTTGCAAGTAAGCCATCACCTTCTCGTTCAAAATGCCGAAGAAATTCTTCACAAGCATCAACGCGTCGTTCTCTCATTTCAGGAGTCAGCTGCCGTGGCACCCATCTTGCAGACACTTTGTGAAACTGGAGCACATCATGCAGAATGGGGTGTGCTGACCCATGACTAATCTGTAAACATGCTGCATTGTCATTCAGTGACACTCGGCGGTTTTCCTTCGCTATGGCTTCAACTGCTGCAATGTTCTGTGGAGTCACAACTCGTTGTGCCTGACCTGGACGAGGAGCACCTTCCACTGAAGTCACAGCATTTGCGAACTTCCTACTCCATTCGTAGACTTGCTGCTGTGACAAACATGCATCATCGTACTGAACCTTCATTCGTCGATGAATTTCAATAGGTTTCACACCTTCACTACGCTAAAACCGAATAACAGAACGCTGTTCTTCCTTAGTGCAAGTTACAAGTGGGGCGGCCATTTTTATACTGATACTGCGCATCTGCACTATGCCGCCACCTACAGGCCATTATGTATGCTGTTTGTAGCACGCTTACCAACTTACAGGATAGCGGCGCGAAATTTCGATTTATTATTACAAATTTAACGTTTTCATTTGACTCACCCTCGTAATTAGTTCTTGCAGATGAAAACTGAGAAAGAAAGTAACCGAGAGGGAGTAAAATACTGCCTATGACGCTCCTATATGTATTGCAAATTTTACATGTGACAATATTAAATGGCATTGCTATATTTTATTTTACATGCCAGACTTATAAACAAAAATATAGTTTAACTATAAAAAATAGTACTAGAAGACTAAGATTGAAACAATGACAGTGTAAGGTACGGAATTAACAGGTACCAGTGACAAACACTGAAGCAGGTGACATGCATTATTCGTCAATATAATGTATGCACAAAATTATATATAATAACAGCTTATGTTAACTTTTGTTTCTTTGTAAAATGTAAAGGAAAAGGAAAATGAAAAACTGAAGCGTGGATCAAACTTGTGAGACAGACTATGTTATTATAGAATAAGATCACTTGCACATAAGTATGTGAAAAAATGTTTATGAAACAAATATAGAAACATAAATCGTGTATGTATCATTAGTCATAAAATAGATGGAAGTGGGCGGAGCCTCCAGTATATAAGCAAGACATGCACTGCTCTATCTAGCATTTATTCACCACCAGGAGGAGGCTCCTGCTCATACAGCATTTTGGTAATTCATCGTTTTATAACTTTATAGTTTTATATAATTTTCTTTAATGTATGTAGCCCTCTGATAAGACTTTGTATTTGACTTGTACGTCTGAAGATGACCATAGGCGTGGTCGAAACCGGTTACCAGTATACATAAATTTGTGATCGAGACTGATTTTAATAACTATTACCTTTGACACTCCTCTCTAAGGACATCGTGGGGCTGCACCCCTACAGAACGTGATTCTGCGCCTTTGAAGTGCATCAATTTTTGCTATCCTCTACAGAATGGAACCACTAGGGACATTTCAAAGCCATTCTATGAGGTCTGAACGTGATCCGAAGTAGTGAAGGGTGTTTATGTTTTTTCATCTCTTCTGTGTCGCGGCCTCCAGTGATGTGTTCACGGGCAGGTGCGACATTGACATATGGGTGAATACAACGACAAAGGGTCCACAGTTCAGCAATACCCTCGATGACACCTGCCCATATTTATTGAGAATTTTAAAAATGTACCTTTACAGAGAGCCTAAGTACGTCAACAAGTTGCTCCTCACGCCGATAACTGCCGTTTCGACCTTGAAATGTATGAGAATCAACGTCTAAAGGAAAAGGGTGGTTCCATTGACGCTCTTTATGCCACTCCATGAGGCCATTTCGTGTTGACTCTGGCCGACGATGTGTATGAAATCTTTTCCTCAAGCCGGCCGCTGTGGACGAGCGGTTCTAGGCTCTTCAGTCCGGAACCGCGCTGCTGCTACGGTCCGCAGGTTCGAGTCCTGCCTCGGGCATGGATGTATGTGATATCCTTAGGTTAGTTAGGTTTAAGTAGTTCTAAGTCTAGGGGACTGATGACCTCAGATGTTAACTCCCATAGTGCTTAGAGCCATTTGAACCATTTGGTCTTTTCCTCGGCCACACGTAAGAAAACCGCCTGATCCGAATGCTGGGTGTCGCCCTTCTGATCGCCACCTCAGAGACGTCAAAGAATGAGTGAAATGTAACTAAAAAGGGAGTGTGATGTCCTTACCATCTTGTGAAATGTTTACGATAGCGTCGGGCAGAACTGGTGAAATTTGGCGCCAATGTGGGATCTTTAGCCCACGCCACATGAACTGACCTGTGACCTGTTACTCACAAGTGTCTGTGTCGGCACCTTCTTGTTTTAAGCTTCGTCGGGCCCAATGGTTATGTCGCAAAGCCCCATGCCATAGCAGAAGAAGAAGGCTGTAGGCACCTTTGAGCCACGTTTCTAACTTATACGTGGCAGTAGGGTACAATAACATCATATCGAAAAAGTGACCCTTTAATCTGTTGCGCAATGTTGTTGTATGAAGCCGTGATCTTGCTATCTAGACTAAACAAAGTTTTCAATCTTTGGATCACTATTTTCTGTGGTAGACATTGCGTGAACGATTATTACTATATAAGCGTTGAATTGGGTTCTTAGTCACACACATCAACGTTTTTCTTGGGATAAAGGGACCAAAGGGATAGGTTTGACATGGTGCCCCTTATTCCTCCACAGACTTAACGCGAGGTACGGCGACTCAAAGGGCCGAAGAAGTGATGTCATATCGAATGTCCGTGAATAACATGAAATATTTATTTTCAGTACATTAATTTTTTATTACTAATTCATTTACGTGCAACACATCAGAATACGAAGTACTTCCTACGTTATTTCATTTCCCGAACGGCATGCCTGTAAAATCGATTTTACGCAAAGTGGTTACCTTACAAAAGCAGAACACCGGGGAATCGGGCATGAATTTTTAATGGTCGACGTGAAGTTATGATCTCGTTTCCGTTCCAAATTGCGCACACAAATGTGGCGTGAAATTCGGTTGCGGTAAAAGCGAAGCGAGTGTTCTTCTGCTGAACGTATATCGCAACGTCCGCGTAAAATTTTGCGTTACTAGAAAAAAAAGAAGTAAACCTATTTCCATTGCAAATTAGTTTTTTTTTTCACAGTATCCTTTCCGTTCTGATAGTAAAGGAAGAAAATAATGAGAAAATGTATTAAGAAAATATTCATGTTGCCTCTACAGAGTAACTATTGTTACTACGTTATAACCTGTTGCATCGACAATGTCTGAAACATATCCATCACGCTGCGTGTTTTGGGAGTGACATCCCATCATCATTCATTTACGCGACAGCGTACCAGATATTACGCTTAAATCATTAGAAAACCAACTTAAAACAATGGAGATTTTATGATGCGCACGCTTGTTACTGTTGATATGTCCTGCGGAAATTGAAAATTCTGGTAATTTACACGTGAAATTTACTAGTATAGAGGGACCAATGGTTTATCGTCGGGAGTCTAAAGAGTCACAAAACACGCACGTAATTCTGTTATGCAACCGTAGGAAAATGTCTCCCTTTCCGGAAAATGACGTTTCAAATATCTGCTGTGATCTACAGTTCTAACTGGATTGACAATAGTGCCAGCGATTCTACGCAGTTCTGTGCTAAGCGAGATGTAACTGCCATTGATAGAAAATACCATCACTGTTGGAACGCATATATTTTGAATAAATGTAAAGGATCTCTTCCTATTAAAAACAACGCAAATTAATATTTTTAGAACGGTTATTGTTAAAGAAGTGAACATGAATTCGCACATATAAAAATTTGTGAGTCACGCAGCGGTATATACGAACAATTAGAATCTCGCTCACTTCAATAGAGTTTTTTTTATTTTATTTTACATTCCTTCCTCGCTTTACACGATCTTAGAAGCTGAACTCTTCTAGAAATGAAAAGAAAAGGAGCAATTGTGATCAAAATGACGCTGATGAAAATATATTCAAGGAAATCATAGAAGGTAGTATTGTTTTCCCTTGATACTTCGCCGGGCGGTGTGGCCGAGCGGTTCTAGGCACTTCAGTCTGGAACCGCGCGACCGCTACACCCGCAGGTTCGAATCCTGCCTCGGGCATGGATGTGTGTGATGTCCTTAGGTGAGTTAGGTTTAAGTAGTTCTAAGTTCTAGGGGACTGATGACCTCAGATGTTGAGTGCCATGGTGCTCAGAGCCATTTGAACCATTTGAACCGTGATACTTCGGATTCCTTTTACCATCAATCGTAGGTGCCCGTTAAAATAAGGTGCAGCCCACAAGTTTTAGAGAACAGAGTTAAGCGTTCAACTTAAAGTTCGTACTTGAAATAAGTGAAATAAACTTTTTGTTACGTGACTCAGACACGGAAACTCTGACTCACGGATCAGGTGAATTGCGACGTAACCCATCTCGCCAATCTAATATAAAACTAACTTGTTGGATGAAATTAATACGTAACGCATGATTCAGCTAAACTATCTTTCTTCTGAATTAGTTTATCACCTGCTCATTGTTTAGGCCCAAATTTTGCGAAGTGACTACCCATGTAGAAAAGTATATCAAGATTTTTTAATGATTTTGTGATGCTTCCAGCTGGCACATTCTTTATTTGAAGTGCGGTTGTACAATTTCCCCCTTAGGCCATTTTCAAATAAGTATCTAAAACGGAAGTATTTTGCTTATGCGTTAGTATCACTAATGAGGTTAACACAGTTTAACGTATGCACGGGATTCGTTATGGATATGTACGTCTATGCTCCTGTGATTGCTTATAACGTCGTAGAATAAAGTGGAAATAGATTTTCATAATTTTAGGGGAACGTTATTTTGGCCTAAGACTGAAATTGTACAATTGTACATCAGATAAAGAATATGTCAGCTGAAGGCATCACAAACTTATTTAAAAATTCATTGCAGCTGCGTATCGTATCACAATGAATATTATATATCAAGATTTTTTCACAGGTTAGTCTGCCCTTTATTTTCCATAAAAAGGGCACATATTATAATCTGTAGTTATAATTTAAAACATGTATCTTTCTAGAATGAGATTTTCACTCTGCAGCGGAGTGTGCGCTGATATGAAACTTCCAGGCAGATTAAAACTGTGTGCCCGACCGAGACTCGAACTCGGGACCTTTGCCTTTCGCGGGCGGGCGGGCGGTAGGAGACTAGGTACTGGCAGAAGTAAAGCTGTGAGTACCGGGCGTGAGTAGTGCTTCGGTAGCTCAGATGGTAGAGCACTTGGCTGCGAAAGGCAAAGGTCCCGAGTTCGAGTCTCGGTCGGGTACACATTTTTAATCTGCCAGGAAGTTTCATATCAGCACACACTCCGCTGCAGAGTGAAAATCTCATTCTGGAAACATCCCCCAGGCTGTGGCTAAGCCATGTCTCCGCAATATCCTTTCTTTCAGGAGTGCTAGTTCTACAAGATTCGCAGGAGAGCTTCTGTAAAGTTTGGAAGGTAGGAGACGAGGTACTGGCAGAAGTAAAGCTGTGAGTACCGGGCGTGAGTCGTGCTTCGGTAGCTCAGATGGTAGAGCACTTGCCCGCGAAAGGCAAAGGTCCCGAGTTCGAGTCTCGGTCCGGCACACAGTTTAATCTGCCAGGAAGTTTCATGTATCTTTCTTATCACATTCCTTTCTGCTTGATCCATATTTTCTGATATAAAAGCAAACGTCGTTTAAAAATTCCACAAAGGAACAAAAATAATTATTGGAGTAATGTACAGTATATTGCAACTGTTAAAAACAAAATCACTTACTTTATAGTACCCTTACAAAAATATGTAATTCACCTTACCTTCCATCAAGCAACTAAGTTTTCAGTCACAGCAAAAACTTACGAACTTATTCTGTTGACGTATCAGAAGTGACACAAGCTATTGTCAGTGTTCTCCATTGTCAAAAAATTTTCGGAATTTCATTTGGCTTAAGGAATGTGGCAAGGAAAACTTTGATGAAACAAGTTTTACTACAAAAGTAACCAAATACATCCATTTATACGAAACACAGGACAATTTCAATGTTATAAAGCGGTATAAAATGGAACAAGAACTTCATGATTGTGGAAGAAAAGGTGAATGGCCGACTTTGGTTTATTGGCAGAATTCTGGGAATGTATGGTTAATCTATAAAGGAGATCGCATATAGGACGCTAGTGAGACCTATTCTTGGGTAGTGCTCGAGTGTTTGGGATCCGCAACAAGTCGGAATAAAGAAAGGCATCGAAGCGATTCAGAGGCTGGTTGGCAGATTTGTCACCGGTAGGTCCGAAAAACCCGCTAGTATTACGAAGACGCTTCAGGAATTCACATGGGAATCTCTGAAAGCAAGGCAACGTTCTTTCCGGGGAACACTATTGAGAAAATTTAAAGAAGCCATATGAAGCAGACCCTAGAACGATTCTACTACCTCCAACATACACTGCGCGTCAGAACCACGAAGATAAAATATGAGAAATTATGGCTAGAAGTCATATAGACAGTCGTTTCCCCCTAGCTCTATTTGCGAGGTGACAAGACAGGAAATGACTGGTATACCCTCGGTCACGCGCAGCACTGTGGACTGCAGAATATCTATGTAGATGTAGATATAGATTGAGTGCAGAGAAGCACCATTGGCAGAGGAGGTTGCGTTATGAAGGCCATAGCCGGCCAACGAACAGCAATCCTGGGCGTGAATAATCACCGAGGCAGAGGAATTTCTCAGTCAAGTCGCTACCATTCTGTACTGAACTGTGGCAAGAGGCTGGCTGCTAGATTTGTTACCGGTAGATCCGGACAACATGCAAGTGTTACTGAGATTCTTCAGGAACTCAAATGTAAATCTCTGGAGACAAGGCAACGTTCTTTTCATGGAACACTGTTCATAAGACACAAGAAATTAGGGCTCACACGAAGGCGTGTACCTAACTTACTTGTACTTTTAAAGACTTCTCCACTCTTCAGCAGTTGATCTGTATTCCCGTTCGCCATCTTCTACGATCATAGCAATCTTCCACTTTCACATCTCTTTCTCATCATTGTAATTACTCCCGCTGCTCATGTTAATTTCGGCCGCCTACGATTCCTTCTTTTTGACGGCAACCATTCCAGGTCTGCTTTTGATCATCGTTCTTGCTCCATTCGCCGTAAATGGGCATACAATTGAAGATATCTATTCTAATTTCTTTCTATGACTTGTTGTTCCATATCCATTATCTCCGTAATCTCCTCATCTCATCTCTTCTCTGCTCTGTTCTGGATATCGAAGTTGTCCTTATTCCATTCATCACTACTGCCTGTACTCTGCTTCTCTGCCGTTCTCCCAGGGGCCATCCTTTCACATTGTATGTTAGTATACTTTCCACTTATATTTTCCGAATCCTGTTCTTTGTTTCTTTTGATATTTCCCTGCTCCAAAAAACTCAGTTTAACGTTTTAATTGCTCCTGTTGCCTGCTGTATCCTGTGTTCGACACCTGCTTCACAGCTTCGCGAGGAGTGAAGAATCACTCCTAAGTATTTAAACTGCTTTACAACTTCAATAGTTCCTGGCGGCTGTACTATATCCCTTTCATCTTCTCCCACTGTTAGATATCCTGTTTTGCTCATATTTATTCTAAGCCCGCCTCGTTCATATGTTTCCGTTAACTTCTTTATCGTAAATTTTACGTACTCTCCACTTTGTTCTTAGTACTTGACCAGTGGAACATAATAATTAGTAGATAAAACCATGCTGGAAAGGAATTCCCATACCACTGCATGACTGATTCCACAATTCCGAAATATACTGCATACATATTTTAAATAGGAGTGACGACATTCTGCAGCCCTGTTGATGTCTGGAAGTCTCACTCAACTTTCTCTCTACTTTAACTGCTGCGTTCGATAGGTGTTATTCTCCGAATTAGGGATGTTTGTTTTGTTTCTACACTAAAACATCCCATTGCTTCTTATAACGTGTAGTTGCGTGAGCTTTTCTAAGTTCACAGCCGGCCGCGGTGGTCTCGCGGTTAAGGCGCTCAGTCCGGAACCGCGCGACTGCTACGGTCGCAGGTTCGAATCCTGCCTCGGACATGGATGTGTGTGATGTCTTTAGGTTAGTTAGGTTTATGTAGTTCTAAGTTCTAGGGGACTGATGACCACAGAAGTTAAGTCCCATAGTGCTCAGAGCCATTTTCTAAATTCACAGATATTAAGTGTACTTCGTGACCCGTAGAATACACCTCAAATATGTTCCAACCAACATCGTCCAAATGTACAACCTGCTTGCTCCTCTGGTATCTTTACTTCAATCTCGTTCTCCAGTCTGTTTTTCAGTACAGCCCTAAAATGTCTACTGATAGAGTAGCACTAGTTCCCCTATAATTGTTTGGGTGCTTACTGCTTGCTTTTTTATAGATAGTGGGTATGTACGACACACCGCACTCTCGTGGTATTTCCTCTCCTTCCACAATTTGATTCAACAATTTGCATATAAGTCTCACCATTTGATGGGGTCCATATTTCCACAACTCCATCACAACTCCTCCCGGTCCATTAATTACCACCGAGCGGGGTGGCGCAGTGGTTAGACACTGGACTCGCATTCGGGAGGACGACGGTTCAATCCCGCGTCCGGCCATCCTGATTTAGGTTTTCCGTGATTTCCCTAAATCACTCCAGGCAAATGCCGGGATGGTTCCTCTGAAAGGGCACGGCCGACTTCCTTCCCAATCCTTCCCTAATCCGATGAGACCGATGACCACGCTGTCTGGTCTCCTTCCCCAAACCAACCAACCATTAATTACCTTTTTCAGCATCTCTGTTGCTTCTTCCTTTAGTTTAGGTTCTGTAGTACCTAATGTACTGCTTTTGTTGTAGACTAGTATCACGTGGCTTATGTTTTTCTACCAGAAATCCTTCAAAATAGTTCTTCCGCTGTCCAATAGATATAAGGTGTATTGTGGACCGGGATTGCTAGCCATTTTCAACATCCTTATCATCCTCCGTTCCTCTGCTGATCTATATCCAAGCAAATGCTCTGTTTTCCCACATACTCTTTCTCATTCCTCTTTCTTACACGTCCTTGCTAATTTCTTGGGCATTCTTTTATATACCTTGTACCTACTCCAATCGACTTCATTTTCGGAGCTTAACCATATGTGATATAATTTCTTGTTTTCTTCAACGACTTCCAAAAACTCTGTAGTCATTTGTTCAGTTCTTAATCTTCTCTCTCTTTCCCTTCCTGAAGCCTCCTCCGCTGCTTCCTTAATTGACTGTTTCAGATAACCATATAGGCCATTAGCAGTCCAGTCCACGTCCACTGCATTCAATTTTAGATTTAATCTTTGTTGACAATAAGTTTTCACACTTTTTCTTCTAGCCGACGTGTCCTTTGTAGTGGATCCTGTATAGTTCTACTTCCAGCATCCTCGCCTTTCTCCTCCTGTTTTTTTGTCTTAATCGTAAAAATAATTTTTGAGGTAACTATAAAATGATCGGAGCCACACTGCTTTTTTTACCCTTACGTCTTCCATCTTAATTACCCGCTGCCTCCTCACAATTACATACTCTATAATTGACTTTAGGTTCTCTGGCGGATTGGCACAAGTGTACGTATGTATTTCTTTGTACTGGAATTGGACATTCGTATCAGTACACTTCTGAGCGTTACAGAAGTTAATCAACTTCCTTCTGTTATCGTTTTCCACATCCTCTGCCCATGATCCTACGACGTAATCATTTAGTCTTTTTACAGTTCGTCTATTTACGTCCCCCATCATTAATAACTGACGTCTTAAGGTCAGGCGCATCTTCGTTAGGGTCATACACCACAATTAATTTCAATCTTATTCCATGAATTTTTTATTCTTGCACTGATTATCCTTTTCTTCACTTCTTTCAAATTAATTATTCCTTGATTTTCTTTTTATAGGAACTGCTCCTGCTGATTTTGCTCTTTCAGGTTTTTCCACTGCACTCCAAAACCAAACAGTTTCCAGTTACTTCTTGTCCAGTTTTTTTTTTTTTTGTTTCTAACATCACTAGGATATCTACTTTCAGTACTTCCATTTCTTTAATTACGTTGTAAATACAGTCAAACGTCTTTCCCTTGCTCTATTATCGAGTGGAACAGGAAAAGAAATGTCTAGTAGCGGTACAGGATACCGTCCGTCGCTCACCCTACAGTGACTTGCGCAGTATGTAGACGTAGACATGTAAGAATATTTACATGAATCTTCAATCTTTCTTTCGAAATATGAACCTGAACACACGGCGGGCATGATTGTGAAAATAAATTCAGCAGTTGCGTGGTTTGAAAACTCTTTCACTTTCGAAACAGCAGCAGAGTGTCTGCACAAAAAATGGAGGCTGAAAGTACGTCGTGTCACAGCAGAAAGCGTTGAATAACGTGCGACAGCCTCTGTAAGAATTCTCTATCCCTTTAGGGGACGTTTAATCGCCTACAGTTGAGTTGACGTGACGAGCATTCCTGTGTTGCAGTGACGCGGCTGCTGCAGGGGGAGGCGGGAGCCTTCTTCTCGGCACCGGTGCTGGAGGCAGAGGTCTCTGAGGATGCGGCCATCGGCACCCTGGTGGCGGACACGGCACCTACTGGCAGCCAGCGCGGTGAGTACCACAGGCCAGCACCGAAACCACGTCAACCACGGAAATATAAGCAAGTGCGCCTGCCAAGGAAAACACATAAAGCACCTGAATTACTGTCGTTTACAAACTGCAGAGTATGCATTTGGACGGATTCTCGAACAGATCCTGCATCAGCCTGGGTTTGCTTTCGTCTCCGTAACCTACGACGAGCCCAGTGCAATACTCGTCACCTGCTTTGCAATGGACCGCCGTCACAATCAGACAACAAGTTAAAAATATAGGGTTATATTTATTATTTTTGTGCGCTCGCCTAACCAGGGTCAGTTATAGCTCAATAGCTTGGATCGGAGATTCAAATTAAGACTGAGACAAATAATTTACTTGATAACTCGACATATACCACATTAATCTTTTTTTTTTTTTTTTGGGAATCTTCTCAGGTAACATCAAAATGACACATTGTTTTCAGTGACATGTTTCGAGTTTCGTCCTTGAATGAGAAAGTGTGCCTGTCTCTGCTGAAACGTTTCTGAATAGTGTGCATCTTTACCGGATATCTTGCAAAGTTATGTGAGCATAAATGACCGGTGTAACAGTTCGATTCAATTCTGTGGCGCTGTTTTTTTATTCTGCAACGAAAACTGCTGATAAAGGGGAAAAGGAAGTCTTGAAGGTGAGTTACTATACAAAAGTGTAAATGCGTCCTTACCTAGGACATAGCAGTTGACGAAGTCTGGCTTTGATGATGAAATGGACAAGAGCTCGAGAAGAAGAAGTAAACAAGAACCCCTGTGCAAGTGAATCGTCCATGATACGGCAGTTTTGGTCACGGGCCAGAGTATGAGCGAAAAGTGAAGCCGTAGACTTTGCCGTCAGTTACAGTCGACTGTGAAATGCGGAAACTGTTGAACTATGCTATGCTTTGTAGCAAAAGGGAATGGTTTTAAGATATTTCACATGCAATAGTGCAAAATGCAACCATTTTTTTCAGCCACAGGAGCAACATTACAGTAGTTTTGTTGTAGGAAACACACGCATTTCGTGGGCAATGATGTTTACGGGAACGATGTGATTTGAAACCATGTATGTAAAATTATTCATATGGTCGTATATATTTAATTTAAGTAACTTAATATATTTTATTCACAGTATTTCTGTGTGTGCCAAGCAAAGGGTTAAAGGAAAGGAATAAGTTTCCAGCGAAGTGAACATACAGTCACACAATGACTGAGAAATTGCTCCAACACAAAGAACACGAAGTCACCGAAAATACTGAAACACAAACTCAATTTAATCATTAATAATCCGAAACGCTGTGGGGAGGTACCTCATTACGTGGAAAACTGCTTGGGAAACGCTGCAAGCTTTCCTAATCTGTACAGCTTGCTAGTGAAAAGTAAATAAGCAATACAGTTGATCAGGCAACACAAATTTCGTAGTAAATCTATCAATTTGTGAGTTGCTCAGAAAGCATATAGGGCTAATACGAAAAGTGACGCTTACTCAGAAACTCAGCAAACGTGTGCTGGACTGCGAGTGACCGGGCGGCTTCACCACGAAAGGGCCTGAAATCATCCTCCTCTAAACCTTATTCTCTACGTTTAGAAAACTCTAGCTGGAGCAGAGGACACCCAGCAACAGCCCCCAGTGACCAGTGAGAAAAGCGCTTTATTTGTATGAATACAGTGGAACCTTACACAGATTTCCCATCCTTGGGTTACAGGACGCATCTTAACATACGAAAGGTTGGTATTGGCTATTAGCCATGTTCCACTCATTTTTCTTGCCCTTTACTTCTAAATGAGCAAGACTCATTTCATTAGATAACAAGATATTGAATGAAAGGCAACGAATTTTTCATTGTGGCCGAGCAGCTTAGATCTGGACAGGGAGATGAATCTACCATGCACAGTTATATTCTAGTGACTTGCAGTGGCTTAGTGGTAACTGCTTTCAATGGAGTAACCCGCATTTGGTGCTAAAGCATGGAGAAGGGGCTTATCGCAACCGCAAACACGAACTGCAGTGCCCAAAGTATCCAACTTCCCTTCTGCAGAGTATCTGTGACTGATCTCTTGTCATCAAACTGGACCACGGGATAAACACTCAGCCCACTGCGTTTTAACAAGGTAATCTGAAGCCTTCCTCTGAGTTATCAAGTGTTTTACTCTTCTTAAAAATAGGCAGGAAATTAGCAGAAAAATAATCCAATGTCACTCTGTGATATACAGCTCTCATGTCACATCTTACATGCCACTTGCTTCAATTTTTATAATATCTCTTGGACTATCCCCCAACCTCCTCACCCCCCGCCCTTTTGGTTCCATTTAATGCGAAAATGATCTGTGTGAAATGTGAGTTCACTAGTATGAGAGGAATAGGTGCTGCTGGTCATTCAAATTAGAAAAACGCAAAAAATGGATGTATCTGTCAAATTAATTGGATTCGAGCACATCTTTAAATTACGAGAGAAAGAAGCATTTGTAGTCATTAAAAAAATACATCTTCATTTGCTTCGCCGGAGAAAATTTATTTTTTTCAGATATTAGCTACACGAAATAAACTGGAAGTAAACTGCCAACTGTCAAACAAACATTTTTACAATATGAAGGTGTGTAAATTAACTTTTTATCAAAATATCACGTTAGGTGTCGCTGGAAATGATGATTTCTTGGGAAAATGTAGGAATTCAACGCAGGAAAGCCAAAACTACATGCAAAAATTAGATTAACATCAGCAGTGGAGGCAGCTATAAAAAGATTATGGAGTTCGTTGGAAGCTCATAAGCAAAAAGATACATATTGTGTTCAAAAACATCAGGATATTTTTAATGTAGCTGTTGCTAATACATTGAATATCATTACTATTGAAGAACATAAGCAGTTCATCATCACCCGTCTGATGCCTTCGTAAAAATAGAAAATTTACGCATGGTACCAGTCTCCTGAGATTGTCGCCTTGAAATTATTTGATCCTCAAAAATTAAAAATTAAAATGGTAAAGTAAAGGCAGAATCATAGTACGAAAGTATTAAAAGAATTGAGGTCTCAGAAATACTGAGTAATGAGAATAAAGAGTTTGTTTCTATGAAAGTCAAGGTATTTTTTATCAGATTTGACTCGAGTCGTTATTTTTACTGTCGTGATGATGTATACTTAGTCAACGCTCTGCATGTAGCTAAGAAACTAAAAGATACTGGAGGAATACGCAGAAACGGAAGCAGTATGTTCTTTAGGTTCTGTCTAAATTTCACCGTGAACTTCCAGGACACAAAAATAATCTTTGTTAGAGAAACGGTATTTTCAAAAGAAAATATGTTTTTCCTGTCATCTTCTCCGCAAGGATATTATGCATTGTGGTTATTTTACATTGCAGATTGTGTTGTTAAAGTTATTACAGTGTTTTTTATAATTACATGGAAACAAAACAGTTGACAGTCAATCAGCTTCTTCCGTACGATAAGTTTTCAGACTAAAATTCGATGACATTTTCATATGATCTTTTTTTTTTTAAGTTTGGACTTGTGGGACACCTTTTCCCCTTTTCATATTACACCCAAATTGCTCACAGCTAATACGAATATTTTCATGCATTAGAACGAGGTAGTAGCCCAGAGAAAGAAAAATCAAGATTGAGAAATAAGAGCCACGTGGACATAAATGGAGAAGGTGCTTGAAGGAGCTATAATCACGCAAAATCGGTACTGTTCCTGCCGAGCAAAGAAACTTGTGATTTTAAACCGTACTTACACTGTACCATCCAGGTATCTTTCAAGTGGAATAAAAGACAGGCATTTTAATGAAAGTGTAAGGCTTGCATATGAACTGATTATTGTGATCTCTCAGTTTTTTGTCTTGTTGGTTAAGGTTGTTGTCGATTTCATTTCATGCGTAATGTTTCGACGACTGACGCAATCGTCTCCTTCAGGTGCTGCGAGGTGTATCGTAATCGTAACTCTGGACTCCAACAAAACAGTATAGTATTTACAACCAGGCGACTCCCCGCACCAGCAGTAACGATTGATGCTCTTTTTTTCGGAGTACTCATCGTTATTCCGTCAGCGCTCTCTGGCTGTGGTGGTGAGATGGCTGTCTGGATCTTAATAAACTGCATGTCGGTTCACAAGCCTTGTTGAATGTGAAAACTCCTTCCGTGTTTATTAAACGTCGCGACATCTTAATTTTGATACACTAATTGATAACTCACTCCCAGAAGCGTTACGTTTCCATCACGATACCGGACTCCTCATACTTCGTTTCATGATTTTACATTTGAATCATGGCTCGGCGACAGCTTCCAGCACTGTCCCTCTCTCGAAATTGAAGAGTGTCATCTACGCCCAGCAATATTTCTTTTGAGCTGAAGACACAGCTACCACACCGGCCGGGTTGCAGTCTGCTCTTGTCACCAACCAAAACTTAATTTGAACCAGGTGTGGAACAGAACAAACAGCTACTACTCTCTAAACCTGTGGTTGGCGAGGGTCTCCATGGTGCTTCTGCAGCAAAGTATTGTTTGACTGTTTGCTTATAATTTATTTGTTTGTAATCGCTAATATATTTGTACGTTTTCGAAAACATTTTGGGAAAACAACGCCCAGTTTCACAATTATACTTAGAAAAACAGTAGATACCACAGATCACATTTATTGGTGACCAGTTGCAGTCCAAAGGCGGACCATCTTCAGACCGTACTCCAAAGTTGATGGATGTACACGTATCCTCAAAGAAGGAATTGCAGAAATCTCCAGACGCTGTCAACTGCTTCTGACGCATTTATGATTACCTCAAAGCATCAAACGCTGAATAAATTAATATGTATGAACTACCACTTGAAAATTTAACAGAGTACTGGAGTGTCCTGTGTCACGCCTTGTTGTTATGTGACCGTGTTGTTTCGCACTGCAAACGTCATATTTCATGTCGCTGCTTACGTAAATGTTCAGCGTGAACCTAAAACCTTTCACAGGTGGTGTTTATGCATAAAAAAAGTGTTGTAAACATGGACTCTAAAACGTTTACCTACTGTGCAACAGACCTCATCTACTAAACAAGTGCCGGCCGGGGGGGCCGAGCGGTTCTAGGCGCTACAGTCTGGAACCGCGCGACCGCAACGGTCGCAGGTTTGAATCCTGCCTCGGGAGTGGATGTGTGTGATGTCCTTAGGTTAGTTAGATTTAATTAGTTCTAAGTTCTAGGGGACTGATGACCTCAGAAGTTAAATCACACAGTTCTCAGAGCCATTTGAACCATTTTTTTTACTAAACAAGTGCACGTAGGTCTTAAAGTATGCATTGTAGAATGTATGTTTACTGAAAATTTTTTCTTGTTATGACCCTACTTCCATTTCTGAAACATTGTCGGTGTAGTTCCTGTTCACCTTGCTTAGCTGTATTAAAATTTATTACTTTGTGGTTTTAGGTTCTTGCCGGGAATATCCAGTTATTACTCGGCATCGTAAGTTAACAACTCTGGATTAGTTGTTTCTTTACGTTGCTGCGGCGTCAGAAATAGATGATTTGTTTCTCCTTTTCGTTGCTAAAGGGTCTCATATGAGAGTGATCCGTCGCAAGCGATACCGCTCCAATGGATCTCTCGCCTCGACACCACCACACGCCAGCAATTTGCCAAATAGTCTCACCTAGTGTCACGAACGCCGCCGTATGTTGATCTTCTGCAATGGAAACTCAACTGCTGTGTTTAATGACGGCCGTAGTTGTGCAGCGTGTTTAGGCATAAAAGAAACTCTTGGAACTAAAGGCGGCTTTTAAAAAGAACAGTTATCTTATACCCATTTGCTAGGAATTAAAATTTCACCCGAAAAGACAGGCAAAATTACGTGCGTATGACTGAAAGTACTTATCCTGAGTTACTAAAAATGGTTGCACCGGAAATACAAAAATGATACACAAATATGAGGCGTATAGTCGAACACTGCAGTAATAACGACAAATGTGAATTACTTCGTAATTTCCACACCTCACTTAAACGAACTAGCTGTTAAGGGCTAAGGATCAGCCTCGTCCGTTATAGAGAAGAGGTTACAGAAATACCATATCTGTGGAATGTGCCTCTGTCACCATGATACCAAAAATCTTTCCTCTTTCCTGTATTGTTTCTTGAAAACATTTCTCCAGTTGTTACTCTCTCTCTCTCTCTCTCTCCTCTCTCTCTCTCTCTGTCTCTCTCTCTCTCTCTCTCTCTCTCCTCTTCCCCTTAAAAAATCTGGTACTTTCTTGTTTAAATTGCTTTTGATATAACTTTTCACAGGACTTGCTGTTCACGGAATGAATCGATGAAATCAAGGGCAAAATTATACTCTACAGGGCCTACTATGGTGATCCTCAAATTGTAGAGCTACGCGAGAAACGAGAACAAAGAAAACGATGTAATTAACGCTATGACGTTGAAGCACTGTCGACTGTCTGTTATAAAACATATTATTTTCGAAAACATCGCTTTAGTGTGCTTAAAAATGAAAATTAACCATGTGATGATGGATTTTCAGGGATTCGTACTTATTATTAAATGATTCTTAACTCTACTTGCAATGTGACTGGTGACAGAATTTCTTTATATAAACTTATTAATCTCTGTTAATCAACCAGTCAGTCTTGTACGCATGAATCGCATATGCGACCCATCAGATTGCCTGGGATTTCGAGCGAGATTTTCAGCGACTGGTCGCTACAATTTGCCCACACATGTGCCGTGGACGAAGAGATCGCATGCCCATTCGAGCGATCGCATCGATCCCCGATCGTGTTTGAGTTCCTTAAAATGTTAGCCATATTTTCCTTTACTCTAGTCTTGAGATGCTACTGAACATCGATTAAATTATTTTTTCGTAATCTCTGATACATTGAGTACTTCCATGTCCTTTCTTGCTGCTTTCAGCTTTCTTAATTTCTATTAATCAAACGTTGAAAAGTAAGATTATTTTCTACAGTAGGTCTTTCGATTTAAATCTCGAAGATTTATAAAATATTGAGTCTTTCAGCGTTTCAAGTCCCCAATAAAAGCACGACGGGCTGGCATTGTCAAAGCTCCATCCTCCATTGCTGGTACTGGACTCGAGTGGAGTTCGCGGCAGCAGAGTCTACATCTGTAACCATCTACATCTACACTCCGCAAGCCACCTTAAGGTTATATGTACCCGGAGCGCCAACGTCCCAGAGCATCTACGTGGTCATTACCGCAACGGATCTGCTCTTGCTACCTGCTACAGTAGTTTGCTAGAGCACGGGAATCCAGGATGTGACGGAGACGCGCAGTGTGAGACCGACCACGTAGTGATATTAGTCGATACCGGAACCCTTGCCCTAGAGAAAAGCTACTACTCCAACTTGTTCAGGGAAGCTATAGAAATACAAAACCACGACAGTAGCTTCAGCAAGAAAGAAGAAAGCCTCAAGGTGAACAGATCCTGGATTCCCGTGCTACGGAGAACAACCATTGAAAGTAGCAAAGGAGAACCGCAGCAGTAACAACCACGGAAAAGCCCTTCCACCTTGACGTGCCATGCAAATAAAATCTGCGGCCGCGAGCTCGACTCCAGCAATTACGGGTGAATTTTTGACGATATCAGCCACTCGTGCTGGCGAAACGTCAAAAAAAGTCATCAAACGAACGTCGGCCGAAGAGCCCGAGACAGAAGCCAACAGGCAATTTGTCAGCAAGTGGCCGCCAAAGCCTTTTTGTGCTTACAGCAAAATATGTTTAAGTCTGTCAATTTAAACTCTTCAGACTGCGTAGTTTATTTTAACACCCCAACGAGGTCATGCTGTAAAGTAATGCCTCTGAGATTTTAATGTGGAAACTCTTAACGCCATTTAAATAAAACAATCGTTATTAACATTACGCATCTTTTATCCACATGTGTACGTGTCTCTCAACGTAATCACCCTGGCGACGAACACATTTCTCCCAACGAGAGACTAGTTTGTTCATGCCGTCATGACGGAGCCACATCCTCATCTCTGCTTGCACCACCTCGTCACTATCAAATGAAGTCCTCGAAGGTGCTCCTTAAGTTTTGGAAACAGATGAAAATCGGATGGGACTAAGTCGGGTTTGTATGGAGATCGATGAGAGTGAAACCAAGGTGTCGGACTGTTGCAGATGTCACGGCACTCGTGTGTGATCTGGCATTGTCACGCTGAAGCTGAAGGCGCTCCGAGTGTGGACGAACTCTTCCAGTTAGTGTTTTCAATTTTTAGAGGGTTTCACATTATTTTGAAGACTTTATGCTTGTGCCTTGAGGAATGAATTCCAAATGCACTACATCTTGAACTTCCCAGAACACTGTGAGCATGACTTTGCCCGCTGATGTCATGGTCCTGAACGTTTTGGCGATACTTTGTGGCGGAACTTCTTGTATATTCATCCTTGTGACTGGAGGTCTAGGGGACTAAGGCTGTTCACTATTAAAATGAAATACCGACAGCCCTCCTTATGATGTTATTTATCGTACGGCTACCAACTTCGGTGCTTCAGTGCACCATCTTGATGCCCTAGCTGATGCTGAAGGAGTTAACACCATCCGTATACACGATTCGTCAGTGCCCAACATAAATAGTTTACGCAGATTACTTGGAATTGCGATGTTGTCTCTCCTATCATCAACTGTCAGCTCTGTCTTGATTTCCAGCACTAACTACCCCACCTTGCGCATTACTGATGTCAATACTATCGTCATAGTACACAGCTTTTATTCGTCTATGGATTTCAATTGGATGAACGTTTCCTGCGGTTAGAAATTCGACTACAGCAGGCTGTTTCTCACGTACTTACATACGAGAGTTACACACCGCCAGGTTACATGCTAAAATTCGGAGCCCTCTAGCGGAAAAGTGTTGCAGCTTGCACAAGCGAAGCGGGAAGTCGACTGAGTAATATGCATAACATCTAATACCTCAACCGATATTTAGAAGACAATTAAAATGCCAGGCTATTACTTTTCGGTCTACCCTCGTACAATCTTTCGGTATGAGGTAAAACAAAGACTGGAGGTTACGAAGTTTAAATTGGTACAATTACTACACGAGTCTATTTTTTACAGGTACAGTCGCGTTAATAACAATCCCATGAAACAACAACAAAATGGCGCGATGTTCTCGCTGTCACTGGTCGTTGTCTAAATGTGTTGTTCTGATCGGTGCTGCGATGATTTGAAACCGACAAAAAATACCCTCCGTGTTGCTCTGATCCCGGCTCGTTCAACATGATATATGAAAACTAAACATTTTGTAACTATTTCACAAATCATAATGGGTAAAAATTCCTTAATTATGCTGTAAACAGAAATTTTTACCTTAGTCGCTTAAGAGGCAAAGGCTGCATGATCGAAAATTTCGTCACCCAGCAAGTGATACATTTCGTTCAATGGCTTCTTTCACCATTCCACAGCCACGTCTCTGTCAAACACTTCATTGCGTTACGGCCTTGAACGATATGAACAGTGTTGCTCCAAAGTGTTTTCTGACCTCGTATGACCACCATTAATTAGCTCGCCAGTCTCTTCGTATGTCCTGTAACCCTGCGAGAGACCTATTTCATTTATCTGCCATCCACTCGCCTAATTGAAAGCCCACCCACCTCCATTTTTTCATTTTTAGTGACAACTAGTAAACCCTGGATTCTTCAAAGAATCCAACTTCAGTGAGTAAGACAGAAGCTTGAAAAGTCTGATTACTTTATAGACGAGTTAATGTGTTAAATATTTGACGTTAAGCTTACAAGTCGGAAATTATGCTTCAGTTTAGTTGAAAGTGGGTATTTGCTGCCATTATGATACAATGGGTTAATATAATATGGTCATTTTGCGCCTAATTTTAAGCAAAAATTTTTTCGTGCATCTCATTGTTTAAGGCCTTCAAATCTCCTTAACTAGATGTCGATTGATGATATAATCTTACAGGTAAATTCAGTGCTGTAGGTGGATACTGTCTGCGAACTGTGTGGGAAATGGCGTCGGTAGTAAAGAAGTAATAGATTAAAACATCATGTCTGATACTGATGCTTTATAGCATGAGTAGGAGAATGTAGTAAGGGATAAACAATTTTTCTCTAATCATTTTACAGGGCGTATAGGTGAGAAATAGTTACTTTAAGATTTGAAATTATGTGTAAAGCTTGATGGAAATTGTTAAGCGTTCTCATTCTCAAATTGTGGACGACGAAATTCCAGGGGGTTTCTCCGTCTTCAGTTATATTGCCTCAAGACAAAAAAACACACAGAGTTTCTAACTGTAATCTTTTTTGTTATTGTGATAAACTTTTAACATAAGTGCAGTGCGGATCGATGCGGGACATGCAGGAAGAATCAGTGACGTTCTGGAAGGTAGCGACAGGTATGTGCAGCCATGCCGACTCCAGCGCCGAGGCCAGCTGCGCTAGGATTCTCGTCGCGAGGAGCCCCATCGAAATGATCCTACAGATTTTAGATTGGGTTTAAATCTGGGGAGGTTGATGGCCGAGGGAGTACGGTAAACTCACCTTGGTGCTCTTAGAACTACGTAAGGACACTACAAGCCGTGACACGTTGCATTGTCCTGCTGGTAGACGACATCGAGCCGAGGAGAAACATACTGAATGTAGACATGGAAAGGTTCCCAAAGATAGATGCATGCACGTGTTGAACCACCGTGCCACCCATAATGACGAGGTCACCCAGGGAGTGCCACGAATACATTCTCCAGACTGCAACACTCCCTCCTGTGTTTATTTTCAGAGGTTTTAGACTGTGCTGTCCCGTAGAGAAATAGGAAGCTAACTTTAAATACAGCGGTCAACAGTGCGTGTCCACATTTAAGGAGATTTCAAAAAGAAAGGATTGAGAAATGTGATTGAATTATATGACGATGGCATGGAGTTGCATTGAATTGCAGACTCTAGTGCTTTATCGGCACAGTTTCCAAATGCCATGTTTCGCTTAAGAGTGTTATTGGTTCAAATGGCTCTGAGCACAATGGGACTTAACATCTGTGGTCATCAGTGCCCCTAGAACTTAGAACTACTTAAGCCTAACTAACCTAAGGACATCACACACATCCATGCCCGAGGCAGGATTCGAACCTGCGACCGTAGCGGTCACGCGGTTCCAGACTGAAGCGCCTTTAACCGCACGGCCACACCGGCCGGCTTAAGAGTGTTATTCCCGATGAATGTGCGATATTTAGCAGTTCAGACAGGACAAATTTGGTTTCTGTTCCCAGAATGAAATTTTCACTCTGCAGCGGAGTGTGCGCTGATATGAAATTTCCTGGCATATTAAAACTGTGTGCCGGAGAGAGACTCGAACTCGGAACCTTTGCCTTTCGCAGGCAAGTGCTCTACCAACTGAGCTACCCAAGCACGGCTCACGACCTGCTCTCACAGATTTGCTTCCACCAATACCTCGTCTCCTACCTTCCAAACTTCACAGAAGCTCTCCTGCGAACCTTTCCCGCGAAAGGCAAAGGTCCCGAGTTCGAGCCTCGGTCCGGCACACAGTTTTAATCTGCCAGTAAGTTTCGTTTGGTTCCTGTTCTTTGTGTATGAGAGTTAGAAAGGAACCCATTTCATGTTGTGATATATGATGGGATGTCATCAAAATACCCATTTGCATCAAATAGTTTTGAAAGTTACGTGAACGGACATTCTTATGTGTACCGGTATATGTTGCAAACGTGTGTTTAATACATCGGCCTGAAGACAACTGAACTCCAGCACACTTTACTACAGGGTTGCGTTAGTAGCTTAATGAAGAATTTGGTGGGTGCTGCACTGGGTATGCTTCAGTGACATCTTCAGCCACATTGAAACGTCCATGACGAAGCCCCTAATACGAGGGTTGTCCAGAAAGTAAGTTCTGATCGGTAGCGAAATGGACACCACAGTGAAAACCCGATGAAGCTTTGCACGGATGTGTTGGGTAGTGTCTCTAGCATGACCATCAATCGCATTAAGACGCTCTTTTCAGTTGTGAGCGCACTGTGAGCTAGTAAAGGTGCCTACAACAACGATGTCTCCCGCCAAGTAGGAGGGCCCGCTGAGAGGCTTCGCCTTAATGAATGCAGCCCACATAACACAACTGCCACGCACTTCCTTCTTCATGGCAATTCTCAGCCGCACTCTGCGGGGGCAGTGAAGACACAGGCGGCTGTCTTCTATGACGATTGTGTTGGAAATTTGGTATAACGCTCCGGTAAATGTCTAAGTCGGAGCGGCGACTATGTATAGAAGTATCTGGAAAGTGTAGCGAACTCTTGCAAATAAAACGTTTCTGATTTTGACTGTGGTTTCCATTTAGCGACCGATCGGAACTTACTTTCTGGACAACCCTCGTATAACATGCCAGACAACACATAACGGGGCTCAGCGTTGATACAAGACCAATGAAGAATTGCACTGCAGTACTGAGGATGGCTTTCCAAGCAGAACACCTGAAATCGGAGATGCTCCGCAAAATGTCAAGGGACACATGGACACGCACAGATCTCTGTAGAAGATCTGATTAGCCCGGACAAGAAGACCAAAACGGTTGATCAGGGGAAAAAATTGCTGAAGTAGCAAATTTATGTTCAGAGGTAGGAGAAAGTTCCAGGAACAACATACTAAAAATCCTAATCGGTGTGCTGTGAGCCTTGTTGTTGGGGGTTCATTTAAAGGTCACTTTTTTATGTTTTTCTTGCATAGCCCAAAAACTGCCGCTTGTAGCGAAAATGTTGCCAAGAGCAAAATTGATTACGTCCCCTAAAAAAAAGAAAAGGTCGTACCATTTCTTCTGTAGGTTTGATAGTTTCAGCGTAGCAAAGAATGGAAAAACGTCAGATTACTAAAAATCTGTTTTAATGATACAAAATTAATATTTATTTTTAAATGAAGTTGGTTAAGAGAAAATATTAAATGTGAGTACTATGCTTAAAAACGGTAGCGCTGACTGAGGGATACATTGTGCTCTGAGGGTGAAGAGGATGGAGAGGTGTGGTGTGTAGAAGATCGTGGGAAAGTAAGTCGCTGGTTGTGGTCGTGCACTTCCTTCCTTCATTGGTCTGCAAACTCATGAGACAGCAGTGATTTCCCACTCTAGTTTATCCACTATCTCACACGAAGCAACTACAGGGTGTTTCACAAAGTTATAACGACCCTTCGTAGCATTTGTTATGAATCACTAGTGACGTAGTGTACATTTGTGCGCAAGGAGTGATTGTTTCTTCCAAAGCGCATTAACACTCCATGAAATGCAGATGTGAGTTACTAAAACCACTAACTCAAGAAACTGATGTGGAAAGAATCCATGTAAATCTCTTTATAAATCTCTATAGACTCTTATACGTTGCTATAGAGGATACTTAGTCATCCTGTAAGGCAGCTATGACATTCTTCCAGCAAAGACAATTTCCCCCAACCATGAAAGCGGCTCGCTTCTCAGTTTACAGACTGACTATACCTCCTCAGAATTTCCTTTCCACTACTCTCATGTGAGTGGACGAAAAACCTCACTCAGTCTATATCGTGGAGCTATTTTCAGTTTATTATGTGAGTACTTACTTGCAGTTGTTGAGCTAGCTACTACGAAAATCACTCAACAGCTGGACTATCTGCTATGTACCACACAGAAGACCTATCCAACTGTAGGATACTGTAAAAATGCATTCGACAATGTCGATTATTTGTCTCCACTATCAATAGCTGCAATACTTTTTACGGCATGTGGCGTATCAAATGCATCACACCAGCCCCAGCTCTCCCAGTATCTGAATAGGCTAAAAATTTAAGTCTATCAGTAAGACAATCATTAATGGAAAAAGAAGTGAAGTAAATCTCTAGTCATTCATTAATTCACCACCAAGTTACGAGGTGCATTCAAGTTCTAAGGCTCCGATATTTTTTTCTAATTAACTGCTCACCCGAAATCGATGAAACTGGCGTTACTTCTTGACGTAATCGTCCTGCAGACGTACACACTTTTCACAACGCTGACGCCATGATTCCATGGCAGCGGCGATGGCTTCTTTAGGAGTCTGTTTTGACCACTGGAAAATCGCTGAGGCAATAGCAGCACGGCTGGTGAATGTGCGGCCACGGAGAGTGTCTTTCATTGTTGGAAAAGCCAAAAGTCACTAGGAGCCAGGTCAGGTGAGTAGGGAGCATGAGGAATCACTTCAAAGTTGTCATCACGAAGAAACTGTTGCGTAACGTTAGCTCGATGTGCGGGTGCGTTGTCTTGGTGAAAGAGCACACGCGCAGCCCTTCCTGGACGTTTTTGTTTCAGTGCAGGAAGGAATTTGTTCTTCGAAACATTTTCGTAGGATGCACCTGTTACCGTAGTGCCCTTTGGAACGCAATGGGTAAGGATTACGCCCTCGCTGTCCCAGAACATGGACACCATCATTTTTTCAGCACTGGGGGTTACCCGAAATTTTTTTGGTGGCAGTGAATCTGTATGCTTCCATTGAGCTGACTGGCGCTTTGTTTCTGGATTGAAAAATGGCATCCACGTCTCATCCATTGTCACAACCGACGAAAAGAAAGTCCCATTCCTGCTGTCGTTGCGCGTCAACATTGCTTGGCAACGTGCCACACAGGCAGCCGTGTCGTCGTCCGTCAGCATTCATGGCACCCACCTGGATGACACTTTTCGCATTTTCAGGTCGTCATGCAGGATTGTGTGCACAGAACCCACAGAAATGCCAACTCTGGAGGCGATCTGTTCAACAGTCATTCGGCGATCCCCCAAAACAATTCTCTCCACTTTCTCGATCGTGTCGTCAGACCGGCTTGTGCGAGCCCAAGGTTGTTTCGGTTTGTTGTCACACGATGTTCTGCCTTCATTAAACTGTCGCACCCACGAACGCACTTTCGACACATCCGTAACTCCGACACCACATGTCTCCTTCAACTGTCGATGAATTTCAATTGGTTTCAAACCACGCAAATTCAGAAGACGAATGATTGCACGCTGATCAAGTAAGGAAAACGTCGCCATTTTAAGTGTTTAAAACAGTTCTCATTCTCGCCGCTGGCGGTAAAATTCCATCTGCCGTATGGTGCTGCCATCTTTGGGACGTATTGACAATGAACGTGGCCTCATTTTAAAACAACGCGCACGTTTCTATCTCTTTCCAGTCCGGAGATAAAAATCGGAGGCCTTAGAACTTGGATGCACCTCGTATTACAGCAAAATTACACGGCTTTACAATAAACTGAGGCGACAAAAGTCGTGGCATAGAGATATGTACATATACAGATGGCGGTAGTATGGCGTACACGAGGTAAAAAGGTCACTGCATTGGCAGAGCTGTCATTTGTACTCAGGTGATTCATGTGAAAAGGTTTCCGATGTGATTATAATCGCACGACAGGAATGAACACTCTTTGAACCCGGAATGATAGTCGGAGATGGACGCATGAGGTATTCCATTTCGAAATTCTTCAGGGAATTCAGTATTCGGAGATCCATAGCGTCAAGAGCGTGCTGAAAACAGCAAATTTCAGTCATTACCTCTCACCACGGACAACACAGTTGCCGACGGACTTTACTTAACGACGGAGAACAGTGGCAATTGCGGAAAGTTGTCAGCGCTAACAGACAAGCAACACTGCGTGAAATAATCGCAGAAATCAATGTGGACGTATGATGAACTTATCCGTTAGGACAGTGCGGCAAAATTTGGCATTAATGGCAGCAGACGACCGACAAGAGGGCCACTGTTACCACCACGACATCACCTGCAGCTCTTCTCCTGAGCTCGTGACCATATCGGTTGGACTCCAGACGACTGGAAAACCGTGGCCTGATCAGATAAGTCTTGCAGTGTCGCAGACCCCCCCAAGCCATGAACCCAAGCTGTCGACAAGGTACTGTGCAAGCTGGTGGTTGCTCCATAATGCTGTAGGCTGTGTGTACGTGGTCCTCTGGTCCAGCTGAACCGATAATTGACTGGAAATGGTTATGTTCGGCAACTTGTAGACCATTTGCAGTTATGGATGGACTTCATGTTCCAAAACAACGATAGAATTTTTATAGATGATAATGGACGATGTCCGAACATTCTAGACAGTATGATTTGGCCACATAGATCGTCCGACATGAATCCCATCGAACATTTATGGGATATAATCGAGATGCCGGTTCGTGCACATAATTCTGCACCGGCAAGACTTTCGTAATTAAGGACGGCTATAGAGGCAGCATGGCTCAATATTTCTGCAGGGGTCCTCCAACGACTTGTTGAGTCAGTATTACGTCGAGCTGCTGCACTGAACGGGCAAAAGGGGGTCCGACACGATATTAGGAAGTTTCCTATCTTAGTGTATACTGTCTACAACAAACAGCAGCATGGTACCACATTAATCAATCCCTTCCCTTCCCCACCAAAAACAGGTTACTGATAACAACACACTTCCGGAGCCAACACTTCTCAGCCATTGTTTACCGAAACGTATTTTACGTAAAAGCTTATTAAGCAACTACAAATAAATACTTATTCAATAAACTGAAATAACTTCGCTATATAAACACCTGCTCTCAGAAGTTTAGGAGGACATAAACATGTGCTCAGTGTAGTTCCATGAGGGTATAGTCTATCTGCAAACTGAAAACCGAGCATCTCTCCAGGTTGGGAGAAACTGCCTTTCCCAGGAGATTCCTATAGTTGCATTACAGAATAACTAATGATCAATTTCCTCTCTAGCACTGTAGAACAGTGTGTAGCGATTGATGTAGATTATGTTCGTATACGTTTCTTGTATTAGTGTTATTAATAATTCATACATGGATTCCATGAAATTTTATTGCACTTTGTGGAAAATGAACACCCCCTGGGCATGTCTGCGCACTTCGTGGCCAGTGATTCGCAAGGCGTGCTATGGAGGGTCGGTATCTACATGTACATGGATACTCTGCAAATCACATTTAAGTGCCTGGCAGAGGGTTCATCGAACCACCTTCACAATTCTCTATTATTCCAACCTCGTATAGGACGCGGAAAGAATGAACACCTATACCTTTCCGTACAAGCTCTCATTTCCCTTATTTTATCGTGCTCATCGTTCCTTCCTATCTAGGTCGGTGTCAACAAAACATTTTCGCATTCGGTTGAGAAAGTTGTGAAAAACAATGTCGTCGCTTGTTGTATTGTAATGAGTTTGCAGACCTATGAAAGAGGTAAGTGCAGAGCCAAAATCCGGTCATCTACGTTCTTTCGCGCTTCTACCATCTACACCCTCCACGCTGGTACACCACCAGAACACAATTTATCCCTTAATAGGGCTCTGCTGCACTTATATGAGTTACAGACATTTAATATTTGTTCTTAACCTACTTTATTTAACATCAAACATTAATTTTGTACGATTGAAACATTTTTGGCAATTTGCAAATTTTACTTCCCCTGCAGATTTGAAGCTATTAGTCCTAGAGAAAATACCAGCAATACTCTTTCGATATGAAATGTAGTGAAGTTTAATTTTATACTGCAAAACTCTTTCGATAGAAGCCGCGGTTTCGAGTTATTCAAGAAAGGCATAAAAAAGTGTTCTTCAAACGACTCCCCTCCTCTCCCCCCCACCCCCCCCCCCCCACCCTAACGATCACATGTTGTTCATGGCACTCCTCCCTACCACAATGAAAAAAAATCTGCGACTATATTTTACACCCATAACTTTTATTCGTTGATTAGACTAGGCGGTGCACACACAGATCCGCTAGATGCAGAGACTCGTGTAAGTACTTCAACATATATGTTTTAAACTAGGGGTCAGGAACTTTTCAGACACACTATGTAGCCTCGTGAACGTGTTCCAACTGTTGTCCCTGTCACTTTACCACACCCCTTTCGTCTTATCGTCGTTTACCCAGCCTGCCTACCCACATATTTTTTCATCTTTGGAAATAACTGAAACTTACTTGGCGCGAGCACCGGAACGTTTGATGAATGGAACCAAAGTTTCCTCCCAGAGCGGCATGAGTGGCCGACTTTCTTTGCTGTTTCTGCTCTCAATTCCTTAGAGTATTATCATTCTCCTTCAGTGTAACGAATCTGTGCAGCTTGGTTTCTCCAAGGGCTACGATTTTATGTCTTGCGTCAATATGCTGTAAAATAATTCAACACCTCGAGTTTTTCGGAAATAAAATGTAGTTACCTATATCCAACTACAATATCAATTCTGTACCAAATTTACGATATATTTTGCCTATTAAGATGTGAATAAAACCTCTTATTTAACCTTTAAAAATAATATCGTCTAGATCACTTAATGATTCTTTTTTACGTAATCTAATATGATATGTTTTGGGTTTTGCTTGCCATCTTCATACACTAAGTTCTAAATCCGAAAAATATATCACTGTCAATGTTGAAAAATTGGGCAGCAGTTATATTTTGGTTTCTGTAGCTACTAACAGCTGAAATATGCTGCATAAAACAATACAATAAAAACCCATGAGTGGTCTAGTAGAGTCTAGATTCTAGAAGTTATTATTCGTGATGATCACAGACTCATCCTATAATTTTTTTCGAACCTAAAACTATCACATTGATTAGGCTTCTCAGCCTCCCCGTCACTTCCTATTTATTCCACTGCTATTATATTACGTGTATTGTGGTATCACTGTCTTTCCCGAAACATTTTGTACTTCTTTCTTTCGTTGATCAATTGAAGTACTTCTTCTGTAATCCAAGACTAACTGCAACGTACGCTTCAGTAACAAAGTATGACCATAATTAGTTAAATGAATGGCAGAGATCCTTTTTCACAATTGAAATCAGAAAGGTTATCGATAAGCGTTGCTCTACAATTATAATATACTGCACGAACGACATTCTGAATAAGATCTTCAGCTTCTGAATCAAACAATTTTATTCACAGCCGATTTCAGTCTACATGACCACCCTCATCAGAAAAAAAAAATTGAAACTCATATCTGTTTTATCAGTTGTCATATGCCTGAACCAGTCCGAATATAAGTGATCGTTTACGACGGCTAAACCCCCAACATTCAGTATATGCGACAGCGTAATTGGAAGAAACTCACAGCATAAACTCGTTTATCTGGGTTATGCGAAGGGCTAAAATGTCGTAACGTATAAGTTGTCCACTATGCAGTCCATAACATCTTAGGTTAATTTTAAAGACTCCAATGTCGGAAAAACAATTTTATTACGAGATATTTTAATACGCTGTCCTCTGTGATTCTTAGCAACGCAGTGATGTGCTTTCGTTTTTTTTTTTCTGATCGAACAGTTGTCTCCCTGTTCTGGATTACTGGATTATTATTAGCAGCAGATTGACTCTTCTTGTAATAAGCTTAGCCACCATTTTGTGAAAATATAAGATCATTAATTATTACTGCGACTTCTAACGTATTTACCACATTAAAGTAGCGTATATAGGTGCATGTTGGCATTAGACTATTTATTGTGTTCGAAAGAAGAATTACAATAAAAAAAGCCAAACAATGTATATAACTACATACGAGAGCTCGCTGGAAGTGACGAAAGAACTCTGTGCATTTCATGTTTGTTGTGAAGGAAATGTAATTCACTCACAAAAGTGGTCACAGAACACTCGTCGAATGGTACTTAAGCGTTACTAAATGGATTCGCAAATTATAAATGCTGTTTGACGTCAGCTGGACATTTAATTCACTACACATGAAAATTTTTACCAGGTTGGGACTCGAACCCGGATTTCCCGCACGTCGCTTAAAACAGTTTTAATCTGCCAGTAAGTTTCATATTAGCGCACATACCGCTGCAGAGTGAAATTTCATTCTAGAGACCTTACTTCTGCCCATATTTGTCTGTGATCGCTCGTTTTAGATATATCGATTCCCCTTAAACTGGACTCTCAGTTCAGGTATTCATTATCGCAGTATCTATAGAATCTCTGTATCGCCCTCATTTCCACAGTGATTCTCTTCAGCTTCATACTGCTCTTCATCATTACCGAATTGTTATCAATTATGCGTAGACCTTACAATCCAATTCCTGATTTTGGAATCTCTGTCAGAGCTTGATTTCGCAATTCCGTTTCATCATGCTGTAATTCATCTGCAATTTTCCAATGTATCTGGGCATTTTCCAGTTACACCACCTCCTCTTGTGCTTTTGAACAGTTTATCACAAGCTCAGATTAACTCGAGAACTTAACTAATATTTCTCCTCTCTCATTCCTCCTACCTACTTCATATTCTCACGTATGTGTCTGTCTTCTATTACTACCTCCACTGCAGCGTTTCAGTCACGCATGATTATAAGATTTACACATCCCTTTGCACTCTGAATTACATGTTCAGTATCATTATGTACTTTCTCGGTTTATTCATCTTCTGCTTGTCATGCCGATATGTGAACCTGAGTAATTATTGTTGGCGTTAGCAATTCAAACTGAAAAACAATAATTCAGGTATATACACCGAAGAGCCAAAGAAGCTGGTACTCCTATCTAATATCGTGTAGTGCCCACGCGAGCACGCAGAAGTGCCGCGATACGACAAGGCATGGACTCGAGTAATGGCCGAAGTAGTGCTAGAGGGAACTGACACCATGAATCGTGCAGGGCTGTCCATAAATCTGTTAGAGTTCGGGGACGTGGAGATCTCTTCTGAACAGCACGTTGCAAGACATCCCAAGTATGCTCAATAATGTTAATGTCTGGAGAGTTTGGTGGCCAGCGGAAGTATTTAAGCTCAGAAGAGTGTTCCTGGAGCCACTCTGTAGCAATTTTGGAATTGTGGGGTGTGATATTGTCCTGCTGAAATTGTCGCAAAATGGTTAAAATGGCTCTGAGCACTATGGGACTTAACATCTGAGGTCATCAGCCCTTTAGAACTTAGAACTACTTAAACCTAACTAACCTAAGGACATCACACATATCCATGCTCGAGGCAAGAGTCGAACCTGCGACCGTAGCGGTCGCGCGGTTCCAGACTGAAGCGCCTAGAACCGTTCGGCCACCACGGCCGGCAGATGACAGGGAGTCCATTACATGTTCTCAGATCACAGGCACATGTCTGAATGTTCACTGCACAATATGATGATACTCCCTTGCGGTTGTCAAATGTGTTCGACAAGAGCCAGCTGGAGTTGTCCAAGTCCGTCGGAATGCACAATGGACAGAATGGAAGCAGGTGATCAGACAGGACGCTTATGTGCGTGTCACCTATCAGAGTCGTGTCTAGGCGTATTAGGAGTCCCATATTACTAACTGCACACGCCCCAAACCATTACAGTCTCCACCAGTTTGAACAGTCCCCTGCTGAAATGGAGGGTCCATGGATTCCTGAGGTTTTCCCCATACTCTTACGCGTCCATCAACTCGATATAATTTGAAACGAGACTTGTCCAACCATGTAACATGTTTCCAGTCATCAACAGCCTAACGTCGGTATTGGCTTTCCCAGGCGAGTCGTAAAACTTTGTCTCATGCAGTCATCAACGGTACACCAGTGGGCCTTCGGCTCCGAAAGTCGATATCGATGATATTTCGTTGAATGGTTCGCACGCTGACATTTGTTGATGGCCCAGCATTGAAATCAGCAGCAATTTGCGGAAGGGTTGTTCTTCTGTCACGTTGAACGATTATCTTCAGTCGTCGTTGGTCCCGTTCTTGCAGGATCTTTTCCCGGCAGCAGCAATGTCGGAGATTTGATGTGTTACAGGATTCCTGATATTCACGATACACTCGTGAAATGGTCGCGCGACAAAATCTCCACATCATCGCTACCTCGGAGATGCTGTGTCCCATCGCTCATGCGCCAACTGTAACACCACGTTCAAACTCACATAAGTCTTTATAAGCCGACATTGTAGCAGCAGTAACCGATCTAACAACTGCGTCAGACACTTGTTGTCTTATATAAGCGTTGCCGACCGCAGCGCCGTCTTCTGCCTGTTTACATGTCTCTGTATTTGAATACGTGTGCCTACACCAGTTTCTTTGGCGATTGAGTGTATGTTGACGTCACAAGTAGAAGATGAAGAGGCAGAGAATGAATATGAGGCTGCGGAATGGGCAATTCAGTACTTAAAAGGTTAGGGGAGACTGTTGGCTTGTTAGTAAGAATGAGAATTCACAGTTCCATATTCACGAGAAGAGTAGGTGCAGTTGGAAAACTCCCGGAGACTCGCTGAGATTATTACAGCTGGATTATATCCTGATCAGACTGAGATTTCGGTATCAGATGTCGGACTGTAATGTGCACGCAGGTGCAGATATAGACAGGATCACAATTTAGTAATAATGAAAAACAGGCTACGGGCTAATGTATATATATGATAATCATCAGGAATAATCTCAAATTTCTCCTAGTTCCTTATAATAAGTTAACGAGAACAAATCTTGTATACAAATCAATATATTAATTTAATCAGGAACAGGCAAACGTAGGTACAAGGGAGGTAGCGGCGTAGAAACCATGAGAAACAGAAGAAAATTTGGTTGATCAAAACAGAAAATACGAAAATGTTCATGAAAGGGCCTAAGAGCATAAATCATGCAGAATTAAAGTATTTGGATACGCAGGAAAGCTCAAGCGAAATGCAGCATAAGATCTGTGAGGCAATAGTAAACGACATTTTCTTCTGGAAGATACACAGAGGTGACAAAATCATGGAATAGCGATATGCACTTATAAAGATGGCGGTAGTATCGCATACACAGCGTATAAAAGGACAGTGTATTGGTGGAGCTGTAATCTGTACTCAGGTGACTCATGTGAAAAGTTATCCGACGTGATTATTGCACACGATTGGTATTAACAGACTCTGAATGCGGAATCGTAGTTGGAGCTAGACGCATGGGATATTTCATTTCGGAAATCGGTCGAGTATTCAATATTCCGAGATCCACAGTGTCAAGAGTGTGCTGAAAATACTAAATTTCAGGCATTACCTCTGGCGCCACGGACAAAACGGTGACCGATGCCCTTCACTTAACGACCGAGAGCAGTGGCGGTTGCCTAGGGTATCAGTGTTAACATACAAGCAAGACTGCATGAAATGGCAGAAATCGATGTGGAACGTACTAAAACATATCTGTTAGGACAGTGCAGCGAAATTTGGCGTTAATTGGCTATGGCAGCAGACGGCCGATGCGAGTCCCTTTGCTAGCACCACGACGTCAACTGTAGCGCCTCTGCTGGGCTCATGAGCGTATTGATTTGACCTTAAGAGACTGGAAACCACAAAGCCATGGATCCAGGGTGTCAACAAGGCACTGTACAAGCTGATGATGACTCCATTATGGTGTGGTTTCCAGTTCAGGCGATAATTAACTAGAAATGGTTATGTCCGACTACTTGTAGAGCTTTTTCAGCCATTGATGGACTTCATGTTCCCAAACAAAAGTGGACGTTTTATGGATGACAATGCTCCATTTCAGCAGGGCTCAGTTGTTCGCGATTGGTCTGAAGAACATTATGGACAATTCAACCGAATGGTTGGGCCCTGTCTATCAAATTTCGCCCGCTTTACAGCCCCAATCACCTATATAGTTAATCATTTAGTCTTCGTACTGTACTCTATATGCACCGTGATCAAGTTTCGTTTATTGCTGTCTTCCTTTTTTATAAATTGAATGGCAGCACCGTATTTTCATACGTGCTCTAGTAGCACCAGTGATCGCAAGACACACTTGGTTTCGTGTCTAATGACAAAAAGCAGCCAAGATGTACCATTACCTATTTTGCTTTTTGATTTGCTTATGTGGAGATCACTATCTCAACAGACTGACAAGGAAACATCACTAACCTGACGTCCTATTTCACGAAGAAAAAAATCACAATAGCAAGATACTAGCCCCAACAATTGATCTTACGTGAAACGTTAGGCCATGTTTCTGATTAAAGTGTAGCTTTTAAAATTTTGTGCGCACCGCTTGTTTGTCACGCGCTCCGTCCTATTCCAGCTGCATAATGCCGGCACAAAGTGCTGTACAGCGAAGTGACAACCATTGTCCTCCTATTTACGAGGTAGTGAAGACGAGGAAATGGGGTGAGAGAGATGAACATGTCTGATGGACGTGTTTTGCAGTCACGTTCGAGAATCCGTGTCAGTTTACGTGAAAACTAGTAGTTATATGCGTACGTAACATGTGAATGTCAGGAGATATTGAATTTAATGAAGGAATGGGTAGAAGACAAATTTAACGATTTAAAATCACCAGGAGAAAGATAGATACAGCCTACACGGAAACTAAAGAGGATTTTTGAGGAAAGAGACGCCGCTGTATGATTATCAAAAGCTCAGATGGAAAGTCATTCCTAAGCAAAGAAGCGAAAGCTGGAAGCTTGGAGGAGTATGTAGAGGGAGATGAACTAAAAAGCAATGTTATAGAAATGGAAGAGCCCGTATATGGAGATGAGATGGAGATATGATATCACGAGTAAAATTTGACCGAGCACTGAAAAACCTATATCGAAACAAGGCCCCAGGTGCAAACGACATTCCGTCAGAGCTACTGATAGCCTTTGGAGAGCCAGTCATGACAAAACTGTTCCATCTGGTGTGAAGGATGTGTGAGATGGGTGAAACACCTCCAGACTTCAAGAAGGCGGCAATAATTACAATTCAAAAGGAAGCAGGTGCTAACAGGGTGAATATTACCGAACTACCAGTTAACTCGAATTCCTTACAGAGGAATGGAAAAAGTGGTAGAGGCCGAGCTCATGGAAGATCAGTTTGGATTCCGGAGAAATGTAGGAACACTTGAGGTAGTGCTGATCTTATCATTTGTCTAAGGAGATAGATTAAGGAAAGGCAAATATATGTTTATAACATTTGTAGTCTTAGGAAGAGCTTTTGACAATGTTGACTAGAATACTCTCTTTGAAATTCTGAAGGTAGCAGGCGTAAACTACAGGGAGCGGAAGCTAGACACAACCTGTACAGAAACCTGACGGCTTTTGTAAGAGTCGAGGGGCATGAAAGGTAAGAAGTGGTTGGGAAGGGAGTGAGACAGGGGTGTAGTCTATCCTAATGTTATTCAGTCTGTACATTGAGCAAACCGTAAAGGAAACCAAAGAAAAATTTCGAGCATAATTAAATTTCTGGGAGAGGAAATAAAAACTTTGAGGTTTCTCGATGACATTGTAATTCTATCAGACAAAGGACTTGGAAGAGCAATTGGACGTAATACACAGTATTTCTGAGGAGGATACAAGATGAACATAAACAAAAGCAAAACAAGGATAATGGGATACAGCTGAATTAAATCAGCTTAGGAAATGAGACAGTAAAGGTAGTAGATGAATTTTGCTATTTGGACAGCAGACTAATGGATGATGTCAAAGTAGAGAGGTTATAAAACGTAGACTGTCAATGGCAAGAAAGCCGTTTCTGAAGAAGAGAAATAGGTAACATCGAGTATAGACTTAAGTGATAGGAAGTCTTTTCTGAAGGTATTTGCTTGGAGTGTAGTCAAGTGTGGATGTGAAACGTGGACAATAAACAATGTAGACAAAACGATAATAGAAACTTTTGAAATGTGGTGCTACAAAAGAATGCTAGATTAGATGGGTAGATCATGTAACTAATAAGCTATTGAATAGAACTGAAGAGACAAAAAAATTGTAACACAGCATAACTAAAAGAAGGGATGGGTTGATAAGATTGGACGCAATAGGCAGTGTATTCTGAGGAGGATACAAGATGAACATCAACAAAAGCAAAACAAGGATAATGGGATACAGTTGAATTAAATCATGTGATTCTGAGATATCAAGGGATCACCAGTTCAGTAATGGACGGTAATGTGAGCATAAAGGTCGTAGAGGGAGACCAAGAGATGAGTACAGTAAGCAGATTAAGCAGCTTCAGAAGGATATAGGTTGCAGTAGTTATTCGGGGATGAAAAGGCTTGCATGGGCTAGAGTAGAATGGAGAGCTGCGTCAAACCAGTGTTCGGATTGAAGACAACAACAAGAAAAATGTGTCAGTCTAGCGTATCTATAAGTTATTTATTATTTTATAAATATTCTCGTGTTGACATGCTGCAGCAACCTGAATAAATCAAAGTAACTGGATAATTGTTAGGAACTAAAGTTAACCATTTTCGTTTTACAATTTAATTATTCCAATCATTCTGAAGAACAGCGCATTTGCTCCAAATGAACTTCGACAGTGCCAGCTTTAAGAAGCAGAAGAAAATAGCGCACAGTGGCGACGTTAATAATAAAACAGCGCTACGGTACTTCTTTAATGACACATTTGTTCCTTTCATTCATTTGCACAGGAGTTTTATATCGCAACATAAAAACGCCAAAAGAAAGGACTCGCTGGCACGAGCTACTGGTTAAAAACCGTGCACTTTGACGCAGTGAGCAAAGCATGTTACCAATGTTAAAATTATGTTTCACAATCCTATTAGTCACTCCACCATACAGAAATTCGCGTTCGGGCTATTGACAAACGTACCGTGCGTGCGTGAGTTTAAAACCTTTACTTTAAGGTCATAACTGCGTACTGTCAGAGTTATGGCCCAAAATTTTCGCAAAGGTTCAATTGCTGGGGCTGGTAGTGCGCTTTTTCTCTTCAAAATATGAGATCAAGTTGGTGATGTTTCTCTGTGAGACTTGCCGAATGAGCGCCTTGGAGTCCATGGAGTGAGAAAGGCCTGTAGCTCCGCTGTTCTTTCACTGTGGCTGCTAAAGCTGAGACTCCTGTAATTGTCGTTCCGCTCTGCTTCGCTTTGCTACCACTCTGTGCTCCTGGGAAGAGAAAAAAATCTAAATTAAGTTCCTACCTCAGTTAACTAGAGTATCACATTGGACAGCATTACAGCCCCGACAGGTCCTATACGTTTCTCGTTTCGTATTGCACAAGTAAGCGTCTCACAGTTCGCTTTTCTGTTATACTGACATTCCAGCGAAATTAGAAGCCAGGTAATACTTCTGCGTGCAGAAGTAAAATGGGCTCGCAGGCTGTTCAGTAACCAATTTAAATACCTCACCTACTACCAGTTCTACAGAAATTTGTAACACCTGACATAGTCGGTTACTGAAATACACGATCCATAATGGTTCACTAAAATTTTATTTCTTTTAATTATATATTTCAGCTAACGTCTCATAAATGGTGTCATTATCGATTTGTTTTACTACCAAATCACCATCAAAAGAGCTATTTAGGAAGAAGTAAAAAATGACAGTAAAATACTAGGAAATTGAATTAGATATCAAACTAAGTCCTATGCCCAACTATATTTGCTTGCCGGCCGGAGTGACCGAGCGTTTCTAGGCGCTACAGACGGGAACAGCGCGACCGCTACGGTCGCAGGTTCGAATCCTGCCTCGGGCATGGATGTGTGTCATGTCCTTAGGTTAGATAGGTTCAAGTAGTTCTAAGTTCTAGGGGACTCATGACCTTAGAAGTTAAGTCCCATAGTGCTCAGAAGTATTTTTTTATATTTGCTGAAAGACATCTTATAGCGACTCGTGCATAGAAGTTAGTTGTCATTTTTAATTTCAGAATAAAAGCAGTTTTGGTTCCGAAACTATTTAGTATCAGTGATGCGTTTCACCCCTCCGGGGCATCATCAGATTGTGTAGCTGGATATAAAACGCATCCTTCATAAAGCCATATAAAATGGAAAATGAACGCAACGGGGACTGGATATCCATTTGTAGCGAAATGCAGGAAGACTTGCAGATGAACAATGCTTGCTACAGGGAGTGGCAATTGAGTCTCAACACAAACAAATGTAACGTACTGCGGATACATGGGCAGAAAGACCCTTTACTGTGTGGTTGCAAAATTACAGAACAATCATTGGAAGCAGACCCTTCCATAAAATATTTGGGAGTATGCGTACGTTGCGATTTGAAATGGAACGACCACAGCCGGCCGGAGTGGCCGAGCGGTTCTAGGCGCTACCGCTACGGTCGCAGGTTCGAATCCTGCCTCGGGCGTGGATGTGTGTGATGTCCTTAGGTTAGTTAGCTTTAAGTAGTTCTAAGTTCTAGGGGACTGATGACCTGAGATGTTAAGTACCATAGTGCTCACAGCCATTTGAACGACTACATAAGATTAATCACGAGTAGTGCAGATGCAAGAAAGATTCATAGGAAGAATCCTCAGGAAATGTACATCAACAAAGGAAGTAGCTCACAAAACACTCGTCCGACAAGTATTTGAACATTGCTCGTCCTTACTGGATAAGACTGAAGGACTATATAGACAAGATATGTAGAAAAGCAGCACGTTCCGTTTCGGATCATTTAGAAAGCGCCACGGAGATACGGAGATGCTCAGCCAACTCCAGTGGCAGACATTACAAGAGAGGCGTTCTGCATCACGTTATGGTGTACTGTTATAGTTCCAAGAACGTACATTCGTACAAAGCTGGCCATTATAATTGCTACACCACGAAGATGACGTGCTACAGACGCGAAGTTTAGCCGACAGGAAGAAGATGCTGTGATATGCAAATAATTAGATTTTCAGAGCATTCACACAAGGTTGGCGCCGGTGGCGACACCTACATCGTGCTGACATGAGGAAAGTATCCAAACGATTTCTCATACACAAACAGCAGTTGACCGGCGTTGACTGGTGAAATGCCTCTTGTGAGGAGGAAAAATGCGTACCATCACGTTTCCGACTTTGATGAAGGTCGGATTGTAGCTTATCGCGATTGCGGTTTATCGTATCGCGACATTGCTGCTCGCGTTGGTCGAGATTCAATGACTGTTAGCAGAATATAGAATCGGTGGGTTCGGGAGGGTATACGGAAAGCCGTGCTGGATCCGAACGGCCTCGTATCACTAGTAGTCGAGATGACAGTCATCTTATCCGCATGGCTGTAACGGATCGTGCAGCCACGTCTCGATCCCTGAGTCCACAGATGGGGACGTTTGCAAGACAGCAACCATCTGTACGAACAGTTCGACGACGTTTGCAGTAGCATCCCCGGAGACCATGGCTGCGGTTACCCTTGACGCTGCATCACAGACAGGAGCGCCTGCGATGGTGTACCCAACGACGAACCTGGGTGCACAAATGGCAAAACGTCATTTTTTCGGTTGAATCCAGGTTCTGTTTACAGCATCACGATGGTTGCATCCGTGTTTGGCGACATCGCAGTGAACGCACATTGGAAGCTTGTATTCGTGATCGCCATACTGGCGAATCACCCGGCGTGATGGTATGGGGTGCCACTGGTTACACGTCTCGGTCACCTCTTGTTCGCATTGACGGCACTTTGAACAGTGGACGTTACATTTCAGATGTGTTACGACCCGTGGCTCTACCCTTCATTCGATCCCTGCGAAATCCTACATTTCAGCAGGATAATGCACGACCGCATGTTGCAGGTCCTGTACGGGCCTTTATGGATACAGAAAATGTTCGACTGCTGCCCTGGCCAGCACATTGTCCAGATCTCTCACCACTTGAAAACGTCTGGTCAATGGTGGCCGAGCAACTGGCTTGTCAGAATACGCCAGTCACTACCCTTGATGAACTGTGGTATCGTGTTGAAGCTGCATGGGCAGCTATACCTGAATACGCCATCCAAGCTCTGTTTGACTCAATGCTCTGGCGTATCAAGGCCGTTATTACGGCCAGAGGTGGTTGTTCTGTGTACTGATTTCTCAGGATGTATGCACCCAAATTGCGTGAAAATGTAACCACACGTCAGTTCTAGAAAATATATTTGTCCAATGAATACCCGTTTATTATCTGCATTTCTTCTTGGTGTAGCAATTTTAATGGCCAGTAGTGTAGAATAGTCAACCAATATATTTCTTCTTCCTACATAAATCTCGCGAAAAGATCGTCAAGATAAAATTGGAGAGACGTGAACCCACAAGGAGGCTTACCAGCAATCGTTCTTCACGCGAGCCATCCACATCTGGAAAAGAAGTAAGTGATTCTTGTCCACAAAGTATCCTCCGCCTCACACCGTAATGTGGCCTGGAGAGTACAGATGTAGATGTAGATTTCCTTTCCTGTGACAACCTCTTCTTCTAGTCCAGTCACTGTATGCTTCTACAGTTTTTCCCTTTACAGCTCCCTCTAGTGTCACGCAAATTATTTCTTGCTGTCATCCGGTCGGAATTTCATGTTAACGGTTTCTGCATGTTGCTCTTCACGCCGATTGCGCGGAGAACCTCCTCGTTTTTTATTCGTCTATCTAAATTTCAAAGTCACTCTACAGCACGGCTCCTGAATCGCTTTGATTGTCTTCTTCTCCGATTTTCTCACCGTCCATAATTCAGTGTCGTAAAATGCTGTGCTCCAAACGTACATTCTTAGAAATTTATTCCTCAAATTAAGACCTATGTTTGAAACTAGTAAAATTCTTTTTACCAGGAATACTATCTTTGCCAGTGGTGGTCAGATTTTTATGTCCTCCTCGCTTCATCCGTCATATGTTCTTTAACTGCATAGACAACAGAATTCGTTCCCTTGGCCTACTTCGTAGTCCCCAATTTTGATGTTAAGTTTACTGCTAATCTTATTTCTGCTACTCCTCATTACTTTTCTGTTTCTTCTGTTTGCTCTCAATCTAAAGTGAGTGGTAATTAGACTGTTCATTGAGTTTAAAAGGCATCGCAGTTCGTCCTCATTTTCACGAAGGATGGCAGAGTCATAAGAAAATCTTATTAGTGTTTTTCTTTCCCGTTTGTGAACCTACCCTTTAATTTCCGTCATTGCTTCTGCGATGTATTGATTACATTGTACCCCTACCATGAAATCAGTACTGTCTTATATCCTTTCTACTCCAAGTACTTCGTTCTTGGTTTTCTGTTCTTATTTTCCCGTTTGGCCCTTGTAAATACTATATAGTATATGAGTTGTTGCCTGTGGCTGCCCTTGCATATCAGTAATTTTGCTATGATGAGCGACGGCGGGTACATAATCTGTTGTATGAACAATAACATCAGCTGCTGTCACGTGTCTGCCTGTTCAGGTAAGCATAGCTCAGCCCCCTTCTCCCTTCCTCCCCCGACTACAACGGACGCGCAGCGTCACTGCAAAGGGTGTGGACAGCAAGACTCATCTTTGCATCTTGCTACTGGAGTAGCTATACGTTATACAACAGTACATTAGGAAGCAAATTTAATAATTTTTAACATGATATACGTTCCATGATACGAAAGAAGGTTGTCTGATTCCCTGCTTTGCCCTCTTAATTTTTAATCTACTCCGTATTCTTCCAGAGGGTTGAAGCTATCTCTGTATCAAATTTCATCGAAATCAGTTCAGTGGTTTAGTCGTGGCAAGGTAACATATTTTGTTACAATCATGTGACCGTATGATCAGAGACCTGAATGACAACAATACTGACAGGTATGAGGAGTCATGCTGGCTCGAGCGCCGCGGCCAGCTGCGCTAGGTTTCAGTGGCGCGTTCAGCCCGATCGAGGTGGTCCAACAGATTCTCTATTAAGTTTTAATCCGGGGAGTTCAGTGGCCAGGGGAGAGCGAGAAAGTTAAACAGGTGCTCCCTTGACGCTGATAATTAGTTAGTTACATGTTTCATAGATCAACTGAACAATTTTTTTTTAATCTGAATGACATGGAACGCGTCATTTTACAGGATATGTGAACATTTTTAGTGGTAACATTAATGAATTTTGTAGTTCATTGACATAAATAAAATTTTTCATCCCTCAAAATGGACTTTTTATTTTTATTCCCACGGCCGTCCCATAAGAAATAAAATTGTATTTTATATGTCGTTTTGCGCGCCGCGGTGCCGTGCGTTTCTAGGCGCTACAGTCCGGAACCGCGGGACTGCTACGGTCGCAGGTTCGAATCCTGCCTCGGGCATGGATTTGTGTGGTGTCTTTAGGTTAGTTATGTTTAAGTAGTTCTAAGTTCTAGGGGACTGATGACCATAGATGTTAAGTCCCATAATGCTCAGAGCCATTTGAATCATATACGTCATTTTAAAGCTAAAACTTTAAACAATAAGATACAATAAATTTTAATGTGTCTTATTCAATGCATCACACCTCAACTCAACTAAAATAAATAAAAAATAAAAAATCATATATTTCATTTTTTCTGTTTTATCACCACCGGCAAGTCAAAAAGTGCGCGATATGGAATAATGAAAATAGTATACCAGTAAAGAGCGTGTTTTAAGCTTCATTTACAAAAAAAAAAAAAAAATTATACCGATAAGTCAAAAACTGTAGATTTTATAAGCGACGAAAGGAACCTAAGGGGGCCGGCACTGGTGGCCGAGCGGTTCTAGGCGCTTCAGTCTGGAACAGCGCGACCGCTACGGTCGCAGGTTCGAATCCTGCCTCGGACATGGATTTGTGTGATGTCCTTGGGTTAGTTAGGTTTAAGTAGTTCTAAGTTCTAGGGGACTGATGATCTCAGATGTTAAGTCAAATAGTGCTCAGAGCCATTTGAACCAGAAACCTAAGGGATATGGAACCCGCACAGCACCGCCGAATTGCTCCGCTTTGGGGAAACGCCCTCCGTCCCGATGGGGTTAATTGCCTCCTTCATAAAAGAAAGAAAATTAAATTCGGCCTACAGAAGTGGGGTACAAATGCTACAGAGAAGCGACTACTTTTTCACTCCGCCTGGTTACTTCCACTGTGCGGCGACTTTTTCTTTGGGGTGGAGTGAGTCGCGTGCTGGCACATGTCTCATTCGGATGCGGGGCACGTATCTGTGGCGAAGATGAGGCTGCCTGCCGCGGGCTGCTGCACCTCACCTCAGCTCAGCTCGGATCCGCGCATTTGGCAGCACCTGTGCCCTCTGATCCGGCACGGCGGCGGTGACGCGTGAGAGATAAAGGCCACTGCGGGCTCTTCCTCACAATGTGACGCCCACATCAGCCCCCGCCGCCGCTCCTGGTCGGCTGCTCCTCCACGGGCGCGTCTGTAATTGCATATCATCTGCACGTATAGTGCTCAGTGTACAGTTCTTGTACTACCTGTTCACGACAAGCAAGATTCCAAGGATATGGGGAAAGCGAAGGTAATAAAACACTCCTCTTACGTTGACAAGACAGGCATCAGCCTCTATGTGTACTAAAGCAACTGCAAGGCCGTTGGAGACAAGCAATTCCGTCACATCTCGTGGTCATTGATCTGAAATGCGCTGTTTCTTTTAGATGATGTCCATTTCACTGCAGTGGCAGAGCTGGTCGTGAGTTCATCAGATCTGGATGTGGAGGTATAGCTGCAGAATTGAGAAAGGAATAATTCTCAACTACAGATTTTGGCAGTAAAGAACGTACAACGATTTAAAAAGGGATGCCGTGTAATTATACAGTTGTCGTGTAGGGCCGTCACATACACTGCACTTTATACTTCGTTCGTTATATATTAATATTGCATGCTATGGCTGTAGGAAGATTACACAGAGGACACTTATTAAACATTCCACAGAGGCTGCTCGACTGAAAACACTATTTATAAATTCCCTCATGAAATAGTAAATGCCTTAAATAGTGGTATAGCGCTATTTGGTATTTTTTTTGTGACTTCGCCAAGGCCTTCGATTATGTAGATCATGACACTTTCTTAGAAAAACTCAAGTTTTATGGAAGTGAGAGCTTTTCACACATCTTGTTTCAATCATACTTGAATAATTCACACAATGTAGGGGTCGAAGAAAATTTTCGTGACTGGGTTAAAATCAACAAAGGGGTCCCCAAGAGTTCAATTCTGGGTCAACCTCTATTCCTTATACACATGAATGGCCTTCGACATATCATGTAACAAGGAAAATTTGTACTTTTTGCAGATGATACTAGTGTTATAATAAATCCCATTAGAGAGAAAGTAACAGTAGAGGTAGCAAATGATATCTTCGAAAGGAAAATAGACGCTCCATAAATTTTCAACCAATACACCATATTAAGTTCTGTACAACAAATAGGCATGCCAGCAGCTGACGTTGCATGTGTGCAGGATTCACCAAGTAAGACAGAATGTTTCAAATTTTTGGGTGTTGGTTGGTTGGTTGGTTTGGGGAAGACCAGACAGCGTGGTCATCGGTCTCATCGGATTAGGGAAGGATGGGGAAGGAAGTCGGCCGTGCCCTTTCAGAGGAACCATCCCGGCATTTGCCTGGAGTGATTTAGGGAAATCACGGAAAACCTAAATCAGGATGGCCGGACGCGGGATTGAACCGTCGTCCTTCCGAATGCGAGTCCAGTGTCTAACCACTGCCCCACCTCGCTCGGTTTTTTGGGTGTATATATTGGTGAAAAACTGAATTAGAAGATGCTTATTACTGAGCTCATCACACAATTAAGTTCAGCTGTTTTTGCTTTTCGTATAATTGCTTGGAAACAGGTGTATCAATCTCCTGACACTCAATAATATAGCACAGAATAATTTTCTGGGGTGACAAACCACTTGGAAGGAAGGTACTGATTGTAAAAAAGCGAACAGTAGGGATAAAATGTGTTCAGCCATGGACGCCACGTGGGTACCTCTTCAAGGATGTAGGCATTTTAACTGCGCCGTCACAGTACATATATTTGCTACTGAAATTCGTCATAAATAACCCTTCACAGTTCGAGAAGAACAGTGATGTACGTACCTACTAAAGGGAAACATGATCTTTATTACCTACTGTTGAAACCGTGACTGATTCAGAGAGGACTTCAATATGCAGCAGTAACAATTTTTTACCATTTAAGCCAGTAACGTCAAAAGTCTGATAGGTAGTGAACCGAGCTCAAATCTAACTTAAAATCATTTCTCCTGAACTACTTCTTCTACTTCATTGACGAATTTCTACTTTAAAAAAACCTTGTTTTAAGTGTAGTTGCACGATTAAAAATAAAATGATAATGCGTTCATTAATTTTTAACACTAATCACGTATAGATATCCCGTAAGCTGACTCGTTCCACGTCATTTCAATACACGAATCGTTCAGATTATCTACGGAAAATGTAACCAACTAACCTCACAATAACAGACTGCAAATACGCAAATGTAAGTACTAATAATGACTGTAAACAACGAGTACCGCGTCCGATCTCTTAATCACTTAAAGCACCGTTGCTGATCAAATTTATAATGCTAGAAATACAACATTAATGAATGAGCAGAAGGTACCATGACACACGTCTGGCCCTGATAGTTTCTGCACTGTGACTGACTTGCCAGCTCTGACCTTCAAGCTGCGACCCAAGGCAGAGATTTGGCTTGCAGAGATTTGGGGCCTTGCCTTTCACCAATCAACGCTCGAAAAATTTTGTTTGACTGCTCCCTAACTCAGCCAACAGCGTTCTCTTACTTAGCTGACGACAACCACGTCACGCAGGTGCCAAGCTGAAAGTCCCACGTCATCCAACGTCATCCTGCTTTTCTCACTTACGAAATAGTAGGTGCTATTGATTGACTAGAATGTTACGGTAGCAAACCTATTAAAGCCTAGGAAAGATCCAGAGTTTGCAGAGAAGTATCGCCCTATATCGCTTTTATCTTAGCTACACTAACTGCGTGACCCTCTGATACTGGACCGCATAGCCGTATCGTGGACTCAAAGTTCATCCACCAACAGGCCAGTTCTTGCTCCAGACAAACTTTGCCGCTTACTGGGCATACACCGTGTCCCAGGAGTAATGATCAATATTCCGGAATGTGACACGAACGCTCATTTGAAGCAAAAAATTCCATACGTACTCGTACTATGCCCTATTTCGAAAGGTTTCCGTGAACGAACACATTTAACGTACATTTGCTTTTTGGGCTAGTATGTCTCTCACCTTAATCGCTGGATTGGGCGTGGTGGTATAATTAACTGGCCACCAAGATCGCCAGTCCTTGCGCTATTAGATTTTTGCTTATGGGGTTGCATGGAGACTTATATGTAAAAACGAAAATTGAATAACTGGGATGAACTGCTTGGTCGCATAGTGGACGCTGATGTTCTCATTAGGGAACTTGCACAGGCGGCACATGATCCCCCGAGAGTGCACAAATGCATCGAAGGTGACGGTGGGATATTCGAACATTTATTGTGAATAGCTATAATGTGATGTGTACAAAATAGCTTAGAGGTGAATGTTTTAAAAATACGTATTTTTCAATTGACTTTCCGTAGAACGAACGTCGTAATGTTTACCAAGTGTTGTACATATATAAACCTTTGTACTGAATAATACAGATGATAAATAACAATGTACATTAAATGTGATCTCAGAAATAATACGGAACAGGGCATATGTTCATACGCAGCTCTTTTGTTCCAAACGAGCGTTCTCGTCATATCGCTGAATATTGTCCACCCCTCCTGCGAGATCCTGTATAAAGGAAGAATATGAAAATAAAAGAACTATACTTGATTTACCTACGCTCTGCATACAAAACGGTAAACCACAGGCTGCTATGGGTTTGCCCTGATACGCTGTTCACTTTGTTCTTATACATTTACTTCATAGTTAGATTGCTTTCTGACTAGACTGAAACTCCTTGACAAGACAGCTTACACTGCAATAATCTGCGTGCAATTTGATCCACACATGGAAGTGGCTGCTATGGGTTCATATAATTCGTAAAAAACTGCAGCTAAATGCTTGACAAAATATCAGCCGGATATAATGATTTCCAACTATCTCTTAATACAGTAGTGCCAAAACTTAAGGACGAAAGTAACTTCCGCATGATGAGTCACTGCCAAGTAACATAGGTCGATGAAACTTGGACCATAGATAAAAGGAACTGTTACGGTATGGTATAGAAGGTATTTGGAAGAAATACGGAATGCGATGAACAGACATGACAGTTTTATTCAAAGAGAATAGTTACACTGAGTCAACACGATTTATGATCGTGACCTGGACTTTTCAAAAGGCGGGCCATGGTTCTCAATAGGCTATGAGATCACCACAGACGGCAGTGCATGCTCTGCTTCGTGCTTCTATGCTGGCCACAAGGTTGGTAAGAGTGTCTTGCAGTAGGGTGTTCCATTCTCCCACCATCGTGATTGACAAATACTGGATGATCGATGGAGCATCTGGATGTGCTGCAATACATCCGGCCAACGCATACCACACGTGCTCGATGGTATTTAAGTCGAGGGAACAGGCAGAAGAAAAGGCCGAACGTTCTCTCGTTTCATGAGTTCCTCCACCTGCACTATTCGATGCGGTGACGCATTATCATCCATAAAAATGAAGTCAGAGCCGAATGCATCCCTAAAATGACATGGTAAAGGAGTGCAGTGTCAGACTAATGTGCACTGTGTTCAGAGATTTGGAGGTCAGTGTCTCCATGTAACATTACGTCTCATCACACCATAACACCCTGACCACCAAACGAACATGTTCGACAATTTCCCTGGGTGCATTACGTGTTTCCAACTCTCACCATATGAGTGTACGTCTAGAATAACTACCAGACTGGATCTGGTCTCACCCAAGCACGCGTCCACACTCCTCGTTGATCCAGTTCCCATCCTCTTGTTACCATCGCAAACGTTGTAGTCCTGTCAAATTTGATTGCAATTGCACTAGCTGTATGAGCTGTGTTCTTCTTGCCTCTTGCACAATACAGCAGTCATCTGCTGCTGTAGTTGACAGTGGCCGGCGACTGCATGGAGGTGATCTCTTTCTTTGACGACCATTAAGCTGTTTTCTGTGACGTCTATCTCTCTCAGCACGACTGGGAGACCTCTGGCCACATTCTCCTGACCCTCCACTCATTTTCACCGAGTAGTTAATATGTCACCGTAGTTTATCCATCTTGACCTTAAGCATTGGGTCTCCGAGATGTTACTGTATCTCAGATGTGTTTGAACAAGAGGTGAAATAAATATTTGTTTTTTTGGTATCACTGCCTTCAGTCTGACAAAAAACATTTATGCCGGTCTTGTACTGTTCTGTTTCAGCATTGTTTCAGTTTTGGAACCATGGCCGATATGAACCGTCAATATTGAGGACCGATTAGTGGTGTGTTCGTAGATGCACAAACGTCCACAGATAGGGAAAACAATGGCAGATATAACGAGCGCGTTTAGGGATCTCTGTGACAAGGCGTCATCTAGTAAAGCGACATTCGGGAGGACGACGGTTCAATCCCGCGTCCGGCCATCCTGATTTAGGTTTTCCGTGATTTCCCTAAATCATTCCAGGCAAATGCCGGGATGGTTCCTCTGAAAGGGCACGGCCGACTTCCTTCCCTCATCCGATGAGACCGATGACCACACTGTCCGGTCTCCTTCCCCAAACAAACAACCAACCATCCTATTAAAGCGAGCCTGTTTGATTGTAGAGGCAGTGTCGAAGACAGGCCTCGTAGCGAAGATAAGAAAAGTCGAGAGAGAACGTGCGTTTCTGTCACTTGATCAACTGAGCAGTTTACAATGAAATTCAGACGCTAATTAGGAGTTGGTGTCGCATCATGCATAATCAATATGCCTTGTCGATCTGTAACGATAAAGTTTTTCCCGTAGAACAGATAATTTTTCTCGCAGTAAATGGTGGAAAACAGCAAACGAAACATCTTGGCAAATTTAAACGTGCAATAATGTTACTGACTGCGTATGGCATTGGTGGCCGGCCGGGAGACTCCTCGCGGGGCGGTTCGGCCGCCGCTCCACAAGTTCTTTAACACCACTACGGCGACTTGCGAGTGAATGAGGATAAAATGATGATGAAAGACACACAACACCCTGTCACCTGGAGGAAGAGAAAATCCCTGACCCCGCCGGCAATCGAACCCGGGACCCCGTGTGCCGGAAGCGTGAATGCTACCGCAAGACCACGAGCCGCGGACCCTGACTGAGGTATTTAGGCATCACTCACCACTTCCAACCTCCTCCCGGTGGCATCTTCTTCCAGCACCAGTAGCCTACTTTTGAAACTGCTCGGTAGTGCCTTTTCATACTTAGTAGGACCAGCACGGCAGGAAGAAAGTGAATGCAGGAAAAATGACGTAGCTCCAGCGTAATGAATTGTTCCTTCTGGAAACAGCAAACATCTTTGGTAATGTGCGTGGCTTTATGAATGTGTCACCCAAAACTCCTGGACATATATCTAATGCCTTGCTTCCATGATTGCATGACGATTTTCATCTATCCACAGACGAATATTGTTTTAATTTGTGATCCCATTGTCTGTGTGAATGACGCCTTACCCGTAAATAAAATTCAGGGTGTGAAATGAGGATCGATGTTTATATACAACGCAACTATATATAAACATTTAAAGACATCTTTGAGGACTGGAACAATTTTTTTTTCGCTATTGTTAGCTGTTTTCCTGTCTGATGAGTTGTAATTCTGCTTTGATTTTTGAATTTCCTTAATGGTTGCTGTTGTGTTTCTCATCAAATTTACATTCCACTTTCACACGTCCCCTTGAATTTATCCTCCGTTCATTACATTATTAGATGTTCCTATTGTTTTACTGGTAATTGTCATTTCCTTAATCCCTTCCAATATTCTTAGATGTTTCTATTACCTTTTGCTCGTAATTGTCATATCCTTAACCCCTTCCACATATTCATAGATGTTCCTATTATCTTTTGCTCGTTATTGTCATTTCCGTAATCCCTTCCACATACATTTCTGATCCTACTGTCTTCTCCCGGTCTGTCAGGAAAATAGAGTAAATGGAAGTCCTGAAACATTCGAAACCAGGGAAGTGATCCACAAAGAATGGGATTTAGTCTACTGAACCTTCGATAAAATAGTCACTTCCACCTTCTAATTCGGCAATTTCTGATGAAACACCTTTTCAGAAGTGCAACATTGCATTTTCTGTTGCCGGAGACATCTTCTACATCCTCTCTGTTGCGTACAAAATGGCTCTGAGGACCATGGGTCTTAACATCTGAGGTCAACAGTCCCCTGGACTTAGAACTACTTAAACCTAACTAACCTAAGGACATCACACACATCCATCCCCGAGGCAGGATTTGAACCTGTGACCGTAGCAGTCACGCGGTTCCGGACTGAAGCGCCTAAAACCGCTCGGCTACAACGGCCGGCTGTTGCGTACACAGTGCTGGAGTCACGATTTTGCGATCACTCTTAAAAAATAAATAAGATAGTGTTACAAAAAAAACGGCTGAAAATATCCTTTTTTATTGTTGTTAGAGCACTTTGAGGAGAAGTGACTCCATGTTTTGGACAGATTACGAAAACCTCGTAAGAGCACGACCACGATAAACCTTGCGTTTATAGTAGTCAGACTGCACATTATCTGACTTTCTTCTTCTTTGCTAATTATATGCATCTCATTATTATGCTAGTCGTACTTTTATTTTCACAATGCCTTTTTCAAAATTTAAGATTTTACCTGTTTAGTTTAGTGGCAACTGAAGAAATCTTCAGAGGCCAAGATCTTATGCTTCTGGATGATGACAGAATAGCTGTGTCAAACTGGTCATCCAATAAAATGCTTTTTTAGCGATTTTGGTCTGTGAAGTTTTCTTCAGTTGCAATAGAGTTCATTGGAGATCGCCCTGACCATGTCAGGAATATATTGATAATTCAAATCTACAGTGAGTACCAATGTGCCGCTATGTCACCCGTCCACCACCTCAACACTTCGTAATTGGACTTCAAAAAATTTCTTGGTATTATCTACCAACTGGATTAGGACTTTTAGTCACACTTGTCAGTTACTTGACGTGAGACCTCTTCAAAACAACAGTATTGTATATCACTGATTCCATGGTAGATAAAGAGAACTCAGGAGTCGTGTTAGTCGTTGCCATCTTGGTAAAGCTGGTTTTGTACTTGTTAAGTGGTGTAGTTGATAACCTGTCCTCTACAACAGAGTACAATAAATCAAAAATTTAGGGCTGACACTGGCAGGAATACGACGAGGCGGAGAAGAGTTTCCACTTCCTGTCCCATCTTATTTTTCACTCACCTCGCTCAGTGTGCCATACTATTCGATGTACAAAGACTGACATGTAATTAGTGTAATAACCAAAACCAACTACAGGAACGCCTTGGGCTGCGGATCGGAGCCGCCAGGTGAGGAAGCAGGCACCACCGGGTAAACACGAGTCGGACGACAGACCAACGACAACCGACACGACCGACTATGACCGACACAACAAGGAAGAGATAAACAACGGAGGCTTGTAGAAACCGCAACACCAAACACCAACAGTAAATCCACTCGGAACCAGAGCCAGGCAAATGTCAACAACGAGCAACGACCAGAACGCAGTACCGCCGAGATAGAGACACAAGCCAGAGCGAGTACCAGACTGACTGGACTAGGGCAGAGCGGGTCCCTATATACGAAATCGGAGGGAGCGGCTATTGGCCGCTGTTTGCACGTGGCTTAGGCCGGTATTACACTACCAAATTTCTTTGTCAAAGATTTGATCAAAGATGTGATCCAATATTCCGTCCAATATATTTGACAAAGATTTTTGACGTAGCGCTACAGGGGGTATTACACTGTCATCAAATGTTTCGTCAAAGTTCAATATGGCTGACAACAACTTGTTATTAACGGCAGCAGTTCTACGTACTCCAATTGCATTGTGTGCACATGAGGAAAAGAAGTGGGCGGAAAAAATGGAACCATACATACGAGGTTGACAGTCTTAAAAGTCCTGGGATTACAACTTGATAGTAAATTCAGTTGGGAGGAGCACACCACAGAACTGCAGAAAGGCCTTAACAAATCTGTATTTGCAATTCGAGTGTTAGCAGACATAGGCAACATAAAAATGAAAAAACTTGCGTACTTTCATTCCATAATGTCATATGGGATAATATTTTGGGGTAAATCTTGAAGTCAAACAAAAGTTTTCAAGGTCCAAAAGCGTGTAATACGTATTATTTGTGGAGTAAATTCACGGACCTCCTGCAGAAACCTCTTCAAAGAACTGGGTATACTAACTACTGCCGCTCAGTATATTTACTTCTTAATGAAATTTGTCGTAAATAATATATCTCTTTTTCCAACAAACAACTCAGTTCACACATACAATACCAGGAACAAAAATGATCTGCACAAGGACTTAAAAGCACTTACTTTAGTTCAAAAAGGGGTCCACTACTCAGGAACACTCATCTTCAATAATTTGCCAGGAAACAAAAAATTTAGTTAGAAATAAAGATCAGTTTAAAAGGAGCCTGAAAGACTTACTACTGGCCAGCTCCTACTCCATTGGCGAAATTTTTAATAGAAACAAATGATGTATTGTATTTATTCATACTATTAGTATTGTTATTTCAGCTTTAAAAAAATCGACATGTTCCACATCCACGAGGATCTCCTCAGCACGGATCTATGGAACGAAAAACTAATCTAATCTGGGTGAAGCCGTGGGTTTTACGACGACACGATAAAAACATTCAACAAAACTTGTTACGTGAGCTTACAGTGGAAGACGTCAAGTCGCATCAATTACTTCAGAATGGATGAGCATACATTTCTGTATGTGCTCAATGAAGTGTATCCTCATATCACAAAGCACAATAATCACTTAAGAACTGCTACATCTTCAGAAGACAGGCTCACTATAACACTCCGATTCCTTGCTACAGGAGAGGGTTAGGTTAGGTTAGGTTAGGTTAGGTTAGGTCACGTCTCCAATCTTCTTAATCTATTTTTGAATTCAGAGTGCCTCACGTAGTAAAGCGCCTCATCAGCTTCAGACATATCTATTAATTTTGTGGTTGTCGGCACACACTAATTGTATTTACCGGCAATGGTTATAAAAACAATACAGAAGACAGAACGCTCTCAGCGATGCTAGCGCTCCATGTGGTAACATGTCACATTGCAGTGAACAGAAGACAAGCGGTTTCTTTGATCAAATATACAGCGAGGCCCTAGATTTGATCAAATATTGGACGACATTTGACAAAGTCCCTATTACACTATCAAATATCTTTGACAAAGACATTGGACAAAGAAATTTGATAGTGTAATACCGGCCTTGGCGGTGGCGCCCTCCCTGCGCGAGAGCCGCTGCGCGGAATAGCCGCCGCGGACGCAGAGCCCTCTAAGGGCTGGCCACGTCCATTTGTTCTGGCGCGTGTTAGACTTCCGCGGCGGGAGGTACTAGGGTTAGTGTTTCCTAACTGTTGTTATTTCATTTTTATTTGCGTAAAAAAGTTTAGTACGATGTACGAAAAGTTTAAGAAAATACACTGCGCAACATAATTCAAGGATCACTTTTTCGAAACCCCGTAAATCCCACCCATTGCGACGGTTAAGTTTAAAATTTGGCACAACTGTGCGTACTACCTTCCTGTGTAACGGTGCAAAAAGCGTGGCGACCTACGCCGTCATCCTTGGGCTCGACGCCGCTTCGAACGGCAAGGTGTCGACACAAGCCAAAAAAGGACACAGCTCAGAAATCCATATGGCGTGTAAAGTGGGTTAATGAAGCGTCACTGGCACCAAATTTCACGGAAATTCTGCCCAACAGATGTGGTAGACAACTGGATGGTCACCACACACCCTATTTCAAACATTTCACCCCTTATTTTGACACGTTTGCGATGGAAGTCAGTACCACGACGCCCAACGCAGAACTCAAGCGTTTTTTTTTTGTTTTTTTTGTTTTTTTTTTTTTTTTGGCTCATTGAAGTTTCTCGTAGTGAAAAATGTGAAGGCTTGATCTCTATGTACTAGAAATAAACTTTTTATAGCTAAGATGGTGTTCAAAACTATTTATCTTTGATTGGTTTCAACAGGTAAGATCGTAATCTCCAGATTTTCAAAAGCCTTTTTGGTTGTACGTCATCTTCCATCGTGCGTTCGTTACTCATGCCACAGTAACATTTCAGTGAAGAGTATATTGCACCCTCCACACAGGTTTGTGAAAAATAAAATTACAAACAGCTTTGTCACAAGTAAAAATATGCACAGCAAAGATGCACATTGTGGAACTTGGTATGTCTACATACGTAGCACTCCTTTGGTGTTTATCAGTTTTTTTAAATTCGCAATATGTAGGGGAAGTGTGTATTTGTGTTTACGTTCACATGACTTACATGACGAGTGAAGCACACCTTGGAACATTTTCAGTTCAAATGGCTCTAAGCACTATGGGACTTAACTGCTGAGGTCATCAGTCCCCTAGAACTTAGAACTACTTAAACCTAAATAACCTAAGGACATCACACACATCCATGCTCGAGGTAGTTATCGAACCTGCGACCGTAGCGGTCGCGCGGCTCCAGACTGTACCGCCCAGAACCGCTCGGCCACCCTGGCCGGCCAACATTTTCAGTCTAAATACATAGTGCAACTGAATGGGATAGATGGGATAAATGCCAAGTTCCACTAGGTGTATTTTAGCTGTGTGCATGTTTACTTGTGACAAATCTGTTCTAATTTCGTTTTTCACAAACCTGTGTGGAATGTGCAATGTACTCTCCATTAAAATGTAAACGTGACATGACGTACAACCCAAAATGTATTTGAAGATCTGAAGACGCCAGTCTTACCTATCGAAAACGGTCAATAAAAAACAGTTTTGAACGTGATACTGGCTATAAAAAATTTCTTTAAAACTCTTATGAGTGACCGATGAAACTACGCCAGACAGTCCTCCGCTCAGAATCCGCACGAGAAGTCGCTATGGTGTGGCATAAAAGGCGTTAATAAAACCACCCTTTACTCTGGGCGGTTAATTCTCATATATTTCGCGGTCGAAAACAACGGTTCGCAGTGCTATGGCTACAGAAAGATGTTCTTGACAACCTTTAACGCTACCGACGCCCTCGGACGTTTTAATCCTTCTCTAATGACATTGTGGTGCTTTATCCCAACCCAAGGAGGTCGTACTAGTTCGGAGCGCAGTGCGACCGGATTTTAGTTCTTGTATACAGATCGGAAACACTAGGGATCGTTCACAACCATTCGACGAAATTAGAACGTGATTCGAAGTAGCAAAGGGTGTTTATGCTTCTTCATCCCTTGTTGTTCCAATCTGTACGAGAGAGCAAAAACTCCGATTGCGCTACCCGCCAGAGGGGTTTAACAAGGATGCAGCTCCTCAGTGTCCTTAGAGAGGGACTGAAACGTGTGAGCGTATCATTAGTGTCAAAGATTGTCAAGAACTTCTTCCTCGTCGCACTGTGGACTGTCGTTTTTGATTGCGAAACATGTGGTAATCAACGTCCCAGGGAAATGGGGGTTTCATTGAGGTCCTTTATGGTACACACTGAGGCCTCTTCGTGCCGATTTTGAGCGGCGGTGTATTTGGAACGTTTTCCTCGGCCACTAATAAGAAAACCGCGTGTTTTCAACGCCGTACGTCAAGTTCTAATCCCCATAGCTGAGGCGTCAAGAGAAGGGGTGAAATTTGGGTACAAGAGGCTGTGACTACATTCGAATCGTGTGACACGTCTACGGTGGTATTGCACGGATTTGTCGTGAAACTTAGTGCCAATGTGACATCATTAACCCACCTTACATTTCAGACGAACTTTTGAACTCTGGCCTTTTCTCGCATGTGCCGACACCTTCCTGTTCGAAGCGTTGTCGAACGCGGCGGTGGGGTCGCACAACGGCACACTTTTCACCATTGCAGGGAAAGGTTATACACACCTTTGAGGCAAATGTCAAACTTATGCGTCGCAATGGGTGGGAGCTACGAGCTTTCGAAAAAGCGATCCTACAATTCTATTACACAGTGTAAATTTGCTGACAACGTTACCGAATTTTCGACAAGCGGGAAATATTTTTGTGATTAAATTTAGTTTAAGGCATTATGCGAAAGAAATCCTAGGAATACGTCATACTTGTATTTGCTGCAATTGAAAAAAGTGCCAGAAATTTCTAGCACGAGGTAATTTGAATTAAATCTGACGTTTGATGCTGTGCCGCACAGGAAAACCTCAACAATCCTGTATGGCTTCCTTGCTAAAAACAGAGCGCTAGGTTTATAAGTATCCCGTTATTACGTTTATTATGTTCTGTTTATTTGTATCATAAAAAGTACTTATGCCTATTAATGAAGGCGAGGAAACTTATGGAAAAGGACGGAAAAATACTGATGCATACACTACTTCAACATTGCAGCACTTATAGTGCAAACAGTGAGAGTAATTTATTTTGTGCCTTTAAGACTGAGTTCCTGAGACGAACATTTGGACTCAGTTGCTTATTACTAGTCAAAACACAAGAAAATAATAGCTTTTCTATGCATTACTTAAATCGCTTGCACCAAACGTTCAGCGGAATCCGCCTGTGCTATGTATTTGTGATGACAAAAGAAAAACTCTAATGGCATTACTCTCGTCGCTATCGAAGATGGTTGGAGTGATACTGCTTCTGCCATTATTTAAGGACATAATCATTTACTTTAACGATTTTTCAAAAAACAGATTCAATCTGCCGTGCTGTTTCCAAGATGTGCTGTGGATGATTAACGGCTTCTTCCAGTCTTCATAAGTGACTTTCGTAACAGCTACGTTACTGAGAGCCACGACTTCAGACAGCGCTGTTTATAATTGTCATTACAGGCAATGCGAACTTCAATCTGGGTCCATATCAGTTCTATTTGGTAGATCTGGCAGTGACAATTTGGTTGCCTAGTGACTGCATGTTTCTTCAATTTCGTGCATAAGGAAGCCACGCAGCGGCGTGAAGCAAAATCCATTTCTCTCGGCTGACCTCCCATGGGAAGCAATCGACGCAGAACATTTCCAGTGAATGAAATTTTTCAGTACCACGCAGCATACAACAAATCCATACTCTTTACAGAAACGGATGTACGTAAATGCACCAGTGTAAATCAGTACAAAGGCAGGTTCCTACAATAGCAATAGTACAATGTCTGTACCATACTGTATCGAATTTATTATGAAAGTAGTAGATACGTATAAGACAACAACAATCTCGACGAAATTACATTTTTTTTTTCATAACGCAAGCAACAAAATAAGGCGTTTCCTTTTCAAGGGTGGAAATTGGTATAACGGTACCGACTACCCTGTTGTGTTATTGCATTGTTAGTACTTGGTCCAACCTCCGTTCTTCCTAATCACCCCAAAAATTCTCTTTAGCACTTATTTAGTTAAGGTATGTAGTTCTTGCAGTGAAATTGTCGGCCACACTTCTCGTACAGTTCTTTTCAGTTCACATACAGCCAGAAATTGCGTTCCATTCCTATTAACGCGTCTTGCAAGTAATCCGCAGAGGTTTACCACGGGGCTCATATCCGGGCTAAGCACAGGCCAGTTCAAGTAATCGACGCCTCTGTCTTCAAACCACTTTCTGGACTGCCTAAATCATGACACTACCACGACCAAAATGAATGCTCATTCTTATCTGTTACTCTGTTCTCAGTTTAAGCCAGTAATACTGAAATCCATCCACTCCATCCAAATTAAATTTCTTCTTGCGCAGAAAATGACTTTATCCCATTCTGAAGTCCACCACAAATGTTTTTCAACAAACTATAACCTAGACTGTTTATGTTTGGCTATTACAGCAGGTTTCTGCAGTCGTTTCTTGAATGCAAGATGTTTGTCACTTAACAAAATTTCTCGTACACGTCTGGCAGTTACTTAAAACTGTAAATCAGCATCAAGCTGAGAAGAATAACGGTTTGTGGCTCTTGGTTTTCACAAAAGAAACCGTTCTGGTGCCTCACATAATTTTCTGTTCAACCCATATTTTACGTTCTGTCCATATCGTGCGCCCACTCCGTGGAAATTATCGATCACTGTACTTGAACAGTTGAATTTCTTGGCGATATGACGATTAGAGAATCTCATTTCCATATACGCACCTATTTTTTCTTTTTAGTATCATGATAACTCTACGCCGCGTGGCATTGTCACAATAGTGGTTTATGTACACAATACACACTAACACTAATGGTATCAGTTTCCTAACTGCAGCAGAGGCACGTATGCACACACCTACCCCACAAAGACTGCCTTTATAGTGAGTTCCACCTTCTACCACCTGAGACGTTGATGTCTTACTGACATCAAATGCGATACTGTTTGACTGCATTTGTCAGAATATTGTATCTCATGCTATTGCGTATACACAGCGCATATCTATTCCAGCCGACAATGTTAATTTTCCTGCAAATATCCATGCCTTTATGCTGATGTCCACTAATATATGTATATACTTCCAGATCTCCTCCTAAACCACTGGATCGATCCAAACTTGGTACACATACCATTTACTGTGTGGAACGATCGCTGAGCAAGTGAAAACGATCACCTATGAGAGAAGCGTGGGTGGGAGCGAAAAAGCAATGTAGCCCATGGCGCACGAATAGCCATACTTTATTCATCAAGTATTCGAGAACGAGAGCTCTTAGTGATTTGCAACAACTTTTTGCTGACAACACCCACAATATGATGAAAGAAAAAAAAAAAAAAAGTTCATCGCTTACTACATTTTCGCTGTGTGTGCAGCAAAACTGTCACGTAAAGTCTGACAGTTTACATTATTACTGGCCGGCCGCTGTGTCCGAGCGGTTCTAGGCGCTTCAGTCCGGAAACACGCGGCTGCTACGGGCGCAAGTTCGAATCCTGCCTCGTGCATGGATGTGTGTGATGTCCTTAGGTTAGTTAGGTTTACTTAGTTCTGAGTCTAGGGGAATGATGACAGACCCATAGTGCTTACAGCCATTTGGACCATTTTACTTTATTACTTCTTTACTACTAACTCTGTTAGCAAGAAATTTTGCAGAAAGTATTCAATATATCGCTGAACGTGCCTAGAATAACAGGAGATATGCTGTCATAAACATTGCGATGCTTGAAAAACTGCCTCATCATTCGTGACTTTTACTTTATTCTTCTTTACTACTCACTCACAATACATTTCCCAGACGGTAGCCATATATACCACCGGACGCAGCTGCAGAAGTATATCATTGTACGACACATATAGTTCAGAAGATATGACGTCATCAGCATTAGGTTGTGTGAAAATAGGCCGCGCGGAGTGGCCGCACGGTTTGAGGCGCCGTGTCACGGATTACGCGGCCCCTCCCGCCGAAGGGTCGAGTCCTCCCTAGGGCGTGTGTGTGTCTGTGTGTGTGTGTGTGTGTGTGTGTGTGTGTGTGTGTGTGTGTGTGTGTTGGTCTTAGAATAAATTCGTTTAAGTTAGTTTAAGTAGTGTGTAAGTCTAGGGACCAATGACCTCAGCAGTTCGGTCCCTTAGGAATTCACACACATTTGAACATTTGAGTTAAAATGAAACTGCAGGCCGAAATTCGCTAAAAATGCAGGTGAACTATGTGTACAAATGCGTGTTAAGTATCTAAATATATGTGATGAAACGTCCCCTTTGAACAATTATACATGACTGTGCTTAAACTGACACACAATATTTTTTTAGCGCAACGCAATCTGACTTTCAAAAATCCCTACAAAAGAATGGCCCTGACTAACATTAACCTATACGTTTCACAAATCACTTACCTCACAAAAATCTTGGTTACTCGAACTACTGCAATACAGCGAGCACCACTACTGCCAGCTAAATAAAAGATTCAAACAACGGAAGGCACTAACTACTGATAGGGATAGTTAGCAAATGAAAGATATTAATAGAGAACAAACAATGTATTTATCTTAATAGTCATAATATATATAGCAGTTCATGACAAATTACAAAACTCCGCCATCTCTCTCCCCACATCCACCACTGCTGGCGGCTCACCTCCAACTGCGCAACGCTACGCGCTGTTGACATTCAGCTGCCGCTGCCCAACACTACAATGGCAGACAACAATGCAAACCAGCCACAGACTGCACACAGCACAGCCAGTGATTCTCACACAGACCGCTACGTACCGTTGCCAATAAGAAAACATAAACAGCCTACTTACAGTGACATATATCTGGTGTGTGCATGCGCGCGTAAAGTTGCCGGTAGACAGCTCATCCTAAAGCCTTGGAACGATTTCAGTCAAAGTTGGTACACACATTAGTTCCGATCTGCAAAGAAATACTGTGGGAGTTCAACTCACCAGCCTCCTATTGAAGTCATAGTGATACGTAGAGATACTCAAGGTACCCTCTGCCACACACCGTCAGGTGGGTTGCCGAGTATGGATGTAAATGTAGAGGGAAGGGGGGACGAGAAGATGGATACGGAGAGGAGTAAGGAGAAGATGGACTGAGAGTAGTGGGAGGAGGAGATGAAGGTAGGGGGAAGGAACAGATGAGCAGAGGGGCAGAGGGAGAAGGAACGGATGAGCCAACTGGCGGGGGGGGGGGGGCAGGGGGGAGGGTAGAGAGAGGGGTATGAGAAATGAGAAAATGAACGCAGAGTGCGATAGTGGGAGATAGGCAAGTGGAGGACGACACCTCAGATGGATGGAGAAAGATGGAAGAAGGTAAAGGACAAACTGAAAATAAATACATGTCCAGGTAACATTGGGCACTCACCTAGTAATTGTAATAAGAGAAAAATATGAATCCGACAATTGTACAAAGGAAACAAGAAATTTCACACTGAGTATGGAACGGTACCATTGGACGACAATCTGCCTGAAACTGAAGCGTAAAGCAAGGGGGAAGTGCCTTGGTGAGTGACTGAAGGTCTGGCAACCCCAGGTGGTTTGTGGATTCAGGGCACTCGTGAGATGGGTTGAATGCGCACGATGCCTTCTTCGGGAACTTCATCACACTACTTCCTTTGCAGTCGCCATCCCTAAAATAATATTTTGAACTGGATATTGACATAGCTGTCAATAACGACGCATGACTTGACAAAAGGCGGGAAAAGACATCGAAAACCAGAAAATATACGTATGTCAGCTAATGCGCTGCCATCTGCAGGGACTTGAGGAAGACGCTCTGCGGGGCTAAGGTCAGGAAGAGCATAAAACACGCAGGCAGGAAAACAATGCAGACGTGCGGGCACTTTACGGCCCTCTGCGATAAAGCTCGCTGCAGCAAGAGGCGGAGCCCCACCCCTGTGGGTCGTATCTAAGGCTTTGCTCTCCAGAGGGTGAAAGGGGGGGGGGAGGAGCGGGTGGGGTGCGCCACACTTGGCCGATCCTGGCGCTTTCTGCTGCGCGTCGACACGCTGGCTCACTCGTACGAGCGGCTGTTTGGCAGCGAGAGCTGGCACCGCCGAATTTGCTCGTTCTGGCTTTACTGGCTGTGAAAAACTCACAGATACCAGTGTTTTACAGTACGTTTCATAGACATGAGAACGACAACTGATGCATTTTGTTACTTAGATTTTTTAACATACGAGATGTTGCGAGGTCAACGGTGGTGTGGTAATGTGAGAATTAGCTGCGATTAAAATCTGTCCCAGAATGACCGCCGACACGTAACTAACCATAAGAAATATTACTGTGTACTACACCTGACTATACAGGGTGATATGTAAATTGAAGGTGGAGAGAGAGAGAGAAAGCAAAAGAAAGGGAAGGGATCACTGCTATTAGCTGCGTCCGGACATGACGTGGAATCAGCGGCGATGACTGAAAATGTGGACCGGACTAGCATTCGAACCGGGGTCGCCTGCTTACTAGAAAGCTGTGGTAAGCACTGCGCCTTCCGGGACACAATCTATTTATGGAGGGCTTAGAGGATATGGCACTGAGGACTTCATCTTTGCAACCAACGTTCTTCTGGAGATATGTGGATGATACCTTTTTCGTCTGGCCGCATCGACGTGATGCTCTTAATACATTCTTGGACCACTTCAACTGTCTTCACCCCGCATCAAATTTACCGTGGAGGTTGAAAGTGATGGGATGCTTCCATTTTTAGACTCCATGGTTTATAAAAAACCAGATGGTACTTTGGGACACAGTGTTCACCGAAAGCCGACACACACAGATCGATATCTGCATTGTAAGAGTTGTCATCCACCACACCAACGCAGTGGCGTCTGTAGGACTTTGGTGCGCAGAGCATATGCCGTTTCCGACGCGGACAGCTTAACCCAAGAACTTGCGCATTTGATGGCTGTTTTTAAGGAAAACAGATACTCCGAGACGCCGATTCGTTGGGCTATGGAGTTTGGACCATCTCTGGAGGTGCATGAAGAGGAACATAGATCGGTGGCCTTTCTTCCTTATGTTTCAGGCATATCGTTTAAGATTGGACAAATTTTAAGGAATTTTAACATTAAGAGTATGTTCTGTCCACCTTCTAAGTTTTTGGCACTATTCGGTTTTGTGAAAGATGTTTTGGGGCTTAGGAAACCCAGTGTATACAAAATTCTGTGTCAGTGTGCGAAGGCTTACATTGACCGTTCGATTTGCACAGTTCATGACACGTGTGTGGAACATCGCCGACATACGAGACTACAACAGCCCAAAAAATCGGCAGTAGCAGAACAATGCTTAAATGAGGGACACGATATGAAATTTGATGAAACTGTAGTAGTTGCCAACATTTCCGGTTTTTGGAACTGTGTCTATAACGAAGCGATTAAAATTAGGTGGGCGGATTATCTAATCAACAGAGACAATGGGTTTCCTCTTAGCAAGACGTGGAATCCTGTAGTATCTCGCATCAAAATTGAACGTTATTCGGTGCGGCCCTGAGTGCGATATATCGTTACCATCAGTGTTCTACTAAGGGCGGCGCCACCTCCCTGTCTTGGAGGGGAGCAGCCGTGATGAGCGGCGCATGCGCCGTGTACTGACCGGTGGCCTATATAGGACGTCAATTTACAGCCTGGCGTCAGTTCTCAGCGGGACTCATCAGCACAAGCAGCATTCTCCTGAAGATGGTGATCAGTTGGATCGCCGAAATATCGAGTCAAGTTGATTTTAGGATCCGGCAGCAAACACGAAGAGACTTTCAAGACTTATTACACCGGGAAAGCCTACGTAGTGATATCTCAATATGCCTCACGGCAGAGTCACATTCCCATCGAGCGCCCAGCTATCCGAAATTCCTGTCCATTGCCTCCATGTTCGCTCTTTGAGATTCCCACAAAAGGTCGGACATTTTTGTGCATCCACACAGAAGGTGGATTCAATGCCCAGCTAGCCAATCAAAAATATGAATGCGATGTGTCTGGTCTTTCAGACCTGTCCAAGAGAACAGACACCATGCATTCAAATAATACAAAGGGTGATTCAGCCGCTGCTAACTATGGGTCTTATGAACCGCGCAGTACTTTCAACAACTTCATGCGAGAGTTTCATATTCTCGCGCTCGCTATACGCAAACTGTTTGCCTACAGAAAAAATCAGTAGAACCTGATACGCCCGCTAAACCCGCTGGGCAGAACAGGTAATAGGATTGTGGAAAGGGCCAAAGGTTGAGGTCAGTTTCTCCTTCTAATGGTCATTTATTGTAATTTAATAACCCTTACAAGCAAAGTGGCACATAGCCGGAACTTTGCCGAATGCAACTCTTTCACGGCTGAAGGCCTCCGAACAAGAAACCTTAACAAATCAACAACATAAAAATCCAATTAAGATAGCAATAAAACAATTTAAGAAAAACAGCAACACATGCAAAGTGCAATACAAATGACTGAGGGCCACAATTAAATTTCAGAATTTTAGAATATATTACCATAGACTTTAAAAGGCAGAAGACCAGAATGTTTAATAACAAGAAATCTTAAAAATCAACAACATTAAAATGCAATTAAAGAGGCAAATCAACTAAATAAAAAAAACGTTAAATTCCTATGTGAAAAGCATTAAGGCTAAGCAGATAGAACATACATATCCAAGGAGCAATACCAATGGCTGAAGACCACAATTAAGTTTCAAAATTTTAAAATATGAAGGCAGAAGGCCGCAATGTTTAAGCTTGTAAGATAAACTTAAAAATAAATTTTGTAAAATTTTTAAGAAAATAAAAAACAACCATAAGCCTTGAATTTAAAGTAGCTAGCAACAGATAATTAAACACTAGTGGCACTCAGAAGCCTCCAGGCAGGTCCGTATGCCCTTGTTCACTTAGGCGAGATAGGTGGTGAACCCAACTATACTTGATCCTTCGGAACCCCAACCAGGGGCAGCCACGGACTGACCGACACTACGACTTGCTTCCCCATCAATTAATACATGAGAACTCAAATCAGAAAGGTTACAAACGTGATAATCCACAGTGGAGTATGTATTAGCTGTCAAAATTACGCACCATGTTGGACAGCGACTAACAGGTGAGAAAACGACGCTGCCTGAAATTACGTTAGTGGCCAAGGCAGGTAACTGGAACACTAACGGCCACTAGGCAGAAAATTCCACTAGTGCACTCAAATTGTAGTCGACCAAAATAGTTAATTGTACCGTATGGCGGCTAAATTTCAGCGGTAGAAACACTCGGTGTTGCTCACAGGAAAACCTCCCCAACAGCAAACCACCGAAACGAGCCACCACAACATGAATGGACGTGGCTTGGGTAGTTGAAACCACTACTCAACTTTGACGTCCTGGGTCGGTGAACCACGAAGCTCGTAGCGATCGGACAGCTCCACACGCGCTCCGACACTGCGCAGGGGCTGCCAGCGGCCCCCAGCCGATTGCACCGCTCGGAGATACCTTCCCTCGTCCGCAACAACCGACTGACTGCCTCCAGACCCCCTAGCCGGAAACTATGTGCACCAAACCAAAGATGATGCACGGCGAAAATATCGATACACACCTCTGCTGCCACACATGGAAGGAAGAAGAACCACGACATAACCACAACAAGGGTGGGAAACCAAACACAGATATACAGCTAAGTTCACTAAAACGCATAGTTGGAAGTGGCCACGGCTCAGAACTTTTTTTAGGAAATTTAATGTAGTAAAATTTTCTATTGAGCTATGTTTTCGCTGGAGGCCACGGCTTGAAGGTCACCTTTGTACGTTCTTCTTGTAAAATTCATAAACTACAGCCTCTATCGAAAACGTATCGCAATATAAAATATAAGTACATTAACTGTGCTACAAAAAGATCCCATTCACTTTTTCTGCAGGACTACTAGCTCGAATGTAGCGAGGGAGAGGGAGAGAATACGAAAATCTCTTGCGTGGCGTTTCGAAGTGTTTTGGGTTGCATAAAACCCATGGGTAGGAGCGGCTTTATCTCCGTGTATAAACGCGAATTAATGTAGTGCTCCAGCAGCGTAAACGTAGGCTTCCGCGTCCGTTGTCACAGTCCATAAAATTCTTCTGGGTTTGAGGCCGCATTGTCATCTGTAAAATTCCGACGTTTCGGCGACTGTTGCAAGGCGCCTTCCTCAGGGTGTATTGCTAACCGCGGCAGTGTCTCATTTCCTAATCTAATTTTCTCAGCATCACCTGATTTAATTTAACTACATTCCATTATCCGCGTTTTGCTTTTGTTGATGTTCATCTTATATCCTACTTTCAAGACACTGACCATTCCGTTCAGCTGCTCTTCCAGGTCCTTTGCCGTCTCAGACAGAATTACAATGTCGTCGGCAAACCTCAAAGTTTTTATTTCTTCTCCATGGATTTTAAATGCTACTCCAGTTTTTTCTTTTCTTTGCTTTACTAATTGCTCAATATACCACTGCTTCCCTTCATGCCCCTGACACATAACTGCCATCTGGTTCCTGAACAATTTGTAAATAGCATTTCGCTCTCTGTATTTTACCTCTGCCACTTTCAGAATTTGAAAGAGAGTATTCCAGTCAACATTGTCAAAAGCTTTCTCTAAGTCTACAAATGCTAGAAAATTAGGTTTGCCTGTCCTTAATCTATCTTCTAAGATAAATCGTAGCGTCAGTACTGCCTCACGAGATCCATTTCTGCGGAATCCAAACTGATCTTCCCTGCGGTCGGCTTCTGCCAGTATTTTCATTCGTCTGTTAAGAATTCGTGTTAGTATTTTGCAGTCGTGCCTTATTAAACTGATAGTTCGGTAATTTTCACACCTGTCAACACCTGTTTTCTTGGGGATTCGAAATATTATATTCTTTTTGAAGTCTTGGGTTATTTCACCTGTCTCATACATCTTGCTCACTTTATGGTAGAGTTTCGTCAGGGCTAGCCCTCCCAAGGCTAACAGTAGTTCTAATGGAATGTTGTCTACTCCCGGGCCCTTGTTTCGACTCAGGTCTTTCAGTGCTCTGTCAAACTCTTCACGCAGTATCATATCTCCCATTTCATCTTCATCTACGTCCTCTTCCATTTCCATAACATTGCCCTCGAGTACATCGCCCTTGTATAGAACCTCTACATACTCCTTCCACCTTTCTGCTTTCCCTCCTTTGCTTAAAACTGGTTTTCCATCTGAGCGCTTGATATTCATACAAGTGGTTCCCTGTTCTCCAGAGGTCTCTTTAATTTTCCTGTGGGCAGTATCTATCTTACCCCTAGTGATGTATGCCTCTTCATCCTTACATTTGTCCTCTACCCAGACATTTTGCATTTCCTGTCGACCTCATTTTGCCTGCTTAATTTACTGCATTTTTATATTTTCTCCTTCCATCAATTAAATTCAATATCGGTTCTGTTACCTAGGGATTTCTGCTAGCCCTCTTCTTTGTACCTACTTGATCCTCTGCTGCCTTCACTATTTCATCTCTCAAAGCTACCCATTCCTCTTCTACTGTATTTCTTTCACCCGTTCTTGTCAATCGTTTCCTACTGCTTTCTCTGAAACTCTCTCCAACCTCTGGTTCTTTCCGTCTATCCAGGTCTCATCTTTCCAAATTCCCACCCTTTTGCACTTTCTTAAGTTTTAGTCTACAGTACATAACCAATAGATTGTGGTCAGAGTCCACCTGCCCCTGGAAATGTCTTACAATTTAAAATCTGGATTCTAAATCTTTTTCTTACCATTATATAATCTATCTGAAACCTTCCAGTGTCCCCAGGTCTCTTCCACGTGTACAACCTAATTTCATGAATCTTAAACCAAGTGTTAGCTATGATTAAGTTATTATCTATGCAAAATTCTAACAAGCGGCACTCTCTTTTATTTCTTACCCCCATTCCTTATTCACCTACTAATTTTCCTTCTCTTCCATTTCCTATTAAATTTTCGTCTCCCTTCAGGATATGAATAATTTCCTTTATCTCATCATACGTTTCTTCAGTCTCTTCGTCATCTGGGGAGCTAGTTGGCATATAAACTTGTACTATTGTGGTAGCAATTTATGATTTAAAATTTAAAAAAGCCTTGTCTTCCGATTTTCTGTGTGTCCCTGAGACGAGAATGTGTGCTCCTATGTAAAGGAGTAATTTTCGGCCATGTTACTTTTAATGCAGCATCTTTAAGACTATTATTATCTCTGGTCACCAAGATAGCGGTGCCCGTTAAAGACAAATGGTTCCAATGGCTCTGAACACTATGTGACTAAACTTCTGAGGTCATCAGTCGCCTAGAACTTAGAACTAATTAAACCTAAGGACATCACACACATCCATGCTCGAGGCAGGATTCGAACCTGCGACCGTAGCGGTCGCTCGGTTCCAGACTGTAGCGCCTAGAACCGCACGGCCACTCCGGCCGGCGTTAAAGACATTTCTTGGTTTGAAGAAGTACGTCAGGAGGGCATGGATATCTTTCTGGGAGGTAGTCGGCGATTAGGACCAAAGAGGTAATGTCAACTAAACAGATCCAGAGATTTCCCTCAGTAGTCTCTCGTAAGACGGACACAGCATTTTGTATAGACGGCCGTTACGAGTGACAATAGGAAGTAGTGCCTACCCTAGCAGTCTTCGACGGGTTTTTTAAATAGGACCCAGCAGGATCAGACAGCCTCGTTTTTGTAGCTGTCCTGAAGCAGTTTTCACGTGGCGTGCGCGTTGTCGGGGTCCAGCAGGGTAATAATCGTCTCACAAAGACTTCGTGCAAATGTGAAGTCCTTTTGACGTCACACACTGTGTCGGAGAAGGAAAGACCTGTCTATCGACTTTCGTGATAGTACGGCTCAGAACAGGTGAGATGAATATGACAAAAAAACAATAAATTTCACCTCAATTAGAGGCGACTGGAGGTTACTACATTTCTTTACTGCAGGACACGTGAGCCTCGAAGCTACGTCGTTTACACGTAAACGAAGTTCTGCATTCATGTGGATTGTGATGTGAATAAGGGAGGGATTAAAATTGTTTGCATGAACTACTTATTAAACTTGCGAAAAATTGTACTACCTATTTCTCATAATATGTTTTCGTCAATCCAGAATGTGAGACGACTTTCTGATCTACTAGCAAAAAGCAACCTAGAGCCAGCCAACACTCAGTCCGTTTAATGTACGGCATTTATTGAACACCGCACATTAAGGTGCCTTAACAAGGTTAATTTATTTCCACGCCCGGGTTCCCGGGTTCGATTTCCGGCGGGGTCAGGGATTTTCTCTGCCTCGTGATGACTGGGTGTTGTGAGATGTCCTTAGGTTAGTTAGGTTTAAGTAGTTCTAAGTTCTAGGGGACTGATGACCGTAGATGTTAAGTCCCATGGTGCTCAGAGCCATTTTTTAATTTATTTTTACAAACTCTGAAAAATAGTTTCTGGATTTGGACTGTAATTAAAAATGCTGGATACCCATTCTAGCAGACGAATTAAAACGGCAACTCATTTAATTTATATTCTATGAGTAAAGGCGGTTTCAAAAGACTAGCACCTTGGTGATCTCTCGTTGCGTTGGTGTTGGTACAGTTTATTGTAATAAAGTGACGAATAACGTCATATTGGTGGTGAAAGCCGTACTTCAATTGAAGGCATACTTGTTTGGCAAAGAAGTGCGATAAAAGAACTATTTCGTGAACTTTCTTGTACTCTTTGTAGACGAGTGAGACAAGTTACTTTTACTTCTTTTGCGGGTAAGTCAGTGGTAGCTTGTCTTACCACAGATGACCGACGTGTTTTGAATATTTACTCGCATTCGCGTGTTTCACTCTTAATTTCATGGTTACTGACAATGATAACTCACTCCAGAGAGAGCACTCTTTTATGTGCGTAAAATGGAATATTACAGGATGTACTTCTATTATAGTAATAAAGAAGTCACAGAATCTTTTAGAAAGTAAGAAGAATGTTGGAGGTGGCAAAACACGAACCAGCAATCAGAGATAATAGAGGTAGTGGGCAGGCGAGGTATATCGCCGCAAAGCGGCGTAAATAACTGGACGATGAGTGTAGTCTGAAAAGCGTACCTGTAAGGGAGAGTTCACAGAGTCAGATACAAGCAAATGTGTAGTGCAAATAAGATAACGATAACTAGAGACGCTAACAGAGCGAGGTGAGAAAATAGCACGTCTGCTATAAGAATAAATAGGAGAAAGGCACTGAACTCTAGAAAAGAAGGTGAAGAGAGGTAAGGAAAATAGCAGCCAAGAAATAACTCAAGGCACAGATAAAGGAGACACCCGTAATATTAATATTTCAAGCAAAAAACTCGTTAACGCAGACACAAAAGATAAAGCAGTGCCGAGTGCATAGTGCATCAGAAATACAAATACTTATAAAAACCTGCAATGGCTAACGCGTAGCGAAATAATATAGGTTGCAGTTTCTCAGTTGATAATATCTCTTTCAGTGACAAAATCAAAAAAGAAATTATGCTTTCTTAGTTGTACAGTTCGCTCTCCCTAGTACCTTCCATTTCAACAAATTCATACTCTTATGCACATTCGTAATCATCACGATTACGTAAAATGTTCCATCATCTAAGATAGTTTATTTTGCATTTGCAACCGGATTAAGAAAAAAAAACATTTGCAATATGTCATTCAGTGTCTCATTACATTCTAACGATGTAACCGGTTTAAACACATTTAAAGCACATTTAGTCAAACCGCACCACAGCAGTTCCGTTCCAAGTGGAAGGATTAATATTCGTCATAAACTGCACGTTATTACGTAAATGCTTGGAACTATACTGCCATATGTATTTTGTAGGTTGACAAATATTTCCGAGCTCAATTACTGATCGCCACTAGTATTGACACTTCTTGCAGCGTATTAGCTGAGTTTCCTGCAGCAACCCCTCATGACGTATGCCTACATGTTCGAACGGGTTGCATTGCCTACGATGTACAGTATCAGCAGCCATGTACATAATAAGTTAATTTATTGCGTCCCACAAATAACAGTTCCTAGGGTGTCGTATTATACTGGCTGTATTATTCCACAACACGTCTGCATTGTAACTTTCCACTTATTCGTTTTCAAACAAGAATGTTCAGCCCAAAACGTTTGTATGAATATCACGGTAACTTCCTAAACAATAATAAAAACTTGCACCATATTACGCTGTTACTCAACGTTTCTGTAGTGTCGCAAACAGCATTTCCATCTTTATCGTAATACAAACATCAAAAAAAGTTTTGCATCATCTCGGTTCCGAGAATTCCAGATCCTGTACAAAAAATTGGATAGATATCAGCATAAACATCATTTCCGACCCTTTTATTGCTCATGAGAACCACACATTGCATGTTCTACCACCATACAGCGAGACCGTCAGAGGTGATGGTCCAGATTGCTGTAGACACCGGTATTCGTGATGGCATACTATCCACAAGTTCATCAAGGGACTGTTGTTCCAGATTCTCCCATTCCTCAACGACGATTCGGCGTAGATACCTCAGAGTGGTTGGTGGGTCACATCGTCCATAAACAGCCCTTTTCAATCTATTCCAGGCAGGTTCGAGAGGGTTCATGTCTTGAGAACATCCTGGCCACTCTAGTCGAGCGATGTTATCCTGAAGGAAGCTGTTCACAGGATGTACATGATGGGGGCGTGAACTGTCGTCCATCAAGACGAATGCCTCGCCACTATGCTGCCGATATGGTTGTCGGCATGTTGTTGGGCCCATCTGTATCGTGCTGCATGGTGTCGTGGTTGCAAAGATGGACCTCGTCATGGACGTCGAGAGTGATGTTATGCAACAAGCGGCCTATTGCGCACAGTTTGAGTCATAACACAACGTCCTGTGGCTGCACGAAAAGCATTGTTCAACATGGTGGCGTTGCTATCAGGGTTCCTCCGAGCCATTATCCGTAGGTAGCGGTCATCCACTGCAGTAGTAGCCCTTGGGCGGCCTGATCGAGCCATGTCATCGACAGTTCCTGTCTCTCTCTGTCTCCTCCATGTACGAACAACATCTCTTTGGTTCACTCCGAGACGCCTGGACACTTCCCTTGTTGAGAGCCCTTCCTGGCACAAAATGATGCGGACGCGATCGAACCGCGGTATTGACCGTCTAGGCATGGTTGAACTACAGACAACACGAGCCGTGTACCTCCTTTCTGGTGGAATGACTGGAACAGTCAAAGGGACTGTGTCTGTGATACAATATCCACAGTCAAGGTCTGTCTTCAAGAGTTGTGGGAACCGGAGTGATGCTAAACTTTTTTAAAGTGTGTGTAAGTAGTCCTTACATAATGCTTTGCAAGGTCAAAATACAGGAAGTCATATCAGTATTTTTTATCACATACAGACAGCTACATCACAACAAATTCTGTTTGAAAGACTTGTAACAGGAGATAAGGTTGGAGTTGAACACATTGGCGTCAGCAGAACTTTAGGGTAAGTACTCGTATAAAAGGGAATATGGAAGGCTATCATGATTTTACGTGCTGTCGGCAACGAAATCGTTAGAGGCGTAGCACAAATTCGGAAGGAATCAGGAGGAAAATCGACCCTGACTTTTTGAGGGAAATATCTCTATGCTTTTCTGTTTGGGTTAATCTCTTCACATCTACATAACATTTCTTTTTCTATCATCAGGCTTCTGAGTGATCTGAGCGATCTCCTGCACCAACCTCTTCAGAACAGCACTTATACCATACGTCCTGAGTAATTTGTTGCATGTACTCCATTCCATGTCTTCCCCTACAGTTTCTCCCCTCCACAGCTCCTTCGGGTACTATTGGAGCTATTCTTTGATAACACACTTCCTGCCATCCTGTCCCATCTTCTTAACATTTGCCACATACTCCTCTCCCCACCGATTCTGCAGAAGAACCCTGCATTTCTTATCACTTCGCCTCATTTTGAATGTCCTTCTATAGCACTACATCTCAAAGCATTCGAATTTCTTGTTTTCAAGTTTCACATATTCCACGGTTCACTTCCGTACGTAGTTGCGCACCAATCCGACATTCTCATAATTTCCTTCCTCAAATCAAGGCCAATGTTTGATATTTTATGGCCCACTCACATTAAACCGACCACCGCCTATGTTCGACGTCAGCTTGCAATAACTACTCACCGACGGCAGGTGGCAGCACTAGCAGAGGAGAATATGTAAAGCGTGGTGGGGGACGCGGAAAACACTGCAGTTGTTGTCGTAGTGCGGAAACTGAGCAATTTATCTGACGTCCAAGAGGGCATGATCATTGGCTTTCGTGCCAATGGTGGAAGTTCTTCCGAAACAGCTAAGTCTGTAAACTGCTGTGCAAAACCGGCGCCGAGGCAACTATGGTGGACCACGGGCTATAGATGATAGGGTTGAACTGTGGCTGCGGAGATGTGTATGGGTGATTTCATGTGCACCTGCCGAACAACTGACCGCCCAGATGACCAAAGGGCTAGCAACAGTTTCTTCTCAACGATCATTTCGCAAACGTTGCTGTGTACGGGCCTCGGCAGCAGGCACCTAGCGGAACTCACCGCGCATGGTTCCACAAACCTGTTGGTGCGTTTCAGAAACTTACTCTCTTCCTATAAGTCTAGGAGCTGTCCGCACTGCAAAAGGTAGTTTTTCACGCTTTCGACAGGTGAACACATTATTGCCAAAAGTGTCGTGTGACTAGGGTCTCCCGTCGGATAGACCGTTCGCCGGTTGCAAGTCTTTCGACTTGACGCCAGATCGGCGACTTGCGCGTCGATGGGGATGAAATGACGATGATTAGGACAACACTCAGTCCCTGAGCGGAAAAAATTGCCGCCCCAACCGGGAATCTAACCCAGGTCCTTAGGATTGACATTCTGTCGCGCTGACCACTCACATACCGGGGGCGGACAACACATTATCGTTACTAGACAACGTAGTAATCTTATTTTAGCGAGGAATAATGTCTTTGCCTGTGCTAGTTTGCAAAATAATGCAGAATAATTTGTCGGTCATATATTATTCTGCTCCGAAGGGTGCACGATTCCTTCACTTAGTCTACCTCGTTGTCACCAGTTTTGCTGTTACGTGTATCACTAGTCCCATTTCTGCTACACCTTATTGCTTCGTCTTTCTTCGGTTCACTATCAATCCGTAGTGAGTGGTCAGACTTCTCGTTCCAGTTCCTCACTTTCTGAGTTGAAAAAGTCATCAGCGAATCTCATCATTCATATCCTTTCACCTGAATTTTATTCCCACTCTTGAATCTTTTTTTTTTTTTATTTATTTATTTCTGGCATCGCTTCTCCGATCTACCGACTGAACTTTGGGGCGATATACTACAACCCCCTTTCGAAACCGCTCTTGGTCTCCCATTTTTATTTTTCCTCCTGGCACTTGTACATTTTTTACATTACTCTTCTTTACAGCTTACGCCTATTTTCCTGAGAATTTCGATCATTTTGCACCATTTTCAACTGCCGAACACTTTTTCTAAGTCCTATGAGCGTGTTGATTTTTCTTAGTTTATGCTAGAATTATCAAACGCAGCTTCAGAACTGCCTCTAGCGCCTTTACTGTTCCTGAACCCAAACTGTTCGTCATCTAAAACATCTTTAGTTTTCTTTTTCCGTGTGGTATTCTTGTCAGAAAATTGGACACAGAAGTTGTTAAGCTGACGGACCGACAGTTATCTCACCTATCTTCTATAGCCTTCTTTGATGTTATGTGGCCGGCCGAAGTGGCCGTGCGGTTAAAGGCGCTGCAGTCTGGAACCGCAAGACCGCTACGGTCGCAGGTTCGAATCCTGCCTCGGGCATGGATGTTTGTGATGTCTTTAGGTTAGTTAGGTTTAACTAGTTCTAAGTTCTAGGGGACTAATGACCTCAGCAGTTGAGTCCCATAGTGCTCAGAGCCATTTGAACCATTTTTTTGATGTTATGTGAATGATATTTTCAGGAAAGTCTGGTGATAACCTCCAGAGCATTAGATCCTAGAATACAACTTGAAACGTCATTTTGCCGGTCGTAGTGGCCGAGCGGTTCTAGACGCTGCAGTCTGGAACCGTGCGACCGCTACGGTCGCAGATTCGAATCCTGCCTTGGGCGTGGATGTGTGTGATGTCCTTAGGCTAGTTAGATTTAAGTAGTTCTAAGTTCTAGGGGACTGATGACCTCAGAAGTTAAGTCCCATAGCACTCAGAGCCAATCAATCAATCAACTGTCATTTTACTGAACTTCAAAATTCGGAAGGAGTGCTGTCCATGCCTTACGCCTTGTGCTACATTCAGTACATGTTATAATCCGTTTTGCGTTGCCTGCCCCTAGTATTTGCCCCTCTCCTGCTCCTGGCTAACCAAGCTAACTACTCCTGGAGTCTGTAGCACATATCGCACTATGCAGTTTTTTCTGTTGGTACGTGTCTTTAGAACGCCCCCTTTACTACGATTTCTAAATCACTTGGCCGCTCGGTACAAATGAGTAATCAGTTCCCAAGTTAACTGAATCATAGCATGGAGCAAAAACAATTTAAGTACGGTACTTCCAAAATGAAAATACTTTTTAACTCAACTTTAAGATGTTCATAAAATATGAATGGATTTCATTACTATTACAGACCACCACGAAAACGAAACGGTGTCAAATTATCACAAAAACAAACGGTTTATTGACTGTGTAAGATAGTATAAAGGCCAGTCAGATGAAATCTAGACAGATGAGAAGACGTTAAGTAAACTCTTTATTATATAAAAAGTAACCACCATAACTTTATTATTTAAAAAGTAGTCGCCATAACTGTTAAACATATATCCCACTGGGAGACAAGACTGTCAGTGCGATCATGGAAAAATGTCTGAAGTTGCCTACGGAACCACGATTGTATCCAAGCGTGCACCACTTCATCAGAAGCGTATCGACGGTCACGAATGTCTTTCTGCAGATCTCCAAAAATAAGGAAATTGCAGTGCGAGGGATCCAGACTTAATGGAAAGCGCATAAGGGCTTCCCAGCCAAAATTCGTCAGTGCACTCAGTTGGCAATATGTAGGCCCGCACTCTTAACGAAATACAATAACAGTCCACAAAAAATTATGGAAAACTGCCTTGTAACATTTCTGGCTACTGTAGTCATGTTTGTCGTCTATCAAAGCATCTTCATTACTGCAGCAGGTGCCTGATGTCACAAGAAAATATTGATCTGTGTATGTGACTAAGGAATGCTACACGTTTCGCTGTGCGTGTGGGACCATAGTTCTGTGGGCTCCTAGACTGAGCTGATGTGGAACCTGCTGAGCGATCCTACGCTCTGTTTGGCTTCTGGGTAGTACTTGGCCACCAAAGCTTCTAACTTCATCACTTATTATCTGTTAAATAATACGTCAAATGGGAATTTGCGGAAGTGTTAAGGGTCGTTAGTTATTAGAAATCATTACTGAAAATCTGAAAATAATAGCTGAAACGTATGAAAAGTTATGAACAGCCTAATTCAGTTCGTGCATTGTCTTGATGCCACAAATGACGTCCCACGAGAGAGATTCACGCTGGTTGTGTTCAGTGAAGTTTTGTGTTAGGCAAGTGTACAAGCGTTGCTGTCAGACAGTACAAGATGTATTTAGCACCGGCAATCTGCGAGAAAAGCAGACCAATTACACATGGGAAAGTTTTGTCTGTTGCTGATTTCTTCGTCTTTCTTTCTCCTTCTTTCTTCAGTTGTTGGGCATTTCCCTGCTGCATCCTCTTGTTCGGTGCCTCTGTTGTCGGTGGTTAGTTGCTATTTGATTTCCCCACGTCTCTCTTGGTCTACGCGTTTATCTTGTCCCTCTTAGCCTATGATTACTTTTATTTCAGGAATTCTATTTTTATTCATTCTTCTGACTTGATCTCTCCATTAATTTCTTGACTCCATGATCTGCTCAAACGTGTTTTTAACTCATACGTTCCGTCTAATTGTTGTACTGCTTACCATATGAGACAGTCTACAGCTAACTGCTCTTTTTAAAAACCTGATTTCTGTAACTTGTATTCTTCGTTCATCTCCGGCTGTTACTGTCAAAGTTTTACTGCAATGTAGTCGGAATTGCCACTGTTTGCAGAACTTTGTTTGGGCTACTTTCCTCACCTTTCTGTTCAGCTTTCTGCATATAATCGCATTAATGTAATTAAATCGTTTTTGTTTTTTTGTATGTATTTTTCGTTTGTGAAGGAGGAGATGTTATTTCCCAAGAAATTAAATTTAATCTGGTCATTTATTATCATTTTTATAGGTACATTTAAAAGTCTTGACATTGTCTTTTTGCGACGAGATTGTCACGTGGCAGTAACATTTGATTTACGAACGAATATTTGATTGGTGTCCGCACTATCAGCCATAACAAGCTGATCAAGAGCAAAGAACGTTGTAGTTAGATGACTTCGTTGGTTAAAGTTATGGAAGTAAAGCTATTTATTTTAGGCAGTATCTCAGAATATCTTCAAGAAATGTATAAAGAAGTATCGGAGGCAAACTGCATCCTTGTCGTAAGCCTAAATTTGTACTTACTTTAACATTATCCTTTCCAGCAATGACAATTTTAGAATGTAGGTACATTTTTGATTTACGTCTCTTGTCTAGTATTTAACACAACATTCTGTATACTTTCCCAAACTCTTTCACACAGTCAATAAATTGAGACGCTTTTCCCCATTACACTCGAATTGCTTTCCAATTATTTGTATGATGATAAATGTGTTGTCTGAACGGGATCTATCTTTCCTGAACACAGTCTGCTCCACCAGCAATATATTATCTAAAATTACTGCTAGTCTTTGTAATATTATCTTCGAATACATTTTATGTTCAGCGTTGAGTAAAGAAATGCTCCTATATTTCCCACAGTATTTCTTGTGTCCTCTTACTATGGCTGATTTCTATCTGTTCTGAATTTCCTTCGTTGCCTAGCTTTCGCTGATAAAAAGAAGATATCTAGATTTCATAACATTAAAAGCGTACTTGATCAGTTTGGTGTTCATATTGTCGTTTCCTGGAGTCTTCCTGCTTTTCCGGTTTTCCTAGTACATCTAGTTACTTCTGTTTTGTCTACACCTGTAATTCTTCCTTCTCTTCAAGTGTTACACTTGTTCTTCTAAGCTGTCATTTTTTTCGTATACTCTTGTTGAAAACTCCTTATAGTAAAGCCACTATTAAAACTTATTACTTCGATGTTCATGTGTCTTTGTATGCTTATGTTTTCGTATGCAGATTCTTGAATTCCATTGATATCGTTTCCTACTTCTGAAATGAATATGTCCCAGCTCTCCTGTTTAAGGGACCTGCAGATTTGCTTCATTTCTTTCTTAGTCTCTTGTATTCGCCTTTACTTTCTGTTGTCTTGTATACGCATATGTTTTCATTTAACTACTCTCTCTACTTCTTAATTTCAGTATTTTAATTTGTTTGATTTCTTTCCTTGACTCCTATATCCAGTAGTTTCTGAGGAAGCGCTTCGTGCTGTGGTTTTGATGCGCTTCCAATCTTGTTGTAAATTTTTACTTTGCTTTATTTCGTCATAAAATTTATTCACTCGGTCCTCATACAGTTTTCAATGTAAGTTTGTGTGAACATGTATGTTGTTCATTTGTGTATGCAAAGTATATTAATTATAAGTGTGGACTACTTTGTACCTAGATTTGTACATCGCCTATCGATGTAAGCACACGGCTTTCTGGTTTTGTTATTCTACCCAACATTACCGTCGTGAACAAAGTAATTGGCATCCCTTTTGAAACTTCGGCTAAATCATTTAAGAGTCTGTCTGGACCTAAAGAGCCGAGTCTTAGACAGTAGCAAACTATTTCCGATAACAGTACCTGATCAACATATGAAGCCTCGTGTTTTATTGCACCGGAACAAGTACTTAGGATGAAATGCCAGGCCAGTACAATTAAGAAAGCTGTGGTATTTTCCGATGCGTTAAGATGCAGTCCACACGAAATGCAGTTTCAGTGTAGTACCCTGGACGAAGCAGTAAAACTTTAAAAGAGTCATCTCATCACTGGCATAGTATCTCTCGCCTGCCCAAGCATCACACGTAAAATTAATAATGAATTTTCAGCATTCGTTAATAAATTATAATTTCTGTGTTATTTCTGGCTGCCAAGGCTTCCTGTGTGTGAATTAACCAATTTATTTGTTAAATTCTCCCATCCAATAAGGAGTTTGGCATCACACATTCACGCTGCTGTATCTCATCTGACAGTCCATTTAGACTACTTGGTATATTGTTGAACCCCGATGCCTAAAATCCAGGTGCCAAAAGTTTGTCTTAGCTCTGCGGAACTTTAGTCATAATGTCATGCCGATAATGTCCCTTCCACGTGCCTGCCCCAGACTTTTCGTCCTGAGCTCTCACCTGTGTGTATTAAAGTTAAAACAGAGAGACGGGGGACAGCGTTTGAACACCACCACCCTTTCCCATCCTCCCACTCCCTTCCTCTCCCGGTAGTTAGTATCGAGGCTGAGGTTGCGGCAGACACGTGCCATCTCGCCAGCCATCAGTCTCTGTCACGGACAGCAGCCGCGTAGCCGCGCCATGACCATGCGTCAGCCTGCGGGCTGCGTGTCCCAGCGCGCTGCTGCTGCCACGTGCGTGCAAACGCAGCTCTCTGCCATTCACGTACTGACCCACATAATTTCATCCTCACAATTGGCAATTAACCGCCGATGTTGGCAAGTCAGTTGTAACCAGCTGCTTATAACGCCCCCACCCAAATACAGAAACGGATCCTGGCGGACAGGGGGTGGGGGAGGGGGGGGGGAGTGCATGACACCCCAACTGGCAACTGATGCTTCATGTGTTTACATTTTCATATATGTACTGTCTAAATCCCTGACAAAGAAGTTAGCTTTCAGAACCAGAGGACGAAACAAAATAAAACTTATCGGTTCAGAGGGTGTGCAATGTTATTTTAGTGATTACAAAATCGAGTCAGATTTACAAATAAACTTGACACTCTGAGCTCACTGTCAACATGACTTTTCACCCCATTTGTCTTGGACGCATGTACAGATACGATTAAGTAAGCTATCATAAAGCTGAGGCTTAAGCCCCGCTTATTTGTTATTGATCCTTGATATCCCAGATACTGATACTGCAAGAGAGCTGATGTCCGAGGCCGTCCCACACATGTTCTGTCGGGAACAGATCTGTGGATCTTTCTGGCCACGGGGTACTTTACGCAGAAAGATCTAGCGACAGATGCTATGTGTGGGCGAGCATTATCCAGTTGGAAAATGGCACCGTTGTTGCATTAAGGTACCCTCAGTCACTACCAGGCATGACTTGAAGTCATGTCTGATGGTTCCCAACACAAGAAAGCCAGAAGTGACTCCGCTGTACCTCTCAGGTGTAGCACAAACCGCAGTTCATCGCTGATCTCAATGCGACACCATTCATGCGTCCCACTCAAGGCACCACTCAAACGCATACATTTTTTGTAGTGTTGACGACTGTCTAATTACCTACTTTGGCTGCTGTTAGTCTCTGAGCAATGGTGCAGGATGTCACAGAATGTTGCACAGAGTCCATTACTTGTTAACATAGCTTGTTGGCTCAAATGGCTCTGAGCCCTATGGGACTTAACTGCTTAGGTCATCAGTCCCCTAGAACTTAGAACTACTTAAACCTAACTAACCTAAGGACATCACACACATCCATGCTCGAGGCAGGATTCGAACCTGCGACCGTAGCGGTCGCGCGGTTCCCGACTGTAGCGCCCAGAACCGCTCGGCCCCTCCGGCCGGCTTTATATAGCTTGTTCTCGGATGGAAAGCGCATATTTAAAGGGGTTACGTTCTGCTGGTACACAGTACAGCGGCCAAAGCTTCGACGAGTATAACCACCCTCGCGTTCACATACAGTCCAACAGATGGCCCATGCCATATCCAAATGTCCTGGGAACCTCGATATTGTATGATTTCACCAGCTGGCTAAACAGCCTCACAATGAGCTATTTTCAATCTCTGTCACGTGCTGATAATGCTGTCTCATACGCTTACGCGTCATACCTCGGTTTCCATTATAGCGATCACTCAATATCTGACGCTGTTCACGCCCCTTACATATGCTACCAGGCCTGGTAACAACGCTAAACACCAACTCTGAAGGCCCTTTGTACTTGTCAGAGACCACTGGGACTGGAACCCGACGGTGCATGCGCCTGGAATCTCAAAATCAGTACACGCAGCTGGTCTCACAGATCCATACAATTTCCATCGCTTTAATTTGTATTGTCATATATATTATGGAGGAAAACATTAGTAAATGAAGTAGTACCATTATGAATCTCTTCATTATATATAATTAAAAGAAAAAAATTATGTTTTCGACAAAAGCATTTACACAAAATGGAGATGCGTAAAATAAGCTGCTGTTTCAGTAATGCACATATTCAAGGGAATATTTTGACAATTCATTTTTAGCACACACTATCAGAATGTTCAAGGCAAATGTAGTCCCTGCAGTTTTTACAAACATATGTCTTTTTCTGTTTTGCTTTTGCAGTTCATACACCGCCCTCGTGAGCTTACAGTTGATTTCACTTCAGAACTTTTCACACAACAAAATTCTTCAGTTCTCTCGGTTACCTTTTCTTGGCAAAGTTTTTGGTTCTGCCCTTTTTACTGAAGATAGTCTTGCAGAAGTGCAAAAGGAAAACTGCCTAAGTAATTCTTTTCTTCTCAGTTGCTCTTACTTACATGTATGGAAAATAAAAGCGGCATTGATCTCAGCTGTGTTCATGATGTTATAAAATACAACCATTGGGCACCTGCTTATATTTCTAGTTACGTTATTGTTGCACTTATTCCACCTTTTGCGTCAAATCCAAATTTGGTAAAATTATACAGTGTTATAATTTCTGTTTTTTTATCGTTATCTGTATTTTAATCAATATTTCCACCGTAACGCTTCTGAGAAAGAATTTTTGGCACTCAATTTCGTATCAGCAAATAAGAGACTGAGATGTAATTTTCCAGAAAGCCAAACTCTGATGACTTTTCTTGTCGGATTTTAGTGTTAGCAAATCCCAAAGGGACTTGTCTCTTATTCTTCCTCAGATGTGTCATTGGTGCTGTTGAAAGATCGTAACTTGTAAAATAATTGTCACTAGCTATGCTGTTCATTGTATTAGTTATAGGTCGTCGAGCCTCTAAACAACTTCAGTTGTCCTGTTCATACAGAGTTTTTATAAATTTGTGGTAAGTTCCTATGGGACCAAAGTGCTTAGGTCATCGGTCCCTAGGCTTACTCACTACTTAATCTAACTTAAACTAACGACAACACACACACCCATACCCGAGGGAGGACTCGAACCTCCGAAGGGGGAAGCCGCATGAACCGAGTCATTGCGCCTAAGACCGCACGACTACCCCGCGCGGCTGTTTGTATAGGCCTTCAGGCTTTATTCATTCTTCATTACTACATGGGCATTCCGTTAGTAAAAGTGTGAATGGCATTTCAGACAATGTTGCACAAATTTTAAAAGGCTTTTGTACTAAAAAAAATATCACATACAATTACAAACTATGTAGAAAAGCTAATCCAGAGGCAATAGAGAGTTCTTTAAGCCTCGTTAAGAAACAAGAGTGGCAGGATGTTTATAGTGCCCATAACATAGATGACAAATAGAATGCTTTCCTTAACATATTTCTCATGCTGTTTGAGAGTTGCTTTCCATTAGAACGTTCTAAACAGGGTACGAACAGTAAAAGGCAGCCTATGTGGCTGACTAGTGCGATGAGGGTATCATGCAGAAGAAAGCGGTAATTATATCAGAATGTTAGAAGCAGTCACAATCAAGCTACAGTAGCCGCTGTATGAAGAATATTGTAAGGTTCTTAAAATATTATTAGGAAGGCAAAGAATATGTGCTACGCAAATGATATAACTAATTCACAAGATAAAATTAAAACCGTATGGTCAGATGTGAGGGAAGTGTATGGTCAACAACACAAGGTCAACGACATAAAGTCACTTCGTAGTAAAAATGTTTCTGTAACTGATAAATCAGATACTTGTACAGTATTTAATAATCATTTTCTGAGCATTGCTGGTGAATCAAATGAAAACTTAATTTCTAGAGGGAATCATACAACACTCTTGGAAAATGCCTTTCTGAGATTGATGTCTGAAAGACTCATCTGTGATACTGACAAGGGGGAGATTGAGTCAATACTTAGATCACCGAAGACTAAGGAGTCTCATGGATATGATGGAGTGCTAAGCAGAATATTTAAGTACTGTGCTGCACATGTTAGCCCTGTACTTAGCCATATTTGTTATTTTTCCTTTACGAATGGTCTGTCCTGAACTATCAAAGTACTCAGCTGCTTTATAAAAAGGGAGAAAGGGATGATGTAGACCATTTTTGAAATATTTCTATGCCATCAGTTTTTGCTAAAGTTATTGAAAAGGCTGTGTATGTCAGGATAATTCATCATTTTATATCACATAATTTGCTATCAAACGTACAGTTCGGCTTTAGAAGCGTTTAAAAACTGAAATTTTTATTTTCTCTTTTCTCTGTGAGGTACTGGATGGATTAAACGAAAGGTTTCGAACGCTAAGGATATTTCTTGATTTAAGTAAGACATTTCACTGTGTTGGTCACAAAATATTCCTCCAGAAGTGGGACCAGTATTGAATATGGAGAGTAGCTCACAATTGGTTCACCTCTTACTTTAACGACTGACAGCAAAAGGTCATTATTCACAATGCTGAGAATGGGTGTGTTATGGAGTCTGAGCGAGGTACAGTCAAATGAACTGTGCCACAGAGATCAGTGTTGGGGCCACTCCCTTATTTGTATAAATGACGTGCTCTCTAATATTACAGGTAATTCTAACATATTTCAGTTGGCTTATGACACTAGCTTGGTAGTAAAGCAACACTAGCTCTGTTTCAAACACTACACTTAGCGACATAAGTTCATAGCTTGTAGAAAATAACTAACGCTAAATAACAGTAAAACTCAGTTTTTTTTCAGTTTCTAACACACAATTTAAAAAATCACGACGTTTTAACTTCATAAAATGGGCATATGATTAGTGAAACTGAACAGTTGAAATTTCTAAGTGTTCAGATAGAAAGTAAAATGTCGTGGAATCCCACGTTCAGGATCTTGTTCAGAGACTTAATGCTGCCATTTTTACTATTCGAATGGTATCTGAAGTAAGTGATCGTTCGATACGAAATATAGTCTGGTTTGCTTATTTTCATTCGCTTATGTCGTATGGTATTATATTTGGGGTAACTCTTCCCATTCTCAAAGGATATTTTTTGCTCAGAAATGGGCAGTTCGGGCAGTAAGTTGTGTAAGTTCGCGGAACTTTGTCTACCCCTGTTCACTAGTCTGGGCATTCTGACATTGGCCCTTCAACATATACATTCTTTACTGTCGTTTCTTATTAACAATATCAGATATCTCCAAGAATTAGTAGCTTTCACTCAGTTAATACTAGGCAGAAATCCAATCTGCATTTGGATAACACTTTCTTAACTTTTGTGCAGAGAGGTGTGCATTATACTGCTGCATCCATTTTCAGTAATCTACCACAAGAATTCAAAAATCTTAGCAGTAATCCAAGCGCTTTCAAATCGAAACTGGAGAATTTACTCATGAGTCACTCCTATTCTGTTGAGGAGTTCCTTGAAAAATGAAGCTGATTCCTATGTTATATTATTGATTGCAAAACCTTAAACTTATAGCTTGACTTTTTTGGGTTCATAAACATTTTGTTTTATCTGTTATTACTTTTATGTTGTAGTTTCATGTACTGACACATTCTATGATCATGAAATAAATAACATCTATGCTGAATATGTAAAACATTCCGGCATTCACTGCTACAAAAATGTTTATTTCATACTTGTTTGACTTATTTAGCATGTACAGGCGGAGTCTGCATCTTCCATGGAATGCTTTTAGTTTTTCCATGGAAGGTGCTTTTAGGTTTTCGTCAACTGTCAGCAACTATAAGCCTTCTGCGAGTTTTCAAGAATTATGTTGAAAACCTTTCTCTCCCTAGTAAAGTTCCCCTGGATGTTTTGAATGTACCTCTCAGTGCATTTAACGAGTATGCGCTTAGTTTGTTCTTCATAAAACAGTTCCCAGTCCTAAGGAGAATTTACATCAATTACTGTGGCACTTTTCACACCTAGTAAATGAGTTATTATGTTATGAGAACGTATGCACGGATACTTTGGTGGAGCACGTGAGTTCCATGCTGTTTCGGTGAATTTTTCAGTATCTGCACCTTAATAACGTCTCCTATTCAATCGCCTGATACTTCTTGTTCGATGTCGGAATCATTTTTACATATTGCGTCCTGGATTTCTTCAACATTGAGTCTTCCATTTTTGGAATCATCAGTTGCACATTCAGCCATCACTTCTTCACTCATATACTTAATTCTCTCCTGTCTATACTACTTTGACTATAAGAGACGACAGGTGAAAGACGAGGTGGAGGTATAAGGGCAAATACATACCCTTACTTAGCTACAGTTCTACTCGAATGCAAAAGTAGAGACTGTGACTAAGAAACTGGACACATACATATATTAAGATCAAATCTCGTAATAGAAACAGCCAAATTTGAGTCTTCTGCAAACCAGTGAAGATAATGTGGTAGAGAACTTGTCCCACACATAGAAATTGCCACGTAAATATATTTTCAAAGGAAGTTCCAAACCAATTTGATCTACCAGAAGTCTTCACCTGGCGTATCTGCCCGTGACGTAACTTCCATGATCTACTCACTAGAGTGCTCAAGATCCAAACGGCATACAGGTACTGGCAGGAACTTTAAATGTATCAGTGTAATGTGTTCCAAGTGCAAGAGATACAACAGCATGACAACTTTCCTGTACGTAAACGACAAACTGCGTGGGATTACTGACAGACTTATCCGATTATATGACAGATCCGCTCGGCACCTTGGTTGAGGGTGAATTAAAATGGCCCATTAATATCATAGGCACTCCAGATCGTATATAAATTGTGTTCGGAAATTCCCGTTTAAAATTATAGGGCTTGTGGAGGGGACTGAGTACATACGTGATACTTTGATTAGGAACACCTGTCCGGAAAAGTACCGTTTCCGTCCTACAAAGTTTTCAGTTCAAATGTTTAAATCATTCATTCTGCTGTAGGAATTGAATTAGTGGTAACGCAGTGCAGTTATTAGGGAACATTTCGAAAGGAAATATAGCGAACATCCATTTATCACATAAGCATATCACCTGTTTACATTATTGCAAAACAAAAAAGAACCCAAAAAGTGAACTGATACATTACCACAGCTACTCGATGCGGCGACCACCAACGTTGTAACAGACACTGTACCTATGCACAGTGTTCTGGTACACACTCTCTGGTGTCTCTTCAGTTCCTAGTAAAGCGGCCAGAAGTCATGCCAGCAGATCTTCATCTGTCTCTACAGGACTATCGTAAATTAAACTTTGCATACGACCCCACAAGGCGTAGTACGTAGGAGTCTACCCTGTTGTATACCAGGACAAGTAACTCTGATACTTATCTCTTTCCCTCCGCAGAGGTGGAAATGTTAAACATCTGAAGTGAAACCGTTATAACGGAAACGGTACATTTTCGTACATGGGGTCCTATTCAGAATATGTACTCACTCCCCTCTACAACTCCTAGAGGTTTGGAATGGGAATTTCTGAACACTCTGTAAAAATAATGTCCATTTCCGTAAAGTATTAGTGCCTACGAGCAGATGCAAAACGGAGTCAGTTGTGCATAGACCGACAGTAAATATATACCAGCTATGCTATGTACAGTCTTGAGGTAGGCAAGTAAAAGAAGCAGCTCAGCCCTCTGATCATGCCGATGAACTAAGCGCCACTTTAGTACTGTCTACGAGAGTCAACAAAATGAGATGCAGGATTAAAAAATACACTATGTGATCAAAGTACCCGGAACCCCCAAAACCATACGTTTTTCATATGGGGTGCATTGTGCTGCCACCTACTGTCAGATACTACATAACAGCGACATCAGTAGACATTAGAGATCGTGAGAGAGCAGAATGGGGCACTCCGCGGAACTCACGGACTTCGAACGTGGTCTGGTGATTGGGTGTCACTTGTGTCATACGTGTGCACGCGAAATTTCCACACTCCTAAACATCCTTAGGTCCATTGTTTCCAACGTAATAGTGAAGTGGAAAAGTGAAAGGACACGTACAGCACAAAATCGTATAGGCCGATCTCGTCTGTTTACTGACAGAGACCGCTGACAGTTGAAGAGGCTCGTAATGTGTAATAGGCAGACATCTATCCAGATCATTACACAGAAATTCCAAACTGCATCAGGATCGACTGCAAGTACTATGGCAGTTAGGTGGGAAGTGAGAAAACTTGGATTTCATGGTCGAGCTGCTGCTCAGAAGCCACACATCAAGGCGTTAAATGCCAAACGACGCCTCGCTTGGTGTAATGAGCGTAAACAATGGATCATTGAACAGTAGAGAAACGTTGTGTGGAGTGACGAATCACGGTACACAATATGTCGATCTGATGGCAGGGTGTGTCTATGGCGAATGCCCAGTGAACGTCATCTGCCAATGTGTGTAGTGCCAAACAGTAAAATTCGGAGTCGGTGGTGTTATGGTGTGGTCGTTTTTTTCATGGAGGGGGCTTGCACCCCTTGTTGCTTTGCGTGGCACTATCACACCACAAGTCTACATTGATGTTTTAAGCACCTTCTTGCTTCCCAATGTCGAAGAACAATTCGGAGATGGCGATTGCATCTTTCAACATAATCGAACACCTGTTCATAAGGCACGGTCTGCGGCGGAGTGGTTAGACGAGAATAACAAATCTGTAATGTACTGGTCTGCACAGAGACACCGGCCAGAGTGGCCGAGCGGTTCTAGGCGCTACAGTCTGGAACCGCGCGACCGCTACGGTCGCAGGTTCGAATTCTGCCTCGGGCATGGGTGTGTGTGATGTCCTTAGGTTAGTTAGGTTTAAGTAGTTCTAAGTTCTAGGTGACTGATGACCTCAGCAGTTTAGTCCCATAGTGCTCAGAGCCATTTTTTTGCACAGAGTCCTGACGTGAATCCTATAGACACCTTTGGGATGTTTTGGAACGCCAAATTCGTGCCAGGCCTCATCGACCGACATCGATACCTCTCCTCAGTGCAGCACTCCGTGAAAAATGGGCTGCCATTCCCCAAGAAACCTTCCAGCACCTGATTGAAAGTGTGCCTGCGAGAGTGGAAGCTGTCATCAAGGATACGGGTGGGCCAACACCATATTGAATTCCAGCATTACCGATGGAAGTCCCCATGAACTTGTAAATCATTTTCAGCCAAGTGTCCGGATACTTTCGATCACATAGTGTATTTCAAGCCTGAAATCGCTAAATCCAGCCTTGTTTTAATCATCTGTCAAATACGTCAACAGAGTGCAGCTTTTATCGTAGCGTCAGTGTCTCATCATGTTTGTACTGTCTAACCACAGACTCTCTTCTCTGACCATTTACTAGAGGTTGATATAAACGTATTTGGAGGCACGACTGTTTGCAGCCGCATGCACAGTGGGGCTTGTCTAAAATCTAATAGATCCATTCAGTTGTTTTAAATACGTGTTAATATATCTGGTAACCTGAATTGTTGAATAAATTAACGAACAAATGCAGAGTGTGATGCCTTGGTCCTAATGACGAATCTTAACAACAGCCGGCCACAGAGGTTCTAGGCGCTTCAGTCCGGAACCGCGCTGCTGCTACAGTCTCAGGTTCGAATCCTCGTTCGGGCATGCATGTGTGTGATTTCGTTAGGTTTAAGTAGTTGAATGTCTAGGGGACTGTTGACCTAAGATGTTAAGTCCCATAGAGCTTAGAGCCATTTGAACCATTTTTCTTAACAACACAAAACACGTAAAGGAGAATGTTACAAGGTACTGCCCTTCAGTCAGGCAAATCAATAAGCCATACTTTAAGAGAACATTACCTAAATTTACATTCATAGCCTACAAACCACTGTAAAGTGAATGCTGAAAGGTATTTACCATTATACCATATATTTCCGTTTCTACCCATTTCATTCAAGTACAGATCATGGGAAGAATGACCGCTTTAATGTCCCTGTGTGCGCTGTAATTGAACTAACTTTGTAATAGTGGTACCTACAGGTGTCACATGTACGACGCTGTAACATATTCCAAGCTCCTTCACTTCATACAGGTTCTTCAAACTTCGTAAATTGGCTTTCGTGGGATAATTGACGTATCTCGTCAACAGTCTTGTCAGTTCAGTTTTTTGAGATTTCTGTGACGCCTGCCCGACAGTCAAACAAACCTACGACAATTCAGCGTGCCCTTCTTTGTTTACGTCCATTATCACCTTTTCGTCCATAAGTTTTCAGTTCAAATGTTTAAATCATTGATTCTGCTATAGCAATTGAATTAGGCGTAACGCAGTGCAGTTATTAGGGAACATTTCGAAAGGAAATATAGCGAACATCCATTTATCAAGCATATTTATTTGTATTAACAGTTACATATCACCTGTTTACATTATTCCAAAACAAAAAAGAACCCAAAAACTGAACTGATGCATTACAGCAGCTACTCGATGCGGCGACCACCAATGTTGTGAACTATTTTAAGAGTGGTCTGGAAATGTCTCCTTTGTAGGCTGACTGTATTTTCCTAATATCTTACCAATGAGCGGAAGTCTGCATGTGTCATACTTTATTTTCATTGTGCGCTTGTGTAAATATTTTGCCATTTTTAGTACACTAGGTACATTAGGTCGTGGCCAATGGTACCGCTATGTAGATGCCACTGTGCAGGGTCGGTAGCTGGGTATGGCTGGACGACGCCGGATGGCGGCAAAGTCTGCAAATACAAATATTCAATGTTCTATATTATTTCATCTTGCCACGGCGCAGTACAGGAAGGCAGCTGCCTCAGATACTGTTGACGCCCAGGATTCCTGACAGAGAGGGGCATCGACTAGCTATGGTCTTCATGCCGCAACCTCCTCCGCCAATGGCGCTTCTCCGTATTCAGCGGCCACAGAAAGGCCCTCGAGCTGCAGAAGCGTCCTCCTCGCCCCACCTACCCGAATTGTCGCAAGGCGGCAGATCCAGGACCTAGCGGGAAGTGTTCTACTGGTCGGCGAACTGCTACTTTTTTTTTTTTTTACAGAGGTGGAGCACCTCCACGCCCACACTGGCATTATGGTCAACACAAAAGGTCTACTGCCATCTCTGCATAAGGATTAGTTTTCACTAGAGTGAGGTGTCGCAGGATGTGGGTACTGTGATGTTTGCGTAAGTCTGGTTAAGGTTAACCATTAATACTCGCTCATCTGAAGATAGATTGGCTCGAAGTCGAACGAAGGGTAGCGGTTTGAAAGGCACAGGAAAAAAAGTGCCAAGGCAAGAGCTAAGGGGAAAAAAACCTCTGCCATAGTTCGGTCGGGTGATAAGAGCAGTAGCGAATGTCTAGCTGCCTGCGATAGGTCGTGCTAGGGTAGGCTTTGTTAGTAGCGGGTATCATGCATGTCGATACCTTTGACGTTGTGAGGTGCTGTTGTTCGGTCGCTGCCTCTCGATCAGCGTCAGCAACCTGAAACAGGTTTATCGTCGTTTTTGTGTCCGATGGGTCATACATCGGCTTCACAGTGTAGGGTGACGTTGGCGATTTGCTTGGGCGTCAGTGAGCGAGCTCGTTGCTTTCCCTGCTGTGGCCTATTGGTCGGCTCTAATAGCAGCTGGTAATTTCCAGTCAATGTTGCTGATATTCAGGGGCTTGCCGACGTTTGTCACTTGCCGGTGTATGTTAGCTTGCCATAGGTGGTTATGCCCTAGCTGGTAGTGTCTTTGGCCGCTTATGTCCAGCATTGGCCCGCTGTAGCAGTGGCACCAGGATCGAACAGCTTCAGGGCGGGCTGCGGTGGTTACAGAAGTGATTTCAGTACAAATGTCGTGGGTATACAGGGCGAATCGCCTAAAACTTGCACAGTAAATATTTCGGAAATGGAAAGTGCTGTTGATATGCGGTTTTCACACAATTGATTGGTAGTCAGAGGCTTGTAATGTTAGCCAATCAAAAGGCTGTAACAATTCTTAGAAAGTTCATTTTTGTGCAAACATGCGCTTCTTTAAACGAAACAAAGCCTATTAACAAAAACAAACTTAATGTAGGTTAAATTAGAATGTCAGTGATGTTTTTTGCAGGAATTTACAATGAAATGAATATCCCTAGATGCATACAGGCGTTGATATAAGTCAACGGAGACAGTTGAAAATGTGTGCTCCGACCGGGACTCGAACCTGGGATCTCCTGCTTACATGGCAGACGCTCTATCCATCTGAGCCACCGAAGTGGTCTAGGGCGCTGCAGTCATGGACTGTGGCGCTGGTCCCGGCGGAGGTTCGAGTCCTTCCTCGGGCATGGGTGTGTGTGTTTGTCCTTAGGTTAATTTAGGTTAAATAGTGTGTAAGCTTAGGTACTGATGACCTTAGCAGTTAGGTCCCATAAGATTTCACACACATTTGAACATTTTGAGCCACCGAAAACACAGAGGACAGTGCGACAGCAGGGACTTACCTCTGGCACGCCTCCCATGAGACCCACATTCCCAACTTATTGTCCCGCACTATATTCATAGCGCCCCTGCCAGTTATACTCATTACTCGCGGCTTTACTGCCGATTCCCGTAAGAGTTCGGGCACTGCTTGTGCATCTGCATAGAAGAAGATGGTCAAATGGCCGGTAAGCCTTAACTGTACATATATGAAGATGGTATCTGTTCTTTCGGACATATCCGAAAGAACAGATACCATCTTAATATATATGCAGGAGTTTAATTTGAGTGGTTTACGAGCTATCGTATTTTGGAAAGTTTTCACTCCGACACTTGTTTGTGCCGTTTAGCTTCCGTAGTTGCAAGGTACGATGTTGTTATGTTTGCTTACAGTGTGCTTGTGAATTCCTTGAGTGCACTGCGACCTGGTAGTCGGTTAGAATATGACAGTCCACGCAGTAGGTCGTGAGTGGACGATGGGATTTACTAATACAGAAAAAGCCTATATGTTCATGGTATATATACATAGTGTAGGAAGAATGCAGCTCGTTCTTGTACGGCGTATGTGGCAAGGTATCCCAATATAATTCAACCACCTCAGCAAACTACCTCAACCAGTTACATCAATCTCGTAGTGTAACACCTAGACGAGTTACCAGAAGGAAACAACTGACGACAGAAGATGGGGAAATTATTATTCTTGCTGCTGTTGGAGTTGACCCACACATTATCTCTCGCGTAATCGCACGAGGAAGTGTTATGTGTCAGACAAGTGTCCCATACATTCTCCACCGACACAGTTTCCATCCCTATAACCTCTTTCTCCATCAAGAACCGCATGGAAACGATTATGAGAATCGTGTTGAATTCTGTACATGGGAATTAAGACAGGATACTCCAGATGTATCGTGTATCTTGTTACGTGATGAGACCACACTTACCAATCATGGCCAGGTAAACCACTGAAACCTGCACTATCGGACAGTTTACCATCCCCGTTGGCTTAGTCAAGTGGAACATCAGCGTTCATGACGTGCAAAAGTGTGGTGTGGGACAGTGAACTGATAGGCCCGTGTTTCATACGGGGAACACTGCACGTGCGCAAGTATCCCAGCCTTGTAACAGACCATCTTGCATGGGTGCTACAAGATATTCCACTGCAGACTAAGAGGAACCTGTCGTACAAGCGTGATAGCTGTGCAGCCCATAGTGCACAAAGTAATACAGCATGTCTTCAGAGGACTCATACCTTGGTCGGTCCATTCCCTGGATTTTACGCTTGTAGTCTTTTCCTGTGTGGAAAGCTGAAAGATGCTGCTACAAGGACATACCAACTTCATCTGATGATATGAACGACGTACTACTAGAGCCTGCTTTGGCATCTCTGCTAAAATGTTAGCACGTGTGCAGCAGTCGTTCCATACGCATTTATTGCCGCTACCGGTGGTCATTTTGAACGCAACCTGAGATGGTCAATTATCTCTTTACCGGTCAGAATCCACATGGCTATTGTTTGCATTTGTTCCTTAGTCTGTAATACCACAGTTCTTGTACAAGTGTCAGTGTGGGAACTTTTCAAAATACCGTACCTCCTACACGACTGGCACTAGAATCCTGCAATAAACAACACTGACGTTCTAATTTGTCCTACTTTTAGTTCTTTAATGTCCATAGACATGATTCCTTCTAAAACGTGTATGTTTGCACAAAGATACACTAAGTATTATTGCAATTTGTTGATTGGCTAATACTAATAACCCCTGGTTATTAATTCATTTTATGAAATTCGTACATCAATAGCACTTTCGATTTCCGCAAAATTTGCGGTGCAAGATTTAGGTGATTCGAGCTGTGCATGCTTGGCTTGTGCTACGGCTGTTGTCATATCATTGAACACTTAGGCGTCTGCCTATTTGTTAACGCTTGTGACACATTACTGCCTCAATACTACTACATTAATTATTTCCACGCAGTACGAAGTTCGCCCATCTAGCAACATTGTAATAGCTATGTTACAATTCGCGAAACACAACACCCGCACAAGCCTGGAGCTGACGCTGCTGCAATCCCATTTTCACTTTACGCATTTATGACCAAATGGGGCTAGTGAGCTACGGTAAGTTACTGACATTTTATTTCATTGTGTCATAATATTTTCCTACTCGTTCCGAAATCCTTTTTATGTTTTTCAACTTATCTTCCGTATTTTGCAATCTTTGTACACCTGCCAAATAGCACGTTTATAATAGACAGTCTTTATTCATGGACAATTTAGATTAGGAACAAGAAGAGAAAAGAGCAACGCAGAAATTATGTATGCATTTTATGTATACCATCTCATTCCCATACATTATTCCAGATAACAGTTAAGTCCTATAGTGCTTAAAGCCATGTGAACCAGAAACCAGTACACCTAACGATTAGCAGCCAGTTCATATCAAAAGCGCGTTACGTTGTCATTAAGCTGATGGACATACGGACATCTGTTCAATAGGACAGAGCGCTGAGAGATTTTGTTCAGTAAAGTAAGCAATATTGCTCTCCTCTGCCAACCTCTTTCTGTCAGAGTAGCACTTGCAGCTTACGTCCTCAGCTCTTCACTGGATATATTCCAGTCTCTGTCACCCTCTGGGGTTTCTATCCTCTATAGCTCCCTCTAGTAACATCTGAAACCTCCCCGTAGAAAAACTGATGAGTTACTGTGCTGATAAACCTCTTACGTTATTTGATTTTCAAACAGCTGAGCAGAATTGAACGTACTCAGACATTTCTCTCTTTACTTATTTTGATCAACACTAAACTGACACACAATATTTTTAACGCGACGCAATCTGACTTTCAATAATCCCTACAAAAGAATGGCCCTGACTAACAATAACCTATACCTTTCACGAATCACTTACCTCACAGAAATCTTCGTTACTCGAACTACTGCAATACCGCGAGCGCCAATACTGCCAGCTAAATAAAAGATTCTAACTACTGAAGGCACTAACTACTGATAGGCATAGTTAGCAAATGAAAGATTTTGATAGAGAACAAACAATGTATTTACCTTAATAATATTCAAAAGTCCTGATATATATCAGTTCATGATATACTGTATTAAAATTTTACTCTTTCTGATGGACACACGTCCAGATCGTCCGCTCTCACCATTCTGCCATCTCTCTCCCGACATCCACCACTGCTGGCGGCTCACCTCCAACTGCGCAACGCTACGCGCTGTTCACATCCAACTGCTAAACACTACAATAGCGAATATTCCAACAATTCCAACCAGCCACAGACTGCACACAGCACAGCCAGTGATTTTCATACAAAGCGCTACGTCACGTTACCAACATAAAAACCTAAACAGCCTACTTACACATGGTAGTCATTTCCCGATGTTTTAACAGATGTCCTATCATCCATTCCCTTCTTATTGTCAGTATTTTCAATATATTCCTTTCCTCGCCGATTCTCCAGAGAACCCCCTCATTCCTTATCAGTCCACCCAATTTTCAACATTCTTCTATAGTACTACATCTCAAAAGCTTCGATCCTCTTCTGTTTTCCCACTATCCATATTTCACTACGGGACAATGCTGTGTTCCACAAGGTAAATTTTCAGAAATTCAAAATAGTTACAAATACAAGATAAAAATTTTTTCTGCAATGCTGCCACGTCTCCACGTCGACCCATCTTCCCGTACTGATTCCATACAACCGACTGGCACAAAAACGCTTCACTGCCATGACTTACATCACTGGTGGAGGCTGAGCACTTCTGTACCACCTACATCACTCCAAAGTGACTTACATGCTTTTTTTTAAAGAGGTGCTTATTAATTTATTTTATATTCGCTGCATGTTTGACCAACATTAATCAAATACATAAAAACTGTATTTTACGAAGTTAATTAGCTTTGGAGAATAAAGCGAGATGACAGTAATGGTTAATAAAACAAACAGCTGACATATCATAGAGATGATACGCTGTTCTATGTATCTAGTAATTTCAGATTGGTTGATGGGAAACTGTATTTGTGCAAGAGGCGGAGCTCTTGAGCTCGCCTGTAATTGGTGCCGGAAGATGAAATTTATGTTAGCAACTCGGGCAGTAAATCGTGATTACGGCGCCTTGCTTCAGTTGGTGTATGCTGATGGAGTAATTACTCCCAGCCACCGACGGTTTCAGGCGGAAATGTGCGGTTGAATTAGTGGCACAAGGCGGCACTTGTGTACCTTCTCCTTAATATGACCGATCAATTGAATTTAATAATGGATTCTAAGGTGCAACCATAACCAGTGTCGCGTAACTCATGAAAGAGAACTTTGGGGCAATACCGTGACTCCAACGAAGTACATTGCGTTTTGTGTGTGTGTGTGTGTGTGTGTGTGTGTGTGTATGTGTATGCGCGCGCACGCGAGCGTACGAATTTTTCAAATAAGCGATAAGAGAAATAATAATTCGGGTCGCACATATCTGTATTTCGTACATAGCAATTTTTGAGTAATTTTCATCTCTTGAAGATACTACTTTCCTGTCCGCAGCTCATGGCATAGGCCAATAAAAGGAAGCTGTAATTAAACTTTCGTTACTTGAGCAAGTATGTTGTTGTTGTTGTTGTTGTTATTGTGGTCTTCAGTCCTGAGACTGGTTTAATGCAGCTCTCCATGCTACTCTATCCTGTGCAAGCTTCTTCATCTCCCAGTACTTACTGCAACCTACATCCTTCTGAATCTGCTTAGTGTATTCATCTCTCGGTCTCCCTCTGCGATTTTTACCCTCCACGCTGTCCTCCAATGCTAAATTTGTGATCCCTTGATGCCTCAGAACATGCCCTACCAAGCGGTCCCTTCTTCTTGTCAAGTTGTGCCACAAACTCCTCTTCTCCCCAATTCTATTCAATACCTTCTCATTAATTACGTGATCTACCCATCTAATCTCCAGCATTCTTGTGTAGCACCACATTTCGAAAGCTTCTATTCTCTTCTTGTCCAAACAATATATCGTCCATGTTTCACTTCCATACATGGCTACACACCTTGCAAATACTTTCAGAAACGACTTCTTGACACTTATATCTATACTCGATGTTAACAAATTTCTCTTCTTCAGAAACGCTTTCCTTGTCATTGCCAGTCTACATTTAATATCCTCTCTACTTCGACCATCATCAGTTATTTTACTCCCCAAATAGCAAAACTCCCCTACTGCTTAAAGTGTCTCATTTCCTAATCTAATTCCCTCAGCATCACCTGACTTAATTCGACTACATTCCATGATCCTCGTTTTACTTTTGTTGATGTTCATGTTATATCCTCCTCTCAAGACACTGCCCATTCCGTTCAACTGCTCTTCCAAGTCGTTTGCTGTCTCTGACAGAATTACAATGTCATCGGCGAACCTCAAAGTTTTTATTTCTTCTCCATGGATTTTAATACCTACTCCGAATTTTTCTTTTGTTTCCTTTACTGCTTGCTCAATATACAGATTGAATAACATCGAGGAGAGGCTACAACCCCGTCTCACTCCCTTCCCAACCACTGATTCCCTTTCATGCCTCTCGACTCTTATAACTGCCACCTGTTTTCTGTACAAACTGTAAGTAGCCTTTCGCTCCCTGTATTTTACCCCTGCCACCTTTAGAATTTGAAAGAGAGTATTCCAGGCAACATTGTCAAAAGCTTTCGCTAAGTCTACAAATGCTAGAAACGTAGGTTTGTTTTTCCTTAACCTTTCCTCTAAGATAAGTCGTAAGGTCAGTATTGCCTCACGTGTTCCAACATTTCTACGGAATCCAAACTGATCTTCCCCGAGGTAAACTTCTACCAGTTTTTCCATACGTCTGTAAAGAATTCGAGTTAGTATTTTGCAGCTGTGACTTATTAAACTGATTGTTCGGTAATTTTCACATCTGTCAACGCCTGCTTTCTTTGGGACTGGAATTATTACATTCTTCTTGAAGTCTGAGGGTATTTCGCCTGTCTCATACATCTTGCTCACCAGATGGTAGAGTTTTCTCATGACTGGCTCGCCTAAGGCCGTGAGTAGTTCTAATGGAGTGTTGTCTACTCCCGGGGCCTTGTTTCGACTCAGGTCTTTCAGTGCTCTGTCAAACTCTTCACGCAGTATCATATCTCCCATTTCATCTTCATCTACATACTCTTCCATTTCC